>NC_079214.1:5223303-5555803 GCF_029633865.1 Lampris incognitus | reverse complement strand
TTGAGATGGTACTACTAATAAGCAATAATTCTGAGGTTATAGAAGGAAAACTCATAGTTAATGGCTTACTGGTTGTATAATAAGGCCATGCAGAATAAGGCATTAATGAGTACGTAATAATGACCAATTAAGAGCCAATATGTTGCTAATTTGCATGCTACTAAGCACCTAATTAATGGTGACTATGTTCCCCATACTAAAGTGTTACTATATATATATATATATATATATATATATATATATATAGTATATACTCCTCTGGCTAAACTGCATATAATAAAAGTAGCAGAATACTTAGAAATAACAGCGAGTCTCTGGTGATGTGTTATCAAAAAGGAAAACAGAACCTTTGACGTGCAAACACGATTGCTGCTTCATAGAAAAATTAAAAACTGGCACTGCTTCGTGTCTTCTGCGTTGCTGAGAGAAGAAATCACATTTTTTTTAGGGGTGTAAGAAAACATCGATACACTCGAGTATCGCGATATTATCGTTTGCGATACTGTATCGGTTCTCAAAACCACCGTATCGATTTTTAATTGCTTCCATGTGAAGGTTCGTGACACACATTTTGTGTTGTGTGTAACCCCACGACCGCTAGATAACGGTGTTGTCATCTATCTTCAGCCATTTGACTCTTCCACTCCAACCCAACAACGTAAACTGAGACAGGAAGTAGCGTAAGCACACAGAACACAGGCCTATGAAACCACAATATATCGCCATATACTGAATCGTAACCCCTGTATCGTGATACGTATCGTATCGCCAGATTCTCACCAACACACAGCCCTAGTTTATTTTGGCGAGGATTTAGAGTAATTGGTTGTTTACTGTCCTAATTCTGCCCGAATAAATAACTTCTGTTGATTTACGATAACACTGTCACAGTTAAACTGATTACTGTTACTTTTATGATCAACCAATAAATCAATCAACCTTGTAATTGTAGAGCACATTTCGTACATTCACATGCAACGCATTTCACGTGAAAGTGTACAAGTAAAAGTAAGATGATATCAAAGACAACAGAAAATAAAATAATAATATGATAACAACAAACCTTGATAAAATAAAGTGTAAATATGAGTGTATCCTTGAAACAAAACTGTTGCTCAGGTTCAGACCTGCTCTCTCCAGTGATCTTTAAACCAAATACACCAAATAATAATGGAGGCAACAAGGCCGATGGATCGGTTAAATAGAATAGGAGATCAGTGATTTACTTTAGTTTCCTTCAGGGAAAATAAAGCAGACGCAGCTATGGAAAAACGACGTTGACCATTTTCCAAACTGCTTGGTAATATCCCTCAATTCCTGCTGAAATACTTGGAGTTGATGACTGTTTATGGATGGATGTGGAATGGAGCACATGCTCCTCACCGAAGAGAGATGTGTACAGATGGAGTATATATGGTTCTGTACTTGACATTAATTTACTTGCAAGTGGGGATGCACCAGTACACATACTGGTGTCGGATATCAGGCTACTTGGTAAAACTAAAAGCTGATACCAAAACTCTTTAGCAGTATCATCCATTCCTCCATTATCCAAGCCGCTTATCTGGATTCGGGTCCCGGGATGCTGGAGCCTATCCCGGCAGTCATATCATAAATAAGCATAATGACTTGATTTACTGCGTTCATGGCACATGGAAGCCCGTGTTCCTTTAATGGGGCAGGGAAGCTGATTCTATCTCAGTTATTCTGCTCTTTGACTGCAAACTATTGGTCTAAATCTGCCCTGTTTGGCAAGAGTGATGGATTGGATCGGTACTCAGTGTTGGCCCGATACCTAAAGATTCTTACCGGGAATCAGTACCGGCAGTGATAAAGTGGTATTGGTGCTTCCTTACTTGCAAGCAGTTTCAGAAGTGCAGGACTTTCTCTGCTCACTGCGTCCATCTGGGAGGAGGCTGGGAGGATGTTAGTGGGACTGGGTGGAATGTGAGGTTCAAAGTTAAGCACCGTCCCACATCGCACCATGCTGAAACAAACATCTGAAGTGTTGCAGGAGCCAGACTTAACAGTGTCACTTCCATCTGTGGAAAACCGAGCGCCGCTCGAGAGTGTTTTGCAGGACAGCTGTGGCTCCATCACTGCTTCCATTTGGCTTTGTAAACACCACGGCATTGCATCGTCACGTGCAGCACAGCAGTTTATACGATTCAAACTAAGCAAAACAATCCCGGCGGTCATGTGCTCAAAGTAGTTACGCTACCAAGACATTTGAAGTTCACCGGTAGGTCTTTATAGGCAGACGGTACATTTTAGCCCCAATACCCCGAGACTTGCAGAAGTGCCTCCTCAGTTAAGTGTGGTTTACACTTCCGTTTCTGCCTTTATGTGGCGTGTCTCGTCTTGTTTACTGACTTTCTAATGAGCCGGTGTTTGACTATCGCCCCACTGTGGTTTGTGTTCTTTCTGTTTTCATACTGGCGTGAAGAAAACCATTCAGCCGCCCATCAAAAAGTTGGAAGCCAAGTTACTTCCAGGTGAGTCAGTTCACGTTTTCTTTTTTCCACATTACTGCAGAGAACGGGAGGAGAAGTGCACTCTGTTTGCTGAGCACGGTGCAGTCAGATCCTCTTTAAAGTTTAGATGGAAACCAGTTTGACCAGGATCCTGCTTTAACCCCGTAGTTTTTGAAATGTTGTTTCCTTGTTGTAATCATTCGTTCTTTCTCGTGAATGTATTAAGGGTAAATCATAAAATCTCTCTTATTCCATCCATCCATTATCCGAACCGCTTATCCTGCTCAGGGTGGCGGGGATGCTGGAGCCTATCCCAGCAGTCACTGGGCGGCAGGCGGGGAGACACCCTGGACAGGCCGCCGGGCCATCACAGGGCCAGAAAGTCCCTGTTTTAAATCAGATTATCGCACCTGAGTGAACTGAGACATTCTGGTAGACTTTTCTTTCTTTTTGTTGCAAGTGTAGTGTTGTGTTATGCTGAATATGGAGCTGCCAGGGAAGAGGAGACGAGGAAGGCCAAAGAGGAGGTTTATGGATGTGGTGAGGGAGGACATGCAGGTGGCTGGTGTGACAGAGGACGATGCAGAGGACAGGAAGAGATGGAAACAGATGATCCGCTGTGGCGACCCATAATGGGAGCAGCTGCAAGTAGTAGTAGTAGTAGTAGTAGTAGTAGTAGTAGTAGTGGTAGTGTTGTGCTTGAAAATGAACACGTAAAATTACATAGCCATACATCAGTTCATGGGACGAGGTGGAGTGACTTGATACCATACTGGCGGTTGTTTTGGGGAAGTGGGGTTTTTTTTTTATGGAAGTTTCCCCCAGCGCTTGTGTCTTTACTTCCACATTTAGGTTTTGCGGGTATCTCCCTCGCTTCCTTACTGCTCATCTGTACTTTATATTCCCTTTGCTGCTGCTGCTGCTGTTGGGTTTCTTTCTCGTGCTCGTTCAGCCGCCGTTTTTTTACGCTGCCTTTTAGCCGTGAAGCTTTCGCACAACCAACGCCGATGCCGGTCCGCTGTTGCTGTCGAGCTTCTTCACGCCGTCGCCCCTCTTGCTCGCGTTCGAACCGTGGGCCCGTGTAAAGACGGCAGGTGCTGTAGGAGTGTTTTCTTTCTTCTTCTTTTTTTTCTGGAGGGGCGTGTGAGCAGAGGCCTCTTATGGGAATGTGGAAATATGTCCCTGGCAGTAAAATATTTGCATGAGGAAAGGATTAAGAGTAAACTAAGCGCTCTCTTTGTCTGCAGTGTTCCTTCTCTGTCCTCGCTCTGTCGCAGCCTCGCACCCGCTGCCAGTCGCCCTTCTGAGCAAGACGAAAGGCTTTTCAGGCCCATTAATCACACGCAGCGGACTGAAATATCAGTTACGGCTCCCTCAGACACTTCACGAGGTGCCCGGACGGGGTGCATGTTTAGCAGGACAGGTTTGGTAAAATTATCCTCCAGTCAAGTAGACCCACCTTCGGTTGAGTGACGGTTCCCGCACAGTTTTGTGACTGCAAGGCCTCCTGGGAGTGACCGTGCACCGCCTTTCCGTGGTGTCATCTGGTGAAGGAAGGTGCAGTCAATAAACACCCGCACCCTCTTTGGCAGGAAAAGAAGCGTAGTTTCGATTTGGTCAGGTGATGTGACGGTTCACAGATGATTAGGATTTGCTCGCTATGAATAAATGCCTTTTTTTACACGCCCAAAAAGTCCACTGTAAAATAAATAAAGAAAAGACAGAAATAAATAAATAAATAGATTAATAAATAAAAGGGGTTCTTTTTCATTCCAGATCTGTGTGTTTTTGTTTTTTCCTGCATTTTTCTCCCCAATTGTACTTGGCCAATTACCCCACTCCTCCGAGCCGTCCCGGTCTCTGCTCCACCCCCTCTGCCGATCCAGGGAGGGCTGCAGACTACCACATGCCTCCTCCCATACATGTGGAGTCACCAGCCGCTTCTTTTCACCTGACAGTGAGGAGTTTCACCAGGGGGACGTAGCACGTGGGAGGATCACGCTATTCCCCCCAGATCCCCCTCTCCCCTGAACAGGCACCTCGACTGACCAGAGGAGGCGCTAGTGCAGCGACCAGGACACATACCCACATCTGGCTTCCCACCGGCAGACAGAGCCAGTTGTGTCTGTAGGGACGCCTGACCAAGCCGGAGGTGACATGGGGATTCGAATCGGCGATCCCCGTGTTGGTAGGCAACGGAATAGACCGCTACACTACCTGGACGCCCCCGTGTGTTTTTTAATGTATTCAGTTTGCGGACCACTGGAGGACCAGGCCTCTGTGGGGTTTTTTTTTAAATCTATTTCTGATTTCTCCCGATTTAGTGGCCAATCGGTCCCTGTTTTAGTTCAAACAACCACCCTCGTACTGCATGCGTTCGCCAACTGCATCTCTCCGGCCCGCAGTGTCGAAGGAGACGCCTCGCCACTTTCGTGACAAGGTGAATCCAGGCCGAACCACTGCTTTTTCCACACACACAGAGGCGCTTTCCTGTGACGAACACAAGCCGACTCCGCCCCCCTCCCGAAGACGGCGCTGCCAATTATCGCTGCTTCATCGAGTCCGGCCATAGTCGGATCTGACGAGACCGGGGCGTGAACCCCGGTCCCCAGTGGGCAACTGCATCGACACAAAGCCGATGCTTAGACCGCTACGCCACCGCAGACACCGCCTCTGTGGTTTGGATCACCAGGAGGTATGACATAGTTGTTCAGTGAAGGTAAACAGAACAACGTCAACATGAGGTGCGGGTCTTTTGAACGGCTGACTGACATTTGTAATTATCGCGTTATGTCAGCCGAAGAAAAATGTTAATGTTGGAAAAGGAGTGAAATTAAACCTGTAAAAGGAAAAACGATGTCAGGATTAGCTACCTGGTCTGGAACCTAAATGCGTCATTGCACGGTCTCCTCCCTGTGCGGAGTTGGTGCTTTGAAGCGCCTTTCTGCAGGACTCCACCCGGCCCCTCCCTGTTCCCATCTTCAAAAAGGCCCGGGGGCAATATATTTTTACAGGAACATTCTTGTCCATGCACTTATCATTTCGTAAGCCGTGGACAGGGGTCATGTTTCTTGTAAACAGACAGCAATGTTGGCATGTGGTCCATGCTAAATTAAGGGAAGCCATGGAGGCTGTGATGAAAGGCACATCGGCTGCTGCAGCCGGGCGGTGACAACAGCCTGCAGGCATGCGAGGAAGTAGAGTAAACCTTGGAAAGTGACTTTTGTTTGGTTAAAGTTGGAGGGTTTGAAAGACTGCGTTGCACAATCTTCAGACATGTGAAAGTCCTATTTGTGGATTCGAGGCTCCTTATTCTGACCTACAGTCACCCTCAGCAGAGCGACAGAGGCAGCGCTGAACTGTCTGGTGAATAACGCTGTTGGAGGTTCACCTACTGCCATTCACGAGATGGCTGCTGGAAAGTCCTTGTGTGGCAGGGTATAATATCGATCTCTGAAATGTCCATTGTCGGCCCCAATTTGCAAGTTTTCCGTTAACTAATGTGTTTCAAATTTAAGATGGCCATATTTTTTTTCCCTCCTGTAGGGCCTGAAGTCAGTGTTCTTGTTTCAAGTTGTTTGGAATTTCTTGTTTCTTTCCACCAGGGGAGATTGTGGTGAACGAGGTGAACTTTGTGAGGAAATGCATCAGCGCTGAGAGCAGTAAGGATGATCTCTGGGGGAAGCTGATATGTACCAACTTCAAGGTGTCGTTTGTCACCCACGACGCTCCATCCAAACAGGTACTCTTCTCTTTGTGCTCCATTAAGAAATCTTTCTATCCTCCCTCCGGGATTTCGTAAGGATCGGTTTCAAGCTAGATTTTCAGGGAGTCCGACACGATTGTTTTTAGAGTGTGTCTTGCACAGTGGTCATAACCGTAACACCCTCTTGATTTTTCATCTCCTCATCATTGAAATGCTTGATTTGAGCATCAAAATAGTTTGATTGTCACCATGCTGTTTCTGATCTCTAATGGTGTTCAGTCTTCTGGCCTAAAAACTAGAAGGCTCACTTATAAGGGTCACTAATTTGAGCTTTTCTTTGGTGAAAGTTATTGGTCCCACCACAGTACAGCTCAAGAGCTTCAACACTTTTAACAGCCATGTGTGTGTAGTTGTAGAGATACCGGCACAGAGGAAGAAATAGTTGAGATTTCCTCTTCCTCTCTTGCTTTCTTCAGAGGTTCCAGATCGCCCACCGCCTCCTCGGGGAGCATGACATACCCCTGACCTGTTTGGAGCAAGTAGTGACAGGTAAAACCCAGTGACTGCAGTTTTACTTTCACAGTGGCAAACAATGATGATGGCGTGATGATGAATGTTGTCAGCGCATATGCCCCCGCAAGTTGGGTGTGAGATGGAAGAGAAAGACGAATTCTGGAGTGGGTTGGATGAAGTGGAGGAGAGTGTACCCAAGGAGAGAGAGTGGTGATTGGAGTGGGCTTCAATGGGCGTGTTGGGGGAGGGAAGCAACGTACAGCAACCAGGAGTGGTTGAAATTCTCTCTCGGAAGTGCATATTTAAGCCGTGTTCAGTTGTTTAAATTTGTCGTGCAATCTTGAAATGACTTATTTGTGTTTGCAGTTATTTTTTCTGACATCCTTACTTAGTGCAAACCCGAGGAGTATTGACAGGGACTGCGTTTACATGCACAGCTAAGTCGAGCTACGGTTAGAGCTCGATTAGGACATGTAATTGGACTACCGTCGTTGTCCCAGTATACAAGAACTGGGGGAGAATCGATTTATTGATGGAAGTATGTCCGACCCCGGTACGGTAGGTGGCGATATGCCCCCTTTCAGCAGGTTACTTTTTTTTTTTGACCTTCTTCCGGTTGACCTATTGTGTCACAAGCGACAAACAAGTTAGCAGGCCTGTAGTAGCAGGTCTGTCTGAGGTGTTTCCACCGAACACGGATTTGCTCGAGAGTTCATTTAAATCCCGCTTCGTCCAACTTTTCCGCCACGTTCTTAAATAGTTCGCCGTTCCGCGTTCTCCCTCCATCCATGTACTTCAGGATATTCACCTCCTTCAGCTGACACAACATGAAGTTTGTCTCCTCGTCTGTCCAGAAATGCGTGGTTCTCGCCCTAGCACTCGCCATGTTGATACTGTTGATACTAGCTGTTCCACTTCCGGGTGGAAGCCCGCCGCGGGAACTATGGGCCATGCGCAGAACGCCTAGGCCAGTTCGGGGCCAATTGAAGCGCGTACATGCCAGAGTAAATCCATCCCCAACCGCATCATCTAGGTGTGTTAGTCCCACTTCCAGAAATTTGATTTAGTATGATTTCGGTCGGACAAACATGTTTACATGTGTTTTAAAAGTCCAGTTTTAGTCTCACTAACACAATAAATCCACTTTTTCTAATGTCATGTTAACATACTGACTGGCGTACCGTACCGTAAAGTCACCTCCCTTTCGCCATGGAGGTGCAGTTACAGTGACGCCAGCAAAATTAACTAGAAAAAATAAATATTACAAGGACGCACACATGCAGGCAGGCAACAATTACGTGACTGACAGTAAAATGATCAATATGCAGTGTGTGTTGCAATTTCGGTAGGATAGCCAAGTTAGTAGTTAACGTCATTGTCTGATGACTCAGCTTGGAATAAAACCCATCACACAAACCATGTAACGCTAACCAACATACAGCTCTGGCAGCACGGTGGCCCAGTGGTCAGCACCGTTTTCTCACAGCCAGAAGGTCCTGGGTTCGAACCCCAGGTCGTCCCAGGTCCTTTCTGTATATATATATATTTTTTAAAATCCAACATTGGGGGGGGGCAGACTCCCCCCCCCCCCCAATGTTGGATTAACCCAGTCAGATGTGAACTTTTTTTGGTCGTCCACACAATTATCAGCCTAACCTTAGTTAATTTACATAGTCTGTCTTCTTAATTACAGTAGCCTAAAGAGAAAACGGATCATCTCCCTGACGAAACCTCGCCACATTAACATCGGTGTGACCTGTCAACATGCCCCGGCTACACAAGGGCTCAGTTTCTCTCATGGAATTCAAAGCAAACACTAAAATCAGACAACAATTACACAATAAACAGGCGCTCGCCAAAACTCTGGAAAATGTGTGCTGGCATCTATCTCTCTTTCTATCTTACTCTGTCTCGCTCTGTTTCTTTGAAGAGCACATGTACGTCCCTGGGCCCTCACAGCAAGAAGGTCCTGGGTTCGAGCCCCGGGGTAGTCCAACCTAGGGGGTCGTTCCGGGTCGTCCTCTGTGTGGAGTTTGCATGTTCTCCCCGTGTCTGCGTGGGTTTCCTCCGGGGGCTCCGGTTTCCTCCCACAGTCCAAAGACATGTAGGTCAGGTGACTCGGCTGTACTAAATTGCCCCTAGGTGTGAATGTGTGTTTGTGTGTGTGTGTGTGTGTGTGTGTGTGTGTGTGTGAGAGATGGCCTGGTGGCCTGTCCAGGGTGTCTCCCCGCCTGCCGCCCAATGACTGCTGGGATAGGCTCCAGCATCCGCACGACCCTGAGAGCAGGATAAGTGGTTCAGATAATGGATGGATGGGTGGATGTAGGTCCCTCTCGCATGCAGAGCAGGGAGGGGAGGGGGGGGCAGAGGGAGAGGGGATTGTCCCCTAGTTAATCGGTTGCGGATAATATAGACAGAAAATGTTTAAAATGGGACACCAGATAGGCCTGTACCTGGGTGTGTCGCTGTGTGGGGTAACATCGCAGGCCCGGACCACACCGAATGAACCATGGGTGGTTTAAGTGGGCGGTGAGCCGCGGCATGTCCACAGCTGAGGTCACGGTGCAGACCGTGGGCGCCGGGTAGGCCGCCGGGCTGGGATTAGCCGTGTTTATGTATCTCATTGCCATGGTTTGCTGACGGGGCGAGCGGGCGGTGGCTGTTGTGTTGAAGTGGTAGAGCATGATATTTATTGTCTTTGTGCATGTCCTTTTGTTAGCGTGCTGGTTTGGGTCGTCCGTCAGAGGTCGTCCACGTTTGTCGGTTTGGTGAAGAGAGGTCACGCCTCTCCAAGATGGGCTGACAGAGAGGACGTGATATTGCTCGTTTTGAGATTTGTGCACCATTTACAGTCGTGTGCACACTGGCAGTGAGGCTGAAGGGATGTGGACGGTGGGTGGGAAAGTCGTGGGTGCGAGGTTACGTCGTAGTACTTCCTGTCTGGCTGCAAGGACCAAGCCCTGCAGTTTATTTGGTGTGTGACGAATCATGAGCCTTTGTTTAGGAATCAGCAACACTTTGTGTTGTTTCACCTCATGTACCTGCACACATGAGGTGAAGCGAAATGCTGTTTCCCCCAGCCCACAGCAGAGCAACACACACACAAAAACACATTCGGCAACTACAAGAACACACACACCCAAACTAACACACATATCCAACACACACATCCAAACTAACACACCACATCCAAACTAACACACATATCCAAACTAACACACACATCCAAACTAACACACACAACCAAACTAACACACACATCCAAACTAACACACACATCCAAACTAACACACCACATCCAAACCAACACACATATCCAAACTAACACACACACCCAAACCAACACACATATCCAAACTAACACACACACCCAAACCAACACACACATCCAAGCTAACACACATATCCAACACACATATCCAAACTAACACACCACATCCAAACTAACACACACATCCAAACTAACACACCACATCCAAACCAACACACATATCCAAACTAACACACCACATCCAAACTAACACACACATCCAAACTAACACACCACATCCAAACTAACACACCACATCCAAACTAACACACACATCCAAACTAACACACACATCCAAACTAACACACACATTCAAACTAACACACACATCCAAACTAACACGCACAACCAAACTAACACACCTATCCAAACCAACAAAAAAAAAAAAAAATCACCGTCCAAGGGAACAAACGCCAGCCAGGGTGACTGTTGGAAGCACCGGTCTGCATGGGCTAGCAGTTAGCCTAGCCTGCCACGATTACGCGTCCTATCGGACCCCCCTCCGTGTTTCCTCCTCCGGCGCAGCTCCAGGCAGTGGCCGCGGTCCCTGTGGCAACCGGACGTAGTAGACCAAGCCCTCCCAGCCAATCCAGCACCAGCTCTCCCAGCCAGACACCCTTGACAACACCTCCCCGCACTCCACACGACGACACCAAAAACACCACAGTCAACGCCAGGCGAGGCCGCCGCCAGACCGCCCTTGGTGTTATCAGAACTGCCGGTCTGCATGGGCTAGCAGCTAGCTTAGCCTGCCCCGCTTCCGCATCCTGTCAGACCACCCTCAGTGTTACCCCCTCGGGTGCAGCTCTGGGCAAGGCCGTGGTCCCTGGGCCCCCAGTGCCGCAGACCAAGCTGTCGCAACCGATCCAGTGCCAGCTCTCCCAACCAACAAACGAAGACAAAAACTTAGACGTGGACAAAGACACTGCACCGACGGTACTGGGTGAGGCCGCCGCAAATGTGAATTCGCACCGCCATGTTCCCACACCAGAAGCGGTGTGGGGATATGGGGTTTAGGATTAAAAGCGTTTCGAGACGGTTTTAGAGATAAAAGTGCTTGACTCGTGATCAGACAACACCTGACTAGCAGGTCTTCCCTTAACTCGAGGACCAGGATGTAAAGCCGCACCTGTCAAGGTACCTGAGAAAATGTCTTTGCTCCTTCATGAACTCTTCTGTTTATAAGGCACATGGCTTTCCTGACGTGCAACCTGAGCAAAAATCTCCATGTTTTTCAGCTGTCATCCGTCATTTATTGCCTTTGTTTTGTAACCGATCACTTGAGCAAGTCTCGTTTGTTAATATTTGATCAAATTTGGCTTTGAGATTTTTATATTAATATCTGTTTGTCTTGATTGACAACCAAGTTTGCCTGGGAACTGGCTCATTGGCAGTAGTCTAAAATTCAAAACCACCGGGGTGTCAGTTTGTGGTTCCAAGAGTTTTGTTTGGGACTGAGCCCAGAAAGCACCAGAGGGGAGGACCCCCCCCCCCCCCCCCCCCGCTGCTGATGACTCCCAACGCCGCTGCCGCCGCTCCCTCAACCCACAGAGCGCACGATGACGGATGCTGTTAGTGGCTCGCCGGAGCAGGGGGGGACCCATGTGAGTCCGGTCGGGATCGAGGTCCAGAGTAGAAAAGATGCTTATATTGCACACGGTGCTGTTTTCCGGGTGGCAAACGACACACCTCGTGCCGTCGTTATCACTTCATGTGGCTGAACTTTGAAACGTTAACTAAATAGATGGTTTACAGTTTTATTATTGCCGAACAACTAGCAGCAGCTAGCAAAAAGCTAACATAGTTAATAAATCACAAGGGAGATGTGTTACATGCAGAAAGCGTTCATGTGACTCGGTTCAGTAAAAGAAATGCATAACTTACATGCTGACTCCCACTTCCTGTCACAGTCCAGGATAAACAGTCGGCACAGCGTCAGACTTCAAAACTAACCAGTGACGTTTGCATGAGGTCATGGAAACACTCCTCACTGAAACGAGCCTTGCAGAGCCGCAGTCCCTCCAGGTTTGTAGGCATGTGAGCCCGATGTCTGTAAATAAATTCCCACCATTTCAGCCGTATGGTGGGAATTCTTTGGTAGTGGTTGTGTCAGCAAGGGCATCTGACGTAAAATTCTGCCTAATCGGTATGACAAGACCATACCGGATCGGTCAAGGCCCGGGTTAACAATGGCCATCCACGGATGCTGTGCCTTCACACGGTACCGATGGAAACAGTAAAATCTGCTGTGGTGACCCCTGAGAAACAGAAATAAGCCGAAAGAAGAAGTGGGATTTTTTCTGGTAGCTAGTGGAAGAAATCTCTAGGTGACGAAGGCGTAGGAGTTTATATACTTGGGGTCAACTGTCCAAAGTAACGGGGAGTGCAGAAGAGAGGTGAAGAAGAGAGCGCAGGCAGGGTGGAGTGGGTGGAGAAGAGTGTCAGGAGTGATTTGTGACAGAAGGGTACCAGCAAGAGTTAAAGGGAAGGTTTACAAGATGGTAGTGAGACCAGCTATGTTGTATGGTTTAGAGACAGTGGCACTGATGAAAAGACAGGAGGTGGAGGTGGAGGTGGCAGAGATGAAGATGATAAGATTTTCATTGGGAGTGATGAAGAAGGGCAGGATTAGGAACGAGTATATTAGAGGGACAGCTCAGGTTGGACGGTTTGGAGACAAAGTAAGAGGCAAGATTGAGGTGGTGTGGACATGTGTGGAGGAGAGATGCTGGGTATACTGGGAGAAGGATGCTGGATATGGAGCTGCCAGGGAAGAGGAGAAGAGGAAGGCCAAAGAGGAGGTTTATGGATGTGGTGAGGGAGGACATGCAGGTGGCTGGTATGACAGAGGAAGATGCAGAGGACAGGAAGAGATGGAAATGGATGAGCCGCTGTGTAGTAGTAGAAGTTGTAGTGGAAGAAAGCTTTAGGGCACACTCCACCATGTTTGCAGTCAAAACGTCCACTATGCTAATGCTAATGCTAATGCTAACTCACTCTCTGTACTGATAAGTCCGCTCTGCGCAGGAAGTTTCAGGTTTCTTTGGCCGCCCTGCATTTACATATTAGACGAAGATCGGCTTTCGGATTTGTGGCGTACCAAATGAAGTTTACCCGGGGTACATTTGAACCTCAGATTTTAGGGAAGTGCACGGACAGCTCCTCCTCCAGTAGAGGAATGGGAAGACACCTCTCGAGTGACAAAGTTTGCACAGATACAAGTCAGTATAGTCAAGGCCGGACATTTTAGGGGACACAAACATAAGAAAAACACATTTTTTGAGTGGAAGGGATCTTTAAACAACAAACCTAAATACCTTCTGTTTCATGGTACGCCATGGAAAAAATGCAAACTACTCTAAATACATCAGTGAAAAATGTTTCTCCAAGGGGTCCGCGGTGGTGTAGCGGTCTAAGCGTCGGCTTTGTGTCGATGCAGTTGCCCACTGGGGACCGGGGTTCGCGCCTCGGTCTCGTCAGGGCCGACTATGGCCGGACTCGATGAAGCAGCAATAATTGGCAATGCTGTCTTTGGGAGGGGGGCGGAGTCGGCTTGTGTTCGTCACAGGAAAGCATCTCTGTGTGTGTCGGAAAAAGCAGTGGTTCGGCCTGGATTCACCTTGTCACGAAAGTGGTGAGGCGTCTCCTTCGAGACTACCGGCCGGAGAGATGCAGTTGGTGAACGCATGCAGTATGAGGGTGGGAATTTGAACTAAAATAGGGATCAATTGGCCACTAAATTGGGAGAAAAAAGGGAAAAATCAGAAAAAAAAAGTTTCTTCACTAATTCCGGTGGTGTTAAAAGTAGATCTGCAAGGGCATCCGGGTGGCGTGGTGGTCTATTCCGTTGCCTACCAACACAGAGATCAGCGGTTCGAATCCCTGTGTTACCTCCGGCTTGGTCGGGCGTCCCTACAGACACAATTGGCCGTGTCTGCGGGTGGGAAGCCGAATGTGGGTATTTGTCCTGGTCGCTACACTAGCGCCTCCTCTGGTCGGTCGGGGGGAGGGGGAACTTGGGGGAATAGCGTGATCCTCCCACATGCTACGTCCCCCTGGTGAAACTCCTCACTGTCGGGTGAAAAGAAGTGGCTGGTGACTCCACATGTATCGGAGGAGACATGTGGTAGTCTGCAGCCCTCCCTGGATCAACAGAGGGGGTGGAGCAGCAACCGGGACGGCTTGGAAGAGTGGGGTAATTGGCCAAGTACAATTGGGGTAGAAAAGGGAAAAAAAAAAGATTGGCAACACAACTGTTAGTCACAAGATGTTGTAAGACTTCATAAACAACTTCTTTAAAATCAAATTATCAGGTAAACTAGATGGTTTGACTGGCTCCTAAGCCGCTGTTGCTGATAACAGTAACACGTTTCACCATGGACCAACATTTAGACGAAAGTTATCGTATGATTACTCATGGGTTTCCTCCAATATCTAAAAGAACCAAAAAAAAACCTGCAGAAGGCTGTCTGTCCTGTCCCGGACCATGACATGGACTTCTATCTGGAATGTGTCCTCGGGTGCTGGAGAAAAGGCCTACTGCCCACTTCTCCTGGCTGCCCCTGGAGGAAGTATGGGAAATGCAGAACAAACAGTTCTTCAGCCACGTCTCCCTGCATGTGTTTAGTGTGTGTCCAGAACGCTGTAAGACAACTAAAGTCTGTCTTCCTCTTGTGAGAATTGTCTGATAAATGATGGTATTGCGACTACAGTACTCCGAACTGACCGGTTAGCTGTTCACATCTCCTTCCAGCTCAGCTTAGGTGTCACCTTTAACTTCAACTCGCTGAAGGAATATTGCCATTCATTTGCACGATGTAAATATTGTGATGAATTTATTCACATATTCCCTCCCATGTGTTTTCAGTAGTTTGAATTCCAGAGAGTAGATTTAATGATCTCCTCCCTCATCTGCGTCAGTTTGGTTTTTTGTTCACACTGAATTTCTGTCAGTGTTCCTTTGTGATACTAAGACACAGCAGCATCGGGTCTTTCCAGCAAAGCAGCTTCCCTTTTCCCCACTCCAGTATTACATTTGATCAGATGAAATATAATAAAACGGATCTGACAGCACGGTGGCGCAGTGGTTAGTGTGGTCGCCTCACAGCAAGAAGGTCCTGGGTTCGAGCTCCAGGGTAGTCCAACCTTAGGGGTCGTCCCGGGTGTGGAGTTTGCATGTTCTCCCCGTGTCTGCGTGGGTTTCCTCCCACACTCCAAAGACATGTAGGTCAGGTGACTCGGCTGTACTAAATTGCCCCTAGGTGTTAATATGTGTGTGTGTGTGTGTGTGGGCACTGTGATGACCTTGCAGCCTGTCCAGGGTGTCTCCCCGCCTGCCGCCCAATGACTGTTGGGATAGGCTCCAGCATCTCCGTGACCCTGAGAGCAGGATAAGTGGTTTGGATAATGGATGGATGGATAGATGGATAAATAAAACATCTTTTGTCAACAGATCCTACTCTGGTCTTTATACAGTTTAGCCAGGGTGATGTTTTTCATTCAGTTGTGATGGACAGTGCTGACAGTCTCACTTGGTCTTGGTACTGACTTGGATAAGATCGCAGATTAGATTCGCAGACATTTCATTTCTTTAGAGTTCTGCTCAGATGACTGTGTGAAGAGTAAAGAGTCATGGGCCGGCGGTGTCCTGGTAGTGTGGCGGTCCATTCCGTTGCCTACCAGCATGGGGATTGCCCCATTCAAATCCCCGTGTTACCTCCAGCTCGGTTGGGCGTCCCTGCAGACACAATTGGCAATGTCTGCAGGTGGGAAGCCGGATGTGGGTATGTGTCCTGGTTGCTGCAGTAGCGCCTCCTCTTGCCAGTCGGGGTGCCTGTTTGGGGGGGGGACTGGGGGGAATAGCGTGATCCCATGTGCTGCGTCCCCCTGGTGAAACTCGTCACTGTGAGGTGAAAAGAAGCGGCCACATGTATTGGAGGAGACGTGGTAGTCTGCAGCCCTCCCCGGATCAGCAGAGGGGGTGGAGCAGCGACCGGGAGGGCTCGGAAGAGTGGTGTAATTTTCCGGATGCAATTGGGGAGAAAAGGGGGGGGGGATGCCCCCCCCCCAAAAAAAAGAGTCACAGGCCGGTCGGCGTGATCGACATCATTTCAGGTTTCTTAGTCGTGTTGTGGATTCGTCTCCTCACAGTGAACGACTCCAAGGGGAAGAAGAAGGTGCTGGGGTCCAACAAGAAGCTGAAGTTCAACCCGGCCGAGCTGATCCTGTACTGCAAAGACTTGCGCATCGTCCGATTCTGCTTCGACGAAGCCGGGCCTGACAGCGCCAAGAAGGTAAGCCATTCTGAGTGGTCCTGAAGAGACTTACAACTTGTTTGTCTTTGGATTTTTGTGTCAATAGAAGTTTAATTCTCGCTGAAGTGAACACTCAAGGTTTTGCGGCTTCTGGTCTAAAAGTTGACTAACCCACCAGAATGAGCTAAGATGGCTTCATAGCAATGATTCATAAAGCAGAGAAATTAAATATGACCTCTCACCCTACTTATCTAAATCACTGACAAAGAAAAATTATTATTATATCTATTAACCAATCACGAGCCATGATATTAAACAAGGTAGTGTATCTGTTTTACATGGTTTGATGTAAACATCTTGTATTTCATACAAAAATACATATTTTTTAGGGGCGCCCGGGTAGTTGAGCAGTCTTATTCCATTGCCTACGAACACGGGGATCACGGACTTGGTCGGGTGTCCCTACAGATAGTTGGGGAGAAAAACGAGGGAAAATCAAATATATATATATATATATAAATAAATAAAAAAGAATTTTCATTTTCAAGAACACAGTGTTTGATGTACATTAAGTGTGGATGGACGAGGTAACAGGAATGACTACATTTTTATGTCATGGGGCTTTTAAGGTCGTAATTTAAGGTAGTAATTTAAGGTAGTAATTGTCACACTGTGCTGAGTTGAGCTTTGAAGGATGGAACCTCTCCAAAAAAAAAAGAGTCAGAAGTCCTGTGGATTTGTGTGAAGGATGACTTTCAGTCATTTCAGAGTAGGATACTTGATATCAGTGAGTCATGTTCATCACTGCCTGCTTGTTGTTTTTTTCCTTTTTCTTCGGGTGAGAAATGAACCGCCTCTCCGGAGACGCCATCCTGGTCGGCTGGGATGTCAGCTGACCTACGACAGGCTTTCCTGTTGTGGCAACACTGGTTGCTTTTGGTTTCACCTGGAGATAACAAACCCATCACGAGTCTGTTGAGCTAATTCTGGAAAATGTGATGGTCGGCATGCTCTCAGAAAGCAAACGGGTACGCTGTCAGCTTGGACAGACCCTGCCAAGATCTGGGAACATGTGATGCCTGCCCAGGGATCTTTAAATTCACCTCCACAAAATGCAGCCAGCAGGAACAAAAACCTCCATTCAGCCCCTTTGCCGTCTGACCCAGTCTGGAAACACAAATGCTTTTGGACTCCGGGTTCTGTGACTAAGGGTCTTAGAAACCCCGAGTCCATGAAGTGCCCGAGATGAATTCACAGCTGTTATTTACAGGAAGGTCTCGTTGAGCTCTTAAAGGGACAGTTCACCCCAAACTCTAAAGATGTGTTTTTCCTCATCCCTGGTGTGAGTACCGAATGTGAGTTCCTCTTTATTTTGGTGCGAGTTGCCGAGTTTTGGGGATATCGGCCGTAGAAATATCTGCCTTCTCTCGAATACGGTGGAACTACATGGCACTCGGCTTGTGTTGCTCAAAATGCCCGAAAAATACATTTGAAAAACTCCGCAGCAGTGCAGCGTTCCTGCGCAGCATGGAAAAGCATGGAATTGGATTTTAGTAATTTCCAGGTCTGGATAAGTACGGAAAAAAAGAAAAGAGTATGGAAAAATATTAGTGTTCCCAGACTATTGCCCCCAAGGACTACCCCGGGGCTCGAACCCAGAACCTTCTTGCTGTGAGGTGACCACGCTAACCACTGCACCACCATGCCGCCATATAGAATTCAGAATTTCTAAAAATAAATGGACCGTACAGGCAGGGTGTTTTTCATGGCGTTTGGAGCAGGCAGCCAAAATGTGTGCCACTGTGTGAGAGAGCGCGGGCCAGAGCGAGCTTGATGTCGTCGAAAACGAGGCAGGAAGTATGGCGTGTGACTGAACGCACACTCCTGCGCGGAGCTGCCTCTACGCCTGTACGTCACAGCCTGCAGAACAGCTCTGCCCCAAGAACCTTATCTTTCCGTCTTTCTTCGGCATCATCAGTTACGATGTTGGCCGCCGAAAGACATGCTCAACAGGTTGTTAAGCATTTTTGGGGTTTTCGGTAAAAGTAGACGGTGGTTTACCACTGCCTTCTGCCCACAGTACAGGAGACCAGATACTAGAGTCCCCAGCATGCCTCCTGTTGTCCTGAAGCTACCGTTGGCCAGGCGGTTCGGCTCGTCCGCCAGCTACAGGTACTACTCTGCTGCTGCCCAGTGTAGCGCAGGTCTGTACAGAGGCGACCTTCAAATGCTTTGTCACAGTGCCGGTATGGGGCCTCTGCAGCTTTTAATAGGTCCACCAGTGCCACCCAATGGCCCACTGCGCCCTGGCAGCAACCGCCGCTGTTGGTCCGCGACTGCTTATTCGTCAGGTAAACCTGCTTATTTCGCAGCCGTCCCCCATATTTGAGGGAGCGTCCCACTATCCGCCACCTATGGAGGCGCGCCATAGCAGTACAGCTCTGCCAGAAGACGTACCAAAAACTGACATTAGCCACCAAATTAGCTTGAAAGAAAATGTGGCAATATCTTTGCATTGCATATACACTGTACAAATAACCACATATATACATCACACATAACCAGATATCAATATACTGTACAAATAACCACATATATACATCACACATAACCAGATATCAATATACTGTGCAAATAACAACATATACACTACCGTTCAAAAGTTTGGGATCACCCAAACAATTTCGTGTTTTCCATGAAAAGTCACACTTATTCACCACCATATGTTGTGAAATGAATAGAAAATAGAGTCAAGACATTGACAAGGTTAGAAATAATGATTTTTATTTGAAATAAGATTTTTTTTACATCAAACTTTGCTTTCGTTAAAGAATCCTCCATTTGCAGCAATTACAGCATTGCAGACCTTTGGCATTCTAGCTGTTAATTTGTTGAGGTAATCTGGAGAAATTGCACCCCACGCTTCCAGAAGCAGCTCCCACAAGTTGGATTGGTTGGATGGGCACTTCTTTGAGCAGATTGAGTTTCTGGAGCATCACATTTGTGGGGTCAATTAAACGCTCAAAATGGCCAGAAAAAGAGAACTTTCATCTGAAACTCGACAGTCTATTCTTGTTCTTAGAAATGAAGGCTATTCCATGCGAGAAATTGCTAAGAAATTGAAGATTTCCTACACCGGTGTGTACTACTCCCTTCAGAGGACAGCACAAACAGGCTCTAACAGGTACTATTTAATGAAGATGCCAGTTGGGGACCTGTGAGGCGTCTGTTTCTCAAACTAGAGACTCTAATGTACTTATCTTCTTGCTCAGTTGTGCAACGCGGCCTCCCACTTCTTTTTCTACTCTGGTTAGAGCCTGTTTGTGCTGTCCTCTGAAGGGAGTAGTACACACCGGTGTAGGAAATCTTCAATTTCTTAGCAATTTCTCGCATGGAATAGCCTTCATTTCTAAGAACAAGAATAGACTGTCGAGTTTCAGATGAAAGTTCTCTTTTTCTGGCCATTTTGAGCATTTAATTGACCCCACAAATGTGATGCTCCAGAAACTCAATCTGCTCAAAGAAGTGCCCATCCAACCAATCCAACTTGTGGGAGCTGCTTCTGGAAGCGTGGGGTGCAATTTCTCC
The DNA here is from genome assembly GCF_029633865.1 of Lampris incognitus. Classification (NCBI taxonomy): domain Eukaryota; kingdom Metazoa; phylum Chordata; class Actinopteri; order Lampriformes; family Lampridae; genus Lampris; species Lampris incognitus. The sequence goes on along the minus strand of NC_079214.1, from coordinate 5,535,958 downwards.
AGATTACCTCAACAAATTAACAGCTAGAATGCCAAAGGTCTGCAATGCTGTAGTTGCTGCAAATGGAGGATTCTTTGACGAAAGCAAAGTTTGATGTAAAAAAAATCTTATTTCAAATAAAAATCATTATTTCTAACCTTGTCAATGTCTTGACTCTATTTTCTATTCATTTCACAACATATGGTGGTGAATAAGTGTGACTTTTCATGGAAAACACAAAATTGTTTGGGTGATCCCAAACTTTTGAACGGTAGTGTATATACATCACACATAACCAGATATCAATATACTGTACAAATAACCACACACACACACACAAACACATATATATACACATCATATATATATATACACATCATATATATCAATATACTGTACAAATAACCACATATATACATCACACATAACCAGATATCAATATACTGTACAAATAACCACATATATACATCACACATAACCAGATATCAATATACTGTGCAAATAACCACATATATACATCACACATAACCAGATATCAATATACTGTGCAAATAACCACATATATACATCACACATAACCAGATATCATATACTGTACAAATAACCATATATATACATCACACATAACCAGATATCAATATACTGTACAAATAACCACATATATACATAACCAGATCTCAATATACTGTACAAATAACCACATATATACATAACCAGATATCAATATACTGTACAAATAACCACATATATACATCACACATAACCAGATATCAATATACTGTACAAATAACCACATATATACATCACACATAACCAGATATCAATATACTGTACAAATAACCACATATATACACCACACATATCCAGATATCCAGCTTGTCTGAGCATTTATGAGTTATGCAGTGATGTAGTTATCAGAAAGGTCAACGGTCTATATCTTTTCTGCGTAAGGAAACCATACGGCTGCATTCATCGTCATTTCCATGGACACGGTGAATAAAGAAGGCTGCACATAACGGCCATCTGGGTGGTGTAGCAGTCTATTCTGTTGCCTACCAACACGGGGATCACCGGTTCGAATCCCTGTGTTACCTCCAGCTTTGTCAGGCGTCCCTACAGACACTGTTGCCGTGTCTGTAGGTGGGAAGCCGGATGTGGGTATGTGTCCTGGTTGCTGCACTAGCGCCTCCTCTGGTCGGTTGGGGTGCCTGTTCGGGGGGGGGGGGGGATAGCGTGATCCTCCCACGCGCTACGTCCCCCTGGTGAAACTCCTCACTGTCAGGTGAAAAGAAGCGGCTGGTGACCCCACATGTATGGGAGGAGGCATGTGGTAGTCTGCAGCCCCCCCCCCCGGATCGTTAGAGGGGGTGGAGCAGAGACCGGGACGGCTTAGAAGAGTGGGGTAATCGGCCAAGTACAATTGGGGAGAAAAAGGGGGGAAATAAAAAAAAAAGAATACTGCACAGACGCCGTGAAAATTAAATTATTTTACTTTTTTTAGCTTATTTTCAGTTCTTATTCATAAAAGAGACTAGAAGATATGGGGGAACAATAATGTAATATTATTTATTCAGTAAGTTAAGGGGAAATAATACGAGTACAGTTGGCACGGGTTAGTCTACTTCCTGTCTGGACAGAGGTGATTGACAGCGGGACATCGTCCAGCTTTCTGCGTAGGCGTGTGGACTGAACGGCCATGATGGCTGAACGCAGGTTTCCCGAGGGCCGGCTCGACAATCCCAAACATACAGCCTGGCCTGGCCGAGTCTGGGAAAGCTACCGAGGAGTCCGGAAGTTTGAGTCTGGAAAAGTATGGAATTTTGGAATAGAAAATGTTTTAGGAACCCTGGCGATGTGTCTTTCCGTGAACCGGGAATCATGACCCCGTTGCTCGAGATAACCCACAGACCTTGCTGTGAGCAGGTTCACGGAGGTGGAGTTTGGTGTAAGAAAATAGTTCCTACATGAACCTGCTCACAACAAGGTGGTGTGTGGGTTATCTCGAGTAACCGGGTCATGATTCCCGGAAAGACCCATTCCTCTTGAGTTTTTCAAATGTACTTTTTTAGCGTTTTGAGCAACACAAGCCGAGTGCCATCCGGTCCCATATTGTACCGGAGAGAAGCCAGACACCTCGACGACCGATATCTCCCCGAAACTCGGCAACTGGCCCCAAAACGATCTGGAGGGATAAGTAGCACTGCAGACAGGAGGAAAAACACATCTTTCTGATTTTGGGACGAGCGGTCCCTTTACGAGTTCTTCCCACATAAAAACTGTACAGGCGTCCGCAGCGGCCTCACGTTGTGTTTATACGGCGTGTCCCGTACTACTGAATAATAAAGCACACCTTCTGGAATAAAGTCAGCCCACGGTGAGGAAACTGAGACGTGACAGATTAAGTCATGGTGGGTTCACCGGGCATGTCTTGGCTGCCTCTAGCTCGGTTTCCACTACAGAGAATGGGACCGGCAGGAAGGCCGAGTGCGGGGTGTAATGGGCTGAAATGGACCGAGTGGATGTGAACTGCCGGTGACGCTTCGTCTCACCTGTCAGTCTGGATCTCCAGAGGAAGGACGTATAGTTGTGCGGTTTTTACAAAGAATTTCCATTGTCATTTCAACTGAAGCCAGTGTTGTTGTTTCCTTGCAGTCCCTCCGTTTGTTTTATCCTGTCGTCTTTTCGGTGTTGTTTACCCATCATTTTTACTGTAACTGTGATGGAGACATGGAATAACACTGCTTTATTCCTACTGCCCTGATTTGTTACTAACCACCGTCTCCAAGAGTCGGCATTCACTGGAGGAGACCAACACAAATTACTTAATTAATTTGGGGGAGGGGGTCCCCCCCCCCTTTTCTCCCCAATTGTATCCAGCCAGCAGCACGGTGGCGCAGTGGTTAGCGCTGTCGCCTCACAGCAAGAAGGTCCTGGGTTCGAGCCCCGGGGTAGTCCAACCTTGGGGGTCATCCCGGGTCGTCCTCTGTGTGGAGTTTGCATGTTCTCCCCGTGTCTGTGTGGGTTTCCTCCGGGGGCTCCGGTTTCCTCCCACAGTCCAAACACATGTAGGTCAGGTGAATTGGCCGTACTACATTGTCCCTAAGTGTGTGTGTGTGTGATGGCCTGGCGGCCTGTCCAGGGTGTCTGCCCGGTGACTGCTGGGATAGGCTCCAGCAGCCCTGTGACCCTGAGAGCAGGATGAGCAGTTCGGATAATGGATGGATGGATGGATGGATGGATGTATCCGGCCAGTTACCCCACTCTTCCGAGCCGTCCCGGTCTCTGCTCCACCCCCTCTGCTGAGCCGTCCCGGTCTCTGCTCCACCCCTTCTGCCGATCCGGGGAGGGCTGCAGACTACCATATGCCTCCTCCCATACATGTGGAGTCACCAGCCGCTTCTTTTCGCCTGACAGTGAGGAGTTTCGCCAGGGGGACGTAGCGCGTGGGAGGATCACGCTATTCCCCCCCAGTTCCCCCTCCCCCCCGAACAGGCGCCCCGACCGACCAGAGGAGGCGCTAGTGCAGCGACCAGGACACACACCCCACATCCGGCTTAGGGACGCCCGACCCAGCCGGAGGCAACGCGGGGATTCGAACCGACGATCCCCGTGTTGGCAGGGAACGGAATAGACCGCCACGCCACCCGACGCCCCTAAATTACTTAAATTTAAAGGGAGAAGACTCGTCACATGTATTGTAGCAGAACATGTGCAGACCTGTGTGTCGTACAACAGGCTGATCCTGGGAGATTGTGTGTGACGCCAGAGTCTCGCTCTGCCGCCTCAGTGAAGACGACTCTGTTGCAGATTCCTTAAGGACCAACAGTGTAGTATGTGGAGATTCCTTTCACACTAGAAGCGTCCCGATTAGAAGGGGGTGCATTTCCCCTCCACGTCTTGCCCCTGGTGTATTTATACCGTCGGAAGGCTGCTCCTCCTCCCGTGCCATATGGCAGCAATTTGCGTGTAGGTTTTGGAGTACCGGTTGCTCTTAAATACACACGGCACCTGTAGTCGGCCTTTATTTAGCTAATGCCCGCATTACAGGGTTGTGCTGCCTTTAAAACGACATCCGACCGAACTGGCGCCGCCGCGGTTCTTTTAAGAGGTCGAGGGGAGAAGCGTTTTTAGCGTTTTTACTTCCGTCTTCTCCCTGGTCCACTTTTGTTCCCCGCGTACAGCGACGATCCGGCGACACACTGAGGACTGGTTTGCGTGGGGAGGGACGAAATAGTGTCAGCGCGGTCGCCTCACAGCAAGAAGGTCCTGGGTTCGAGCCCCGGGACCGTCCAGCTTCGGGGGTCGTCCTCTTGTGTGGAGTTTGCATGTTCTCCTCGTGTCTGCGTGGGTTTCCTCCGGGGGCTTCGGTTTCCTCCCACAGTCCAAAGACATGGAGGCCAGGTGAATCGCCCGTACTAAATTGTCCCTAGGTGTGTGTGTGTGTGTGTGTGTGTGTGTGTGTGTGTGTGTGTGTGTGTGTGTGTGTGTGTGTGTGTGGGCCCTGTGATGGTCTGGCAGCCTGTCCAGGGTGTCTCCTCGCCTGCCGCCCAATGACTGCTGGGATAGGCTCCAGCATCCCCGAGAGCAGGATAAGCGGTTCAGATGATGGATGGATGGATGAGCGGGTGGATGGATGAGTGGCTGGATGGCTGGATGGATGGGACAGAATAGTACAGCGGAGGTTTTGACTGCCCTCCCTGTGCTCCCGCTGCATCTACATGGGGACGCCGTCCATGTAATTACAGTGTTGAAGCTCGCCCCTTGCCTGCTTGACAACTGGAACGGCTTATTCTGCCAGAGGAAATGAGAGTCGGGGTGCAGCGGTGTCTCACACTTGCGCTTTTTGTCACACTTTTTGTTTCCTCTGGTGTTATTCACGGCTCGGCTGGTGAATGGAGGGCATTGTGCGACCGGCTGCGCCGTGTTGCCACAGAAAGATTCAATCTTCCGGCCCAAAGGCGACTGGCTCTCTTGGATTTGCTTTTCCAGTTCTCGCCCTTTGCTGCTTTTCAAGGGCTGAAATGAAACGCTTAAATAAACGTTTTTTTCTTTTTAGTCCTACGGGTTCACCAGTTTGTAAAGGCTCGAAATCGGGTTTTTTTTTCCTTTGGTGTTTTTTTAACCGTACCACCATGATGTCATTTCTGCTTTTAACAAAAAAGGACTCTTTCTGGCCTGCTGGTACAAATAGCAGCTATAGACCGGTCTCCTACTGGTATAAATAGCAGCTATAGACCGGTCTCCTACTGGTATAAATAGCAGCTATAGACCAGTATCCTACTGGTATAAATACCAGCTATAGACCGGTCTCCTACTGGTACAAATAGCAGCTATAGACCGGTCTCCTACTGGTATAAATAGCAGCTATAGACCGGTCTCCTACTGGTATAAATAGCAGCTATAGACCAGTATCCTACTGGTATAAATACCAGCTATAGACCGGTCTCCTACTGGTACAAATAGCAGCTATAGACCGGTCTCCTACTGGAACAAATACCAGCTATAGACCAGTCTCCTGCTGGTACAAATAGCAGCTATAGACCAGTCTCCTACTGGTATAAATACCAGCTATGGACCAGTCTCCTGGTACAAATACCAGCTATAGACCAGTCTCCTGGTACAAATACCAGCTATAGACCAGTCTCCTACTGGTACAAATAGCAGCTATGAACCAGTCTCCTACTGGTACAAATAGCAGCTATAGACCAGTCTCCTACTGGTACAAATACCAGCTATAGACCAGTCTCCTACTGGTACAAATAGCAGCTATAGACCAGTCTCCTACTGGTACAAATAGCAGCTATGAACCAGTCTCCTACTGGTACAAATATCAGCTATAGACCGGTCTCCTACTGGTACAAATACCAGCTATAGACCGGTCTCCTACTGGTACAAATACCAGCTATAGACCAGTCTCCTACTGGTACAAATACCAGCTATAGACCAGTCTTCTACTGGTACAAATAGCAGCTATAGACCAGTCTTCTACTTTGAATTACTGGAAAAAAGAAATCATGACTGAAGGTCAAGCATTCCATCAGTTGACTCTTCCTCATTGTACTCTGATGAAGTTGTACTGTAATGAATTTGTTTTCTGATGAAGTCATACTCTGATGGAGTTGTACTCTGATGGAGTTGTACTCTGATGGAGTTGTACTTTAATGAAGTTGTACTCTGATGAAGTTGTACTCTGATGGAGTTGTACTGTAATAAAGTTCTACTCTGATGGAGTTGTACTGTAATGTACTCTAATTCAGGACTCTATTTCTATGCCATGTCACCTGAGGTGAAGATTAGATTAAGGCTAAGGTTAGGGTTCAGGTTAGAGTATGGGTGGGAGATGGATGAGGTGGGGTGTCCAGGTAGCGTAGCGGTCTATTCTGTTGCCTACCAACACATGAGGATCGCCGGTTCGAATCCCCTCTGGCTTGGTCGGGCGTCCCTACAGACGCAATGGGCCGTGTCTGCAGGTGGGAAGCTAGCTGGATGTGGGTATGTGTCCTGGGGCCTCATGCATCATCGTTACTAGGGGCAGATGTGCTCTTACACACCCATGGGATTTTTTAGCCCTGAGGTTTGTCTCAGAGACCAGTGTAGAACCTCAGTAACCCCTGAATTTAAACATCAGCTGGCTAACACTGATGTCTTTGCAGGCCTGGGTGATTCTCGTTGCAAGAGGTAGACAACAGATGTTAGGAGGACGGAATTACAAATAACCATCATGCTTTGCTACTGACTGTCAGACAATCTTGAGGGCTAAAAAAGTAAGAACAAATTTGCCCATAGTAGCGATTGATAAGTGAGGCCCCTGGTCACTGCACTAGCGCCTCCTCTGGTCGGTCGGGCGCTTGTTGGGGGGGGGGGATAGCATGATCCTCCCACGCGCTACGTCTCCCTGGTGAAACTCCTCACTGCCAGGTGAAAAGAAGCGGCTGGCGACTCCACATGTATGGGAGGAGGCATGTGGTAGTCTGCAGCCCTCCCCGGATCAGCAGAGGGGGCGGAGCAGAGACCGGGACGGATTGGAAGACTGAGGCAATTGGCCGGACACAATTTGGAGAAAAAGGGGGTAAAAAAAATAAAAAATGATGAGGTTGGTGTGCCTCCGTAGCCGAAAGGTTACAGCACCGGCCACATGGTTGCAACGGTCACCGGTTCGATTCCAGCCGGCAACCTTTGTTGCATGTCATACCCCTCTCTCCCTCCCACATTCCTTTCTGACTCTTCTCTGTCGCTATCTAATATAGGCCAAATATGCCCCCCCCCCCCGCGTATAACGCTAATGCAGTTATACGCTAATAAAAGTATTATAATGAATTTGCACTCTAATGAAGCTGTACTCTAATGAGGCTGTACTCTAATGGAGTTGTACTCTAATGGAGTAGTATTCTTGTGCGTAGTCACTTCCTCTTCACTTTGTTCGCTTCCTCTGTTTTCTTGCAGGTTTGTCTTGCCATCGGCCATTACTCTCACCCTGCGGATCCCCAGCTGCTGTTTGGCTTCGAGTATCTCGGTCGGCGATACCACGCATCCTCAGGTACACGTTAAATATTTCGCGCACGGGCGTCCGGGCAGCATGGGGGTCTATTCCGTTGCCTACCAACACGGGGATCGGCGGTTTGAATCCCCGTGTTAGCTCCGGCTTGGTTGGGCGTCCCTACAGATTGAGCGTGTCTGCGGGTGGGAAGCCGGATGTGGGTGTGTCCTGGTCGCTGCACTGGCGCCTCCTCTGGTCGGTCGGGACCTCTGTTTGGGGGGGGGGGACTGGGGGGAATAGCGTGATCCTCCCACGCGCTACGTCCCCCTGGCGAAACTCCTCACTGTCAGGTGAAAAGAAGCGGCCGGCGACTCCTCATGTATGGGAGGAGGCATGTGGTAGTCTGCAGCCCTCCCCGGATCGGCAGAGGGGGTGGAGCAGCGACCGGGACGGCTCAGAAGAGTGGGGTAATTGGGCGGATACAGTTGGGGAGAAAAAGGGGGGGGTTTCGCCCACCTTTTTTGAGTTCTTCTAAACCGTTGACGCGCTGTGTTCTTGCACACTTGCTGTCAGTTGAAGGGGGCATTAAAGAGTGTTGAAATACGGAGGCGTGTGTGTGTTTCTTCCCCCAGGGGACAGAGTCAACGGCAGCATCCTTGGAGGAGGCTCTCAGACGCCGCTGTTTGACCGGCCGGCCGAGCTGGACCGAGAGATCAAGAGGACGGGCGCTGCCGAGTGGCGCGTGTGCTCGGTTAACGAGGGATACGCCATCTCACCCAGGTACGGACGGCCTTTAGTTCTGGAACAAACAAAACCAATCCGGGTGGCGCGCCTCCGTAGCCGAACGCTTGCAGCACATACCGCATGGTCTCAAATACCGTTGGTTCAGTTCCAGCCGGTGACCTCTGTTGCATGTCATACCCCTCCCATTTCCTGTCCGCCTCTTCACCGTCACTGTCTAATAAAGGTGAAAAAAATGCTCAAAAGGTGATCTTAAGAAAACAAAACGCGGGTGGTGATCAGAGGAAACGTGTCTGTTGCTGATCTCAGAGCTTGGTCCTCGCGGGGTTTATTCAGGCGAGTGGCTTTTGCCGCGTCAGCAGTTTTCCTCGCTTTAGCGTTACTCATTAAGCACAAGCTGATAAAGGTCTTGGTGCAGTAAGAAAGTCTAAAATTGCACAATAGCGGCTTGTACAGCACACGTGATGTCGTGCTGGAGCGGCCCTGTTATGTGGGAACATCCCCCCTGCCGAAACCAAACAACAAACGCACAACTGAGACAGACTTGGGAATGAGTGACACCGAGATGAACCATGTATATTGATTAGGTTGTGACGGTGATGTCAGCTGGAAACTGTGGCATTCGCCTCCTCTGAGCGATACACAGTAATACTCACTCAGAATGAGCTACATTCACCCGCTCTGAGCGATACACAGTAATACTCAGAATGAGCTACATTCACCTGCTCTGAGCGATACACAGTAATACTCACTCAGAATGAGCTACATTCACCTGCTCTGAGCGATACACAGTAATACTCACTCAGAATGAGCTACATTCACCCGCTCTGAGCGATACACAGTAATACTCACTCAGAATGAGCTACATTCACCCGCTCTGAGCGATACACAGTAATACTCACTCAGAATGAGCTACATTCACCCGCTCTGAGCGATACACAGTAATACTCACTCAGAATGAGCTACATTCACCCGCTCTGAGCGATACGCAGTAATACTCATTCAGAATGAGCTACATTCACCCGCTCTGAGCGATACGCAGTAATACTCACTCAGAATGAGCTACATTCACCCGCTCTGAGCGATACACAGTAATACTCACTCAGAATGAGCTACATTCACCCGCTCTGAGCGATACACAGTAATACTCACTCAGAATGAGCTACATTCACCCGCTCTGAGCGATACACAGTAATACTCACTCAGAATGAGCTACATTCGCCTGCTCTGAGCGACACACAGTAATACTCATTCAGAATGAGCTACATCCACCTGCTCTGAGCGATACACAGTAATACTCACTCAGAATGAGCTACATTCACCCGCTCTGAGTGATACACAGTAATACTCACTCAGAATGAGCTACATTCACCCGCTCTGAGCGATACACAGTAATACTCACTCAGAATGAGCTACATTCACCTGCTCTGAGCGATACACAGTAATACTCACTCAGAATGAGCTACATTCACCCGCTCTGAGCGATACACAGTAATACTCACTCAGAATGAGCTACATTCACCCGCTCTGAGCGATACACAGTAATACTCACTCAGAATGAGCTACATTCGCCTGCTCTGAGCGATACACAGTAATACTCACTCAGAATGAGCTACATTAACCCGCTCTGAGCGATACACAGTAATACTCATTCAGAATGAGCTACATTCACCTGCTCTGAGCGATACACAGTAATACTCATTCAGAATGAGCTACATTAACCCGCTTTGAGCGATACACAGTAATACTCACTCAGAATGAGCTACATTCACCTGCTCTGAGCGATACACAGTAATACTCACTCAGAATGAGCTACATTCACCCGCTCTGAGCGATACACAGTAATACTCATTCAGAATGAGCTACATTCACCCGCTCTGAGCGATACGCAGTAATACTCATTCAGAATGAGCTACATTCACCCGCTCTGAGCGATACGCAGTAATACTCACTCAGAATGAGCTACATTCAGAGTGATCAGGCCAGCTGAATTAATTATCTTAACTATAAGTTTCACAGAAACGTGCAGCTCATCCTTTAGAGTGGCCAACTGACATACAACCATAGACGAAAAAAATGTATTATTCTTTTTTCTTTTTTCTTTTTTTTTTTGGATCCCCCCCCTTTTTCTCCCCAATGGTGTCCGGCCAATTACCCCACTCTTCTGAGTCATCCCAGTCTCGGCTCCACCCCCTCTCTGATCCGGGAAGGGCTGCAGACTACCACATGCCTCCTCCCATACATGTGGAGTCACCAGCTGCTTCTTTTCACCTGACAGTGAGGAATTTCACCAGGGGAATTGTAGTGCGTGGGAGGATCACGCTATTCCCCCCAGTTCCCCCTCCCCCCACGAACAGGCGCCCCGACCAACCAGAGGAGGCGCTAGTGCAGTGACCAGGACACATACCCACGTCCGGCTTCCCACCCGCAGACACAGCCAGTTGTGTCTGTAGGGATGCCTGACCAAGCCGGAGGTAACATAGGGATTTGAACCGGCGATCCCCGTGATGGTAGGCAACGGAATAGACCACTACACTACCCGGACGCCCCTAAAAGTGTATTATTCTTCAGAAACAACTTTACTTCTTACTGAATTAGCCATTAAAAATGATCTCCTCATGGGAGACTTTCTGCAGGAAGCCAGTCTCAGATTCTGTTATAGTCTGTTATAGTCTATTATGATTTGTTATAGTCTATTATGATTTGTTATAGTCTATTATGATCTGTTATAGTCTGCTATGATCTGTTATCGTCTGTTATGATCTGTTATATAACTCTCCCCTGCTGCTACACCTAACACACTCAACACGGCAGTATATTGTTGTGCAGAATTTAACACACACCCTTGCAAATGAGATCAAATTGGGGTCCAACATGATGCACTGTAGCGAGCATCAAGGGCCACATGCTGTTCATCAGGAGTGTGAGGGAAGACGGAGTCGTTGTCTGGGTGTTCAACTTTGTTAGCTTGTAAAAGAGTTTTTGGGTCAGGAGAACAACTCATTTTCATGCAAGGGGCAGAATGTGTCTTAATGTGTACGTAAAGCCTCATGATGATGTAACACAGTGTTATATGACGGCAGGGAAGCTGGAGATGACACTAAAAGCAGGATCATCAGGAGGAGGGAGGAGGAGGGTTGGGGCAGTATTGGAAATGTAGGAGGAAAATTTATAATGTGCGGTGAGATGAATACCTCCTCTTCTGACCACATACCACTGTAGCCTTACTACTGCTGTAGTTTGAAATACTGTCAAAAACTTGAAAATACTCAGGACGTCCGGTTAGCGTAGCGGTCTATTCCGTTGCCTACCAACATGGGGATCGCTGGTTCGAATCCCCGTGTTACCTCTGGCTTGGTCAGGCGTCCCTACAGACACAATTGGCTGTGTCTTCGGGTGGGAAGCCGGATGTGGGTATGTGTTCTGATCGCTGCACTAGCGCCTCCTCTGGTCGGTCGGGGCGCCTGTTCGGGGGGGAGGGGGACCTGAGGGGAATAGCGTGATCCTCCCATGCACTACGTCCCCCTGGTGAAACTCCTCACTGTCAGGTGAAAAGAAGCGGCTGGTGACTCCACATGTATAGGAGGAGGCATATGGTAGTCTGCAGCCCTCGCTGGATCGGCAGTGGGGGTGGAGCAGCGACCGGGACAGCTCGGAAGAGTGGGGTAATTGGCCAAGTACAATTGGGGAGAAAAAGGGGGGGATATAAATAAACCTGAAAATACTCGTCGGTGCTGTGATCTATTTGTGATTTCAGGTTTATGTTTAAGGCTTTTTCTGATCCCCTGGTCATATCCCTGTGTAATATTAACTTTTCTTGAATTTCAATCTTCTTCATCCGTTTAGCCTCCCAGAGCACTTTGTGGTCCCCGTGTCCCTGGCAGACCAGGACCTGAAGCAGTTCTCCTGTTTCTTCACTGAGAAGCGCATCCCTGTGAGAACCTGACTGCTTTTGTCTTCCTCAGATCAGTGGTGTTATTTTGTTCTCCCACCGAGGTCATGTCAGGTTTTATATGAAACACAACCAGTTTCTCGTGAACAGAAATACATTATTTTACCACTGTGTGAGTGTGTTTCATTAACACACGTGAATATTAGATGACTGGTGTGCTTCCCTCCAGATCTGGTGCTGGAATCACAACAATGGGAGCGCCCTCATCCGCATGGCCAGCATCAGCAACCAGATGCATCAGAGAAGAGTCTACCAAAGGTATTGTCCTCGGCACACACACATACACACACACACATGGCGGGGCAAGGGGTCCTTGAAATTCTTAAAATGTTTCTAAGTGAGCTGTCAAAGTCAGGATTGAGCTTGGTAAAGGTTAAGCTGGTAAGAATAATCTTGCTTTTAAAGGAGCATGAAAACTGTCTGGCAGTGGCCTTGAGTAGTTGATATTCATAACAAAGCTTTTCAGACTTAATGTCCAACCCTGTGTGATAAGCAGGTAAGCAGTATATCCTTCCTCCTTCCACGGTGCGGGAAGATGGCGGCGTGAACTCACGTTTGCGGCGGCCTCACCCAGTACAATCCATACAGTGTCTTTGTCTGCGTCTAAGTTTGTCTTCGTTTGATGGCTGGGAGAGCTGGCGCTGGATCGGCTGGGAGAGCCTGGTCTGCTGTATCCTGTGGGCCCAGGGACCACGGCCCCTGCCTGGAGCTGTGCCCGTGGAGGTGGCACCGAGGGCGGTCTGACAGGATGCGGAAGCGGGGCAGGCTAAGCTAACTGCTAGCTCATGCAGACCGGCAGTTCAGATAACACCGATGGCGGTCTGGCGGCGGCATCGCCTAGCCTTGACTGTGTTTTTAGTGTCGTCGTGTGGAGTGCGGGGAGGTGTGTCGAAAATGTCTGACTGGGAGAGCTGGCGTTGGATCGGCTGGGAGAGCTTGGTCTGCTGCGTCTTGTGGGCCCAAGGACCACGGCCCTGACGGGAGCTGTGCCTGAAGAGGAAACACCGACGGCGGTCTGACAGGACTTTGAAGCGGGGCAGGCTAAGCTAACTGCTAGCCCATGCAGACCAGCAGTTCAACAGTCATCCTGGCTGGCGTTTGTTCTCCTGGACAGTGATTTATTTTTTTTTTGTTTAGTGTGGATATGGAGTTAGGTCCATAAGTATTTGGACAGTGACACAATATTTGTAATTTTGCCCCTGTACACCACCACAGTGGATTTGAAATGATGTAACCAATATGTGATTGAAGTGTGGACTTTCAGCTTTAATTTAAGGAGTTGGACAAAAATATTGCATTAACCGTTCAGGAATTACAGCCAGTTTTATATATGGTCACCCCATTTTCAGAGGATCAAAAGTAATTGGACACTTGATTAACGAGTGGTTTCATGGGCAAGTAAGACCTTTTCCATCATTATTCCATGACAACTTAAGCAGATAAAAGGTCTGGAGTTCTTTCCAAGTATTGACATTTGCATTTGGTAGCTGTTCATCGGAACTCAACATGAAGTCCATAGAGGTGTCAATACAAGTGATGGAGGCCATCATTAAGCTGAAAAAGCAAAGGAAATCTATCAGATGGATAGTAAACACTTCAGGAGGGGCCACATCAACATTCTGGTACATTCTTAAAAAGAAAGAATGCGCTGGTAAGCTCAGCAACACCAAAAGGCTTGGAAGACCACAGTACACATCTACAGTGGATAATGGCAGAATTCTTCCCCCAGTGAAGACAAACACATTCACAACATCTAGTGAAGTCAGAAAAACTCTTGAGAGGGAGGGGTATCATTGTCCAAGTCTACAATCAAGAGACGCCTGCATGAAAATAAATACAGAGGGTTTATGACAAGGTGAAAACCACTGGTGTCACTTAAGAACAGGAAGGCCAGATTAGACTGTGTTTAAAAACATCTAAAAACCTACCCAGTTCTGGAACAAGGTTCTTTGGACAGATGAAGCAATGATTAACTTGTACCAGTAGGATGTGAAGAGGAAAAGTGTGGAGAACAAAAGGAAAAGCTCATGATTCTCAGCATACCATATCATCTGTCAAACATGGTGGAGGTAGTGTTATGAAATGGGCATGTATGGTTGCCAGTGGAACTTGGTCATTGGTGTTTACTGATGATGTGACTACTGACAGAAGTAGCAGGATTGATTGTGATGTTTATAAGGATATACCATTTGCTCAGATTTAGCCAAATGTCACAAAACTGAGAGGACGGCGCTTCATACTGCAGATGGATAATGACACAAAACAAGCTGAGAAAGCAACCCAGGAGTCTCTCAAGGCAGAAAAGGGGAATATTCATCAGTGACCAAGTCAGTCACCTGAACTCAACCCAGTTGAGCGTGCTTTTCACTTGCTGAAGATCAAACTAATGGCCAAAAGACCCACAAACAACCAGCAACTGAAGGCAGCTGCCGTTAAGTCTTGGCAGAGCATTTCAAAGGAGGAAACTCAGAATTTGAAGATGTCGATGGATTCCGGACTTCAAACAGTCATTGACTGCAAAGGATTTTCCTGCAAACATTAAATATAATTGTTATAATCATAGTTATGTTTGTTTGTCCAATTACTTTTGAGCCTCTGAAAATGGGGTGACCCTGTATATCCATGGCTGTAGTTCCTGAACAGTTAATGCCATATTTTTATCCAACCCATTAAATTAAAGCTGAAAATCTACTCTTCAATCACATCCCAAATACTTCATGTCAAATCCACTGTGGTGGTGTACAGGGGAAAAACTGCAAATATTGTGTAACTGTCCAAATACTTACGGACCTAACTGTATGTGTGTTCTTGTAGTTTTTGGATATGTGTTTTTGTCTTTGTGTTGCACTGCTGGGGAAAACGATATTTCATGACCAAGTGTTCCTGATTCCTGATCTCAATTGAAGTGCAGTCTTTCAGCAGCAACAGTTTATTTATACAACTGTATATTATATAGCCAAAGCTCAGCGTTTTTGGTTTTTATTTTTCAAAGCCATCCAGCATGCCGAATTTCGCCACAAGAGGACACTGTTACATAACCTCACACGAACAGGAACAACTTTTGGATCTGTGGAAACATAAAATCCGGGTGAAAATCAGTTTAAAAATCTGGGTATTTTTCGGGGAACATCGGTAAAAACCGAAAACGCTGAGCCTTGTATATATCTCAGCATGTAGAATCTAATTTTCTGACTGTTCAGAGTTTGTATAAGTTGCCATAAGTAGACCTTGACACATTTAACCCAGTTGCAAACACCCCTCTGTGTGTTGTGCTAGAATCTGCGCTGCAATAACAAAGAGCCACCCGCAGCGTGGCGACGTTCACAGCTTGGACCTGGACAAGAGCCTGCCGAACATCCAGGACATCCAGAGTGCCTTCGTGAAAATCCGGCAGGTCTGCGTCATAGGTGAGCTGCAGTGCACCTGCCATTTAAAAGGCAACTAATGGGGGCGTCCAAGTAGCGTAGCGGTCTATTCCGTTGCCTACCAACACGGGGATCGCCGGTTCGAATCCCAGTGTTGCCTCCGGCTTGGTGGGGCGTCCCTACAGACACAATTGGCCGTGTCTGCGGGTGGGAAGCCGGATGTGGGTATGTGTCCTGGTCGCTGCACTAGCACCTCCTCTGGTCGGTCGGGGCGCCTGTTCGGGGGGGGGGCGACTGGGGGGAATAGCGTGATCCTCCCACGTGCTACGTCCCCCTGGCGAAACGCCTCATTGTCAGGTGAAAAGAAGCGGCTGGCGACTCCACATGTATCAGAGGAGGCATGTGGTAGTCTGCAGCCCTCCCCGGATCGGCAGAGGGGGTGACCGCTGCAGTAGAAACCGGAAGTCCAGACTACAGTTATGCACAGAGTCGACTGGGGAGAAAAAAGCGGACAAATCCAAAATAAAAAATAAGGCGCCTAATGAACCAAGCACTTATTAGATAAGACTTCACATGTACCTCAGTATCAATGTGTTTGCAGCGTGGTTCATTACTGATCGTTTTCATTGGTCATTGATTGGGTTTGAGCCTGTGTACTTTTACTTAAAGCCTAGTTTTGACTCCCTGTTCAGATTCTTTCGAGGAGACTGAGGAGAAGTGGCTGTCTTCTGTTGAAAGCTCACAATGGCTGGAGTATGTCAGGTATGTTCATATTTATGTGTACTCACGTACTTGGTGGACTCTGAACCCCTGAGCGCTGCCGTCCTGCAGTCCAGGTTTGGTCGGTTCTGTTGTTCTGCTCTCTGGAATGTTTCACAGCCATATTGATGAAGCAGGGATAGGCAGCATGGTCCAGAAAGGTCCGATGTGGGTGCAGGTCTTTGTTCCAACCAAGGAGTTACACCCCTGAGTCTACAAATTAAGGTCCGTAGGAAAGACCATTGGTTGATCTATAGAATCAGGTGTGTAACTGCTTGGTTGGAACAAAGACCTGCACCCACACCAGACCTTTCTGGACCATGTTGCCTATTCCTGGTCTACAGTCACAGGTGCATCAGAATAGGTTGGAAGAGCACATGAGGGGAAAACCACTGTACTGTTAGAACATCTGTCTACAGCTACACAACTGTCCAGAGCTACACAACTGGACGTCTGGTTTTGCAGTGGTTTGAAATACAGGCAACTCCTTGCGGTACTGTTTTCATACTGCTTACATGTCACATGAGTATGTTGTATTTAGAAACCTCAGAGCTGGCACACAAGTTCTTAAAGTCTCATATGGTGTTTATTAAAAAAAATTTGGCTTAAGGGCGTCCGGGTAGTGTAGCGGTCTATTCCGTTGCCTACCAACACGGGGCTCGCCAGTTTGAATCCCCATGTCACCTCCAGCTTGGCTGGGCATCCCTACAGACACAATTGGCCGTGTCTGTGGGTGGGAAGCCGGATGTGGGTATGTGTCCCGGTCGCTGTGCCAGCGCCTCCTCTGGTCGGTCGGGGCACCTGTCCGGGGGGGAGGGGGAACTGGGGGGGGGGGGGTGGCGTGATCCTCTCAGGTGCTACGTCCCCCTGGCGAAACTCCTCACTGTCAGGTGAAAAGAAGCTGCTGGTGACTCCACATGTATCAGAGGAGGCATGTGGTAGTCTGCAGCCCTCCCCGGATCGGCAGAGGGGGTGAAGCAGAGACCGGGCCGGCCCGGAAGAATGGGGTGATTGGCTGGATACAATTGGGGAGAAAAAGGGGGGAATTTCTTTTTTTTAATTTTCTTTTAAAAAAATTTTTTTTTTTTAAAATTTGTTTTGACTAAACTGGTTTGAAATGTGGCTCAACAGTACCCTGCAGTGGGGAGATATGTGGCATGTGACTTATTTCTCAGTATGAATGTATGTGTGACTGTCCTGTACCTACCATTGTTGGTGGGATGTGTGTGCTCCATCCGCTCCTACCAGAAAAGTAGATAAAGTACATTTTATTCACTCCATTGAAACCTAATTGCATGCTGTTCTTAAACGAAGGGCTTTCCTGAAGCAGTCTGCTGAGGTTGTGTACTTGCTGGATGGAAAGAATGCTTCCGTCGTCCTACAAGGTACACTTCAGTTTGTCTCACTTGTCCTGAGGTTTCATACCAGAATGTCGTGAAACATCAGCTAGAAGGAAATGTTGACGGTTGTCACCCATGTTTCCATGTATTAATTGTGTATGTCATGTATTAATTGTGTATTAATCATGTATTAGTCATAGCAGTGGCATCTCCACGATATACACAGTACTCATTAGTATTGTCTGTAGCCCGCTGTAGCTAACCTCCTCCTGTCATCCACTGACGTCAGTGGATGACAGAAGACCTACAAGGTTGATTGTCTTGAGATGTTCATTTTCTCTCCTCCACCAGCGAGAAACTCTCCTGCAATGCATTCTGGTACATGTAGAACAGCTGTGTTGGCAGGAGAATGCTGACTTCTTTATCAGAATGAATTGAATTGAAGTGGTTCTGGTTAAGAAAGTCTAGACGGACCAACAGCACTCTGGATATGCAGATTATTAGTGGCAAGTTTTCCCTTTAACACCAGAACGACCATGGCGGTCATTTTGACGGTTTTGGATTTTCAAAGTTTAATAACTTTGTGGAAAAAAAAGATACAAGACCTGCCGCCCCCTGAATGCTCCTAAAACTGCATATATTTGCATTAAAATTAGTTTTAGATCGATCGCACAAAAAAAGTTGTGATAAGATCTGCCTAAAACGACCATGAGCGGCCAAAAGAACGTCTTGTAATTGTTGCGTGATGGTGTGCGTCATGTCAGTATTTATGACGTGTTGTCGTATCATTTCCTTAGTGAAGTTCGTTGCTCTGTCCTAGAAACACACTAGCGCCCTCCAGTGCAGACAAACAGTCTAAACTTGATGTGTGACGATGTCCAACATGTCTGGGTACAGACGCCGCTACAGACGCACCATGACTACCACCGAGGCCTTGCAGTATTTACAGGCGTTGGACAGCAGCTATTTTAAATTGTTTAAAAATAACATTAAAGTTGTTAAAATGTTCATTTTGGTGTCAGTTAGTTTCATAACAGACACACTAACATATGTGATCCATTAATATCTCAGTTGGGTATTTATCTTGACACAATATAGAGTTTAAAACCCGTGTCGGCCCATGGTCGTTCTAGGTAGGAGTGAAGTCCCGGTCGGTCTGGTGTTATATCAGCCTACATGTTGCACGTGGGCTGCAGTACGTTGATGGTGATGTGGTCTGCGTTGTATGTCTGTGCAGAGGAGGAAGACCGGGACCTGAACTGTGTGGTGTCCTCCCTGGTCCAGCTGATGTTAGACCCTCACTACCGGAGCCTCGTGGGTTTTCAGAGCCTGGTGCAGAAGGAGTGGGTGATGGCCGGCCATCGCTTCCTGGACAGATGCAACCACCTGAAGAAGAACGACAAAGAGGAGGTGTGTCTGATTTTAAAGTAGCGCTTGTCTGAACAACAGGCGGCGCTGTCGAGCTCGATGCAGGCCTGCATCGCAGCTCCTCCTTGTGGAGTTCCTGTGTTTGCGTGACCTTTATCCAGCTGCTACGGGTGCGTCGAGGTTAGGGCACCTTGGGGGAAGAGGAAGGACACAGCGGAGACAATATTCAAATTCACTTCATTCCTTCAGTAACACACCAGATGCGTCTAACAGTTACACAACTCGGGTTTCTTTTGAAGAGCAGCCCAGTCTCATCTTCCCTCTGTCACAGACTCTGAGTAAGAGGTCTGAGTAGAGGTCTGCAAGCCCATCTGGTCCCAACAGGTCACCACATGCTGAGTCAATTCAGGCTGGGCTCGGGCCTTTTTTTTTTTTTTTTTTAAAGATTGGGCTCGGTTCAGATTCAGGCTCATTTAACTTCCCATATACCTGCAGAACACAGACAGAACAGACAGAACACACACAGAGCACACACAGACAATGCACAGAACACACACAGAAAATGCCGAGAACACGCACAGAACACGCACAGAACACACATAGAACATGCACAGAACACACATAGAACATGCATAGAACACAGAACATGCTCAGAACACACAGAACGCACAGAACATGCACAGGACACAAAACACACACATAGAACACACACAGAATATGCATAGAACACACAGAACACACACAGAACACACCAAACATGCACAGAACACACACCAAACACACACAGAACACACACCAAACATGCACAGAACACACACCAAACATGCACAGAACACAGAACACACACAAGCCGTGTATGAAATATGGTTATATTGATCATTTCATTCATCCATTATCCAAACCGCTCACCCTTACTCAGAGTCACGGGATGCTGGAGCCTATCCCAGCAGTCACTGGGCGGCAGGCGGGGAGACACCCTGGACAGGCCGCCAGGCCATCACGGGGCCCACACATACATAGTACGGCCGATTCACCTGACCTACATGTCTTTAGACTGTGGGAGGAAACCGAAGCCCCTGGAGGAAACCCGCCCAGACACGGGGAGAACATGCAAACTCCACTCGGAGGACGACCCGGGACGATCATTTGTTTTCATTCACTCATCCTCTAACCCACTTCATTCAAAGGTGGGTTGGAGTCTATCAGATGGGAAGACTCCCTACGTGGGTCAAGAAAAATGGATGATAATTTATCAGTATTATACGTATGTGTGCATCACACGAGACAGTTGACCATGCCGTGTGTGTGAGTTTGCGTGTATCAGAGAGAGTGTGCGTCAGAGAGCTTAAAGTGATATTGATGTCATGCTTGTGCTGAAAGATTGCAGACGTTGTTGGGGTGGAGCCAGGCCGGGGCTTGAACACCACGGGCCAGGCCGGGGCTTGAGCTTTTGGCCCATGTGGGGCTCTAACTGAGTTTAAGTCCAACGGTATTAACAAACCAAACATCCACCGTCTGCAGTATTTAATGTCAGCATGTACCAGCTTCCTTTCTCTTTCTGCTGACACACACACACACACATATCAGGGTCGTGGGGATGCTGGGGTCTATCCCAGCAGTCACTGGGAGACACCCTGGACAGGCTGCCAGTCCATACATATTTATTTTTTTAAATATTTTTTGGCAGTTTCTGCCTTTATTGGACAGTGACAGTAGAGAGAGACAGGAAAGGAAGGGAGGCAGGGGGGAGAGAGGGGATGACATGCAGCAAAGGGCCCAGGCTGGATTTGAACCCAGGCCACTGCGGTAAGGACTCAGCCTTGTGTGGTACCCCTCTACCAGGTGAGCCACCTGGGTGACCCACTCTCTCACACACACACACACACACACACACACTCTCTCTCTCTCTCTGTCTCATTCTCACTCTGTCTCACTCTCTCTTTCTGTCTTGCTCTCTCACGCTCTCTCTGTCTCTCTGTCTCACTCTCTCTGTCTCGCTCTCTCTCTCTCACTGTCTCTCTCTCTCTGTCTCGCTCTCTCACTCTCTCTCTCTCTCTGTCTCACTCTCTCTCTGTCTCACTCTCTCTTTCTGTCTTGCTCTCTCACGCTCTCTCTGTCTCTCTGTCTCACTCTCTCTGTCTCTCTCTCTCTCTCTGTGTCTCGCTCTCTCTCTCTCACTGTCTCTCTCTCTCTCTCTGTCTCGCTCTCTCACTCTCTCTGTCTGTCTGTCTCACTCTCGCTCTCTCAGTCACACACACTTTGATGGATGGAGAGGGTAATTATAATGGGTGTTCCTCCTTCCTGCCTCGTTCGATTCCTCCCCGCAGTCCAAGAATATGAAAGTTAGTTGAATCATAGAATCTAAATTGCTGATAGGTGTGAATAGTGTGTGTGTGTGTGTGTGTGTGTGTGTGTGTGTGGGTGTGTGTGTGTGTGTGTGTGTGTGTGTGAGAGAGTGAGAGTGTGTCCTGCAACAAATTCTTGTAAGTTGTAAAGTCTTGTAAAGAATGTAGGGAGTCTCCCTGGCTGATAGACCCAAACCACCTTTGACCCTGCACTGATGACGTGGGTTGAGAGGATGAGTGAATGAAAACAAACGGGCTCGATGTATTACCGAGTTGACAGTTGCTAAGAGACCATTTTCTCTCTCTCTTTCTCTCTCTGTCTCTCCCCCATGTCTTTTCTGTCTCTCTGCAAGTGTCCATTGTTCCAGCTCTTCCTGGACTGCGTGTGGCAGATGATGCGTCAGTACCCGGTGGCGTTTGAGTTCACCGAAACCTACCTGGTAGTCCTGAGTGACAGCATGTGGGTCCCTGTCTTCAGTACCTTTCTCTTTAACTGTCCCCAGCAGCATGCCGAGCACTTACTGGTGAGACACACACACACACACACACCACACACACACAGTTCAGCCTGTTGTGTTTGTTTGTGAAGGACAAGCACCAGAGAACATTTCCTCTGCTTGTGAGCGTGAACAGGAATCGAATGTTTGGAGGGAAAATGCCCCACTGATCAGACATTTTAATGAAAATAAAGAAAAAAACAGAGAAATCTGAGACAGAAAACATAAACAAAAGCAACAATGAGCAGACCGTGCCCCCGATAGGACCACTAGAAAATGTGTTTATCCTTCTTGAAGGAAAATTGTGCCGTAAAAAGCTCTGAGACTTAACACGGTACTCACACCACCAAACTGGTTTGAGCTGTCGACTAGACGTTGTTTGATTGACGGTCGCACTAAATCTGCTGTTAGAGTGGGATTACTGCCGCCACAACGCCATCAGCTGGGTAAAACCAGCCTGGCTCAGGACGGTTTCATCCAACTCCCCCGTGTGTGGTTGAAGATCCATCGCTTGGTGAATTCTGCTTCACAGTGATGGGAAGGGCCGACATCGGAAAGGCTAAAATTGGCGTCCGGGTAGCGTAGCGGTCTGTTCCGTTGCCTACCAACATGAGGATCACTGGTTCGAATCCCAATGTTGCCTCCGACTTGGTCGGGCATCCCTACAGACACAATTGGCCGTGTCTGCGGGTGGGAAGCTGAATGTGGGTATGTGTCCTGGTCACTGCACTAGCGCCTCCTCTGGTTGGTCATGGCGCCTCTTCAGGGGAGAAGGGGAACTGGGGGGAATAGCGTGATTCTCCCACGCACTACGTCCCCCTGGTGAAACTCCTCACTGTCAGGTGAAAAGAAGCAGCTGGCGACTCCACATGTATTGGGTGGTGCAGTGGTTAGCGCTGTCGCCTCACAGCAAGAAGGTCCTGGGTTCAAACCCTGGGGTAGTCCAACCTTGGGGGTCATCCCAGGTCGTCCTCTGTGTGGAGTTTGCATGTTTCCTCATGTCTGCGGTGGGGTTTCTCCGGGTGCTCCGGTTTCCCCCACTATAAAATAAAGACATGCCTGTTAGAGTTAATACTCCTGTCTGTGCCCCTGACCGAGGCCTGGCATGAAGAACTGGAGTTGGTCCCCGGGTGCTGCACGGCGGCTGCCCACTGCTGCTAGCTACACAGCTAGGATGGCTTACATGCAGAGCCTAATTTCCCTACGGGGATCAATAAAGTATCTCAAAATAAAAAAATTAAAAAAAATGTATGGGAGGAGGCATGTTCTAGTCTGCAGCCCTCCCCGGATCAGCAGAGGGGGTGGAGCAGCGGCCGGGACGGCTCGGAAGAGTGGGGTGATTGGACGGGTACAATTGGGGAGAAAAAGGGTGGGGGAGGTCAGTGCATATGATGGATGTAGGTGCAGGAACAACCCTGCTGTCATAACGGTGATGGTAGGTCAGAAGGGGGACAGTCATCGGCAGGAGCAGATAAGGACTGTTCGTGCCTGAGGATGTCGGACTCTCCAGTCTGTGTTAAATTCACAAGGCTCAGCGTTTTCATTTTTTACCAATTTTCACTGAAAAATACCCAGATGTTTTAAAAGGAGCAGATCGGTTTAAACGGATTTTCACCCGGATTTTATGTTTCCACGGATCCAAAAGTTGTTCCTGTTCGTGTGAGGTTATTACGTAACAGTGTCCTCTTGTGGTGAAATTTGGCATGCTGGATGCCTTTGAAAAATAAAAACCGAAAATGCTGAGCCTTGTAAATTCAGCAGTGTTGTATTGTGGACGGCAGTATTTATACCACAGCCTTCTGCCAGGCAGATGTCGCTCTCGAGTCACTTTTAGCGGCTGGAAAGCAGCGAGTACCAGCGAGTACTCACTCGGAGAAGCTCACAGGTGCAGAAACACACGGGTGCAGAAACACAGTGCCGCCCTGCTGAACAGGGCAAAAACAACATGTTGATCTTTACAGGAATTTGCGAAGAGCAAGAGAATCGCTGTGGGGGAGGAGGAGGTGCTGCGCTTCCCTCCTGTGTGGGAGTGGTCGCAGCAGTTCTCCCTGAGAGACCAAGCTCTGTTCAACAACCCCATGTATGTCGGCAAGGGAGCCACCTGCGTCCAGAACGGAGCGGTGAAGTCCTTCAGACGCACAAAGGTCAGTGTACGAGCGGTCAGGATGACGCGTTTCCTCTCACACGGTACTTGTAGAAACTCACCAGAACTGAGACGGCAGCACACTTTCTGGTTCTGGCTTCATATTATCAGTATTCTTTAGAAGACCATGTGTTTAAGAGCGTTGATCAGGTAATGGTAATCCAACTACAGGACATCTGGTGTGCTCCACGATGTCGCTTTACAGATTAGCGTTGTGTTCACGTAAAGCAGCATTTTTACTTCTGTGGTCCAGGCTTAAGTCTACAGACATGTAGAAGTCCGAAAGTGTGTCGTCAGAAGACTCTGGTTACCCTCATCACATCTAGTCTCACTGCATGACGCTGGATCCTCATGTGGGTTCAGTACTTAGTTTGGGGCTATTATTTGTAGTAATGCACTATAAATATGTATATGAACATGAATAATATGAATATAAATATGAATAATATAAATATTAATATGAATAATATGAATATGAATGAGTAATATGATATAATGAACATGAATATGAGTATGAATAATATGAATATGAATAGCAGATGTTAAAACTTCATCCAGTTTTTCCTCTAAGGCAAAATTATTGGGGAATTTTGAAAAAAAATTTTTTTATAGACTTTGAAAAACCAATGTACGAAGCCAAAACATCAAACATGTTTCTGGGCGTTCCCCGTTGCCTACCAACATGGGGATCGCCGGCTTGAATCCCCGTGTTACCTCCGGCTACAGACAGTTGGCCGTGTATGTGGGTGGGGAGCCGGATGTGTCCTGGTCGCTGCACTAGCACCCCCTCTGGTCGGTCAGGGCACCTGTTCAGGGGGGAGGGGGAACTGGGGGGAATAGCGTGATCCTCCCATGCGCTACGTCCCCCTGGTGAAACTCCTCACTGTCAGTTGAAAAGAAGCGGCTGGTGACTCCACATGTATGGGAGGAGGCATGTGGTAGTCTGCAGCCCTCCCCGGATCGGCAGAGGGGGTGGAGCAGAGACCGGGACGGCTGTGGGGTAATTGGCCAAGTACAATTGGGGAGAAAAAGGGGGGAAATCCGAATAAAAATATGTTTCTGTACAAATACTATATTTTCCCATTTTTAGAATTTACTGTAAATCAAGTCAGTGGTTTTTTATCTTAGTACCAGAACAGCCCATTTCCAGAAACGGCCCCAGCACATCTACACTTGTGTTGCTTTTCTTCTTGTGTGAGGTCTGGATGCAGTGTTCATGCTCCAGTTTAACACGTGGATGTGAGGTGGGGGGACACATTGAAATGCTAGAAAACTCAACCTGATGGGGAAGGGCTGTAGGTAAATGTAAACCACTGGTCCTCAGTCAGGTCTGAAGGCTTATCAGGTGCCGTAGCCAGTGTCGTGTATCTAACCATCGGACTCTCTGAACCCCCTCCAGCATAAATCCCATAGCTCCACACTGCGAGGAATGCCGGCGGAGCTGCGGAACGGACTTACCCCAACTCAAGGTACGCTGAGCCGGCGGAACTCCCTCATGGCGCAGCTGAAGCCCGACTTCCTCCAGCTGCGAGAGGAAGTAGAGAGTCCGTCTGAGCGCTTCTTCAGGGACTGGTTCTCCCGACCTGCCGACCAGCAGGGGCTCCTCCTCCCGCTGCTCCTGCCCTCCCACCTGACTGTTTGGAAGCTTTACTTTTTACGCTGGGTCCCTGAATCGTGCATCCCTGGAGGAGGCCCCGTCACCGCTTACCACAAGCTCTCCCAGCTGGCCGACGAAATCGAGACGCTGCAGAGCCGTCTTCGTCAGTACAAGGGGCCCACTCCGGCCGGCACGCCACTCCCCAGCCCCGGCGGGCCTCCTTCGGAGCCAAGCAAGATGTATTTTAAAGCCGGTTCCCCACGTGAACCCCCCACGACCCCCGAATACCTTTGCTCGTCCTTTCCTTTCACTCCAGTTGGAAACCTGTGCCGCCGCAGTTCATTCGGTACTCCCATCAGCAAATTTCTTAACGGGGCCAAGATCTGGCTTTCTACAGAGACTCTGGCTAGCGAGACTCTATGAGGCCGTGTGGCGTGAAGGACATTTCTGTGTCCAAGAGAGGTTTTCGTTGTGCTTATCACTCCTGTTTTCTGTTTGCAGATTGGAAAGTGATTCTTCCCCCAAATTTGTTTATTATTTATTTTGAAACCAAAATGGAAGATTGAGATTTCTGATTCTCGGGTTTATTTTTTACAGAAAGCAAAATATTCTGCATTAGCGTTGAGCCTTTCTGTGTTGTTTTGGGGTTTAAAGTGTTTCAGAGTTCCAGGCATGGTGTTGGCTAGGGGGCCTTAAATGACCCCAGCGCTGCTACAAAGGTTGCACCTCTGGCGTGGGACTTGAGTCTTCTTCTTCTCATTTATCGTCCTGTATCTTTTGAACTCGTACAGTAAGACTACTGGTGGTCTGGGTTTACCGTGGTGGTTAAGCTGAGCCTGGGAAAAGTCCTGGCTTTATCCTGACGGGGAAGGGCTAGTAGCTATAGCTAGAAGAAGCTAGAGTCTAAACTTATGTGCGTGTGTGTGTGTGTGTGTGTGCATGTGTGGCCGTGTCCAGTCCTTTTTAAAGGTACTGACATGGTAATGTGCTGACAGGACTACAAACCACACGTCTTTCTGGTAATGACTTCATCACCACCTCCTAATTGGTTCCAAGAACCACTGTACAGGTCTCGGTGTATACCAATGTAGTGAAGTAGCGGGGCAGCCGGGAACCGCCGCAGCCGGGACGCGAACCCGGATCTCCCACATCACAGGCGACAACATTAACCAGTCCACTAAAGGGTCCGACCCGTTAGCCAAGGGCTAGCGAGTCTATTTATCTGCGCATGTTACACTACCCTCCCTCCGTCGGGAAGCGCGTCCCTGCGCTTCAGCATACCAGCTGCCTCACGCCTCTGGGCACACGCACTTCCGATGGCCTCGCGGTCTCACCATCCCACTTCTGACACCAGTGTGGTGAATTCGGGGAACAGCCCGGGAACCCACACCACGGGTGACTACGTTAACCGGTCAACTAAAGGGTTGGATCCTTTAGTCCTGTCCTGGTACACCGAGGCATGGAGAGTGGTTCTTGCCCCAAAAAGCTCTCCAGGTTTTTTCTTCCATCTTCTTTGTTAAATATAAATTCTTCAGAATTAACAAAAATGGTCGTACTTTGTGCTTTGCTTTGCTACGCCACCTGTGCAAAAGAGTGTGTGGTGGAAACCCGTCCCCACCAGTAACCAGTGGACAAGTCAGATAAACGGACTCCGAGCGTGTCCTGTTGGAAACTGTCCTTCAGGCAACTCCTCACAGCCTGCAGAACAGACCAGCGAGGTGCAGTCGCGTCTCCGCTCAGCTGTTAGCGTTATCCACCCATCCATCCGTCATCCAAACCACCACCAGTGTAGTGGTCACGAGCGACAGGGAACGTGTTAACGTGGCGTACCGGGATACATCGGTCTGCACGTCACAAGATTGAAAGTTCGATAAATTCTGATTTGTTCTTTTCTGTAAACGTTTTCTGTGTTATAATCAGAGCGTCACCTCTGTTTGGTCCAAAAAAACGCTTTCCTGGTTGGATTTTTTGTTGCCTTCTTAAAGGTTTCAACATTATTCGTTCTTTTTCTCACTGATGCTCGGTCCACCAGTCTCTGCTGGTCATTGGTTGGGACCGTCCACAGTGGGACGCGAGGTTTCCTGTGGCCTGACGGTTTCTTCTAGCTCTTCCTTACCTTCATTAACCATCACCGACTCCAAGTAGTACTGTCCACCCACTGACGCTTCACATTAGAAAATACTTGTTTTCGGCGTCCGGGTGGCGTGGCGGTCTACTCTGTTGCCTACCAACACGGGGATCGCCAGTTCAATTCCCCGTGTTACCCCCGGCTTGGTCGGGGGTCCCTACAGACACAATTGGCTGTGTCTTTGGGTGGGAAGTCGGATGTGGGTATGTGTCCTGGTCGCTGCACTAGCTAGCACCTCCTCTGGTCGGTCAGGGTGCCTGTTTGGGAGGGAGGGGGAATATCGTGATCCTCCCACGCGCTACGTCCCCCTGGTGAAACTCCTCACTGTCAGGTGAAAAGAAGCGGCCAGCGACTCCACGTGTATGGGAGGAGGCATGTGGTAGTCTGCAGCCCTCCCCGGATCGGTAGAGGGGGTGGAGCAGCGACCGAGACGGCTCGGAAGAGCGGGGTAATTGGCCAGATACAACTGGTGAGAAAAAAAAAAGGGGGGGGGGGGGCAAAAAAATAAAGACAATTCTTGTTTTCCCTGAAACATCAACGAAGCTTTTAATTGTTCTTGCGTTAATTCGAGCTCACCCGTGTCAGGTGGGTTTTGTGAGTCCTCTGGGGGGAGTAACTTGGGGTGGGTAACAGAAAACAGCATTGATAAGCATTAAGCGGCACGACGGAGACGTCCCGCATGGCAGGTTCGATCCCGGCGTGGTTGAACGTGGCGGCGGTGTTTCGGTTGTTTTTGCACAAACTAAACTGCTATTTGCTCAAAGTGCCCCGTCTCTGCAGGGTTTCACCGGGGTTTCGCCGGGGTTTCACCGGGGTTTCCCTCTGCGAGTGGCAAATAGTCTGATTTCAGGGTCTTAAGATTATTGGTTTTATCGGTTGAAATCTATTTTTTCATTAGAGAGAAGGGCCTATATTTCTAGTATAACAGAATGCAGATGACACTTTGAGGGACAAAATGGAGCTCTGGAGAGTGGGATCTGTGGTAGATGTTGTGGCGTTGGACGCGGGTTCACGAGTCGGGGCCTTCTGGTAAGGCCCCGCAGAGAATCTACTGTGTAACGGTTAACTACGTCACTGAGTAACTGAAAGGGAAGGGCCCGACAGAGGGACACGGCCATCACTCAGCCAGTATACATTTTATCAGAATTGAAGTTGAAGGGCGTCCGGGTGGCGTGGCGGTCCATTCCGTTGCCTACCAACACGGGGCTCGCCAGTACAAATCCCCCCCGTGTTACCCCCGGCTTGGTCGGGCGTCCCTACAGACACGATTGGCGGTGTCTGCGGGTGGGAAGCCGGATGTGGGTATGTGTCCCGGTCGCTGCACTAGCGCCACCTCTGGTCGGTTTGGGCGCCTGTTCGGGGGGGGAGGGGGAACTGGGGGGAATAGCGTGATCCTCCCATGCGCTACGTCCCCCTGGTGAAACTCCTCACTGTCAGGTGAAAAGAAGCGGCTGGTGACTCCACATGTATGGGAGGAGGCATGTGGTAGTCTGCAGCCCTCCCCGGATCGCCAGAGGGGGTGGAGCAGAGACCGGGACGGCTCGGAAGAGTGGGGTAATTGGCCAAGTACCACAGAAAGAAAAGGGGGCAGTTGAAGTTAAACGAGCACTTTATGGCGTGTTCAGTTGTCGGGGAAGGCATTCGGTCATCCAACAGTTATTATTACTGGACCCTCCAGTCACCATTACCAGAGAAAGGACCACTGGACGGGCTGGTTCCCCGTCTCATCGCTAACATAGACTCACTGATAAAGAGGTGTTGGACTAATTAAGATGTTTGATATTCAGAGCAGCGGGCGGCTAATCGCCCATGACTAGTTTCTGTGTTTGACAGCGTGGAAGAAGACGAGATCTGTCTCACGCTGCTTCTTTTCCATATTTTTTGCAAATATAAATTTTGTGCTTGAATTATTTTTGATTTTTTTTTCCAATTTACTTAGCGTTTAAATAATGGTACTGAATAACGTTTAACCCTTGCATCTAGTTTGTATTTTATGAAATACTATTTATATGTCGTCGTTACCACTAACTAATGATGTTGGGCCCTGCTGTGATCGTATGACGACTGTGTTTTTCAGTTGGCACAGTTCGATATTGAGCAACAGCAAATGTAAAGATTCACGTATGCAACTGAGTTTGAAAACAGAAATATATAAACTAAAATACACGTCTCTGTGCCTTTTTTGTGGAGTTGGGTTTCAAACTGTATTGTCGACCCGTTCCCCTCTGAGCATTTCCACGGTTGGAGCTGTATGTGAAGCTACAGCAGTGAAGCTGACTGACTGTTCTAACAGGAAGGGGAAATAAAATGATATTGGCTGATGACCATTCATTGTACGTCTCTCTTTATTAAAATGAAGTGTTGTCTGACATGATCGTTTGTCTGAATGTCTTTAAACGGTAAACCCATTTTTAAAGCACGATTCACCCACTACAGCAAACTGTCGGTTTCTGAGGAGGAGTTGAAGTAAGATTCCTGCTCAATGAGAAGAGATGCAGCTATTCATCATCAGCCGCTTCTCCGGGGTCGGGTCGCAGTGGCAGCAAGCTAAGTAGGACACTCCAGACATCCAGCAACGCCCTCCAGCTCCTCCTGGGGGATCCCAAGGTGTTCCCAGGCCAGATTCACTCCAGCGAGTTCTCAGTCTACCCCGGGGTCTCCTCCTCTCGCCCAGAAACCTCCAAAGGAAGGCGCCGAGGAGGCATCCTAATCAGATTCCCGAACCACCTCAACTTGCTCCTTGCTCCTTCCCATGCGGCACTGATGGCCTTCTTCTGGCCCTGACAAAATGGATGTGAGCCTGAAGTGGCCCACATGTGCATCCATCCGAATCCATTATCCTGCTCTCAGGGTTGCAGGGATGCTGGAGCCTATCCCAGCAGTCATTGGGCAGCAGGCAGAGAGACACCCTGGACAGGCCGCCAGGCCATCACACAGGGCCCACATACAAACACACACACACATTCATTCACACCTAGGGACAATTTAGTACGGCCGGTTCACCTGACCTACATGTCTTTGGACTGTGGGAGGAAACCGGAGCCCCCGGAGGAAACCCACACAGACACGGGGAGAACATGCAAACTCCACACAGAGGACGACCCGGGATGACCTCCAAGGTTGGACTACCCCGGGTTTCGAACCCAGGACCTTCATGCTGTGAGGCGACCACACTAACCACTGCCCCACCATGCCATGGCCCACATGTATAATAACAAATATGGCCCAAATATGCGAAATCAGATGTGGGCCGTTTTGGCAAAGATGCGGCGCTCTCGGCAACATGTAATCTGGATGTGACCCTGAAGTGGCCCGTGTGGTAAATGGTGAATATGGCCCAAATATCATGTGGCACATGTGGCATTGCTATGGCTTGGTTCTGGCCCAGATTTGGCAAACAGAAGCGGACCGCCCAAGTGCCATCATTCCACGCGGTATGTGGGCCGGATGAAGTGTCGGGTGTGGGACGGGTCCGGGCCACAGCAGTTTTGCTATCTGGGTTGTGCACTGCCAACAGTGTCCAGAATGACTTTGATTAGCATTTGAGTGTTCAGAGCAGAGGGTTGTCTCACCTCGTTGTGTTTTATTTACAGTTTGTCAGATGGTACCAATCAGATTTTGTATTCTATTCGCACACACATGTACCCACGGCAACCCTGAAACAACAGTCGCCCCCCCCCCAAATAATAAATCCCAATTTAACCCCTGCCGCTTGATAACTTTGGATTTGTACTGCGATGCTGTATAACAAGCGATTGTGTGGGATCAGATGGCGTTATTGATGACGTCACTTTCAGCCCTGTCGCCACTTCTGGTGCCTCCTGTGCCGCGAGGCCGAGGCGGCATGGATGGTTTGTAAACATCTCACTTTTCCATACCTGAGTCAAATGGCACATGTAAAGCAGAAAATGAAGAATAAAGGCAATGTGAAGGAGAAAAGCGATGCACGGGAGGCATCGAACAGGAAGCGAGCAGGGGTCAATAGGAAAAGGAAACGGATCCCCGAGCACAGCGGGTCTGATGGCAGCGTTCAAGAAGGTCAGGGATTTGCATACAAGAGAAAGCAGAAGATCCAAGATGAGCACAACAAACTGCTGCGGAAGGAGAGAACGAAGAGGCCTCAGTCCAACACGCTGTACGAGGAGGACTACCCGGAGCACCTCCAACATCTCTACTTGGCTGAGGCCGAGAAACGAGACTCCCAAGATAAATAAACAGAAACGAAATAAATGCAGAATGGAGGTGACGTCGAAACTCGTATCTGTAAGCGCTGGTAGCGCAGACCAGTCTTCTGCACCCTCGGTTACTGCCGTGGCTGAGCAGTCTGACACCGTGAGGCCTGAACTAGCAGCCCCCCAAGTGACAGAAAACCTCCCCATGAGCAACCGCGTGAAGGGAAGACTGATGAGGAAGACATCCCACCAGAAGACGAGAGAGGAGAATTTGAGAGGGTCGGAGAAAAACGCAGAAGGAAGAAAGAGGAATACCTGAAGAACAAGCAGCAGAGAGAGGAGGCCATAAGGAGTACAGACAGAAAAAAAGAGGGCGCTGTTCCAAATTTTGAGTAAAAAAGACCCGAGAAAAGACAGCCCAACCTGGACCCTGTGGGTGGAGTGCCTACGTCAGAAGATCCAAGGAACTGGAAAATGATCCTGACGTTGGACAATTAGTAGAAAAAGAGAAAGTCAAAGTCTAAGTGTCTTTATTGTCCCTTACGGGGAAATCAGTTTGCAGCCAGTATAATAAAACTCTCACACAGAAACAAAACATACAAACACAAGGCAGAATTGACAGCAGGACATAGTGGACAAGGAGAACCAAAGGAGTTCAAACATACAGACCAAGGAAACAAGCGACCTGCAGACAACAGACGAATACCATGTGCCATTTAACAACTGGATGGCAGTGGGGGCAAAGGAAGCCCTGTATCTCGTAGTCCTAACGCAGGGCATCCCCAACCCACCACCTGAGGGTAACCGCTCAAACTCTGGCCGAAGGGGGTGGCCTTGGAACTCCAGAAGGGAAGTAGCCTTTCTGAACAACTTCCTGTTATAAGGTCAGTAAGCTGGGCTTGACTTCTCCCTGACATCTTACTAGCCCATTTGATGAGTCTGTCAAGCCTTATTTTGTTGGCCGGGGTCACATGACCAAACCAAGCCACAACACAGTCAGTACATTAAGACTGTTTCAACAAAACTTGTCTAAAAGAGAGTCATCATCCGGGAGGAGACATTACATGTCCACGTTTTCCCCAGGACAAACAGTCTTTGTTGGACCTTCTTTGGCGTGGAAGCAACGTGAGTTTCAAAGCACAACTTGTTGCGGAGAACAACCCCCAGATGTCTGTGGCCGTCCACAAGCTCGATGTCAGCACCTTTAATGCTGGTCGGCACAGGACCAGGACTCGGAGTCTTTCTAAAGAGGATCATCGTGTCTTTGGTTTGAGACACATTTAAGTGGAGAAAGGAGTCCTCACACCAAGACTCAAAATCATCGACCACAGGGCCGTGTTGTCCCTCCCGCTCTTCAAGAAGATCACCATATCATCCGCAAATGTGAGTATGTGTCTATTGGTGTGGTTGCTATAGCGACGGTCATTAGTGTACCAGATGTAGAGTAACGGGGAGAGGCAAGAGAGTGGAACTCGCCTTCATTTTGGCAGGGTCAGCTACACACCTGTTTATTATGGTAACTGCTGAACTAGAAAACAAGTTAAGTCCTGTGCCGCACGACGTTAATGTGTGCACTTGTGATTTCCTTCTTTGATGAGGTGCGCACCACTGCCTATATATATATATATATACACACACACACACACACACAATCCTTTGTGACACGTGGTAAAGGCTATAAAGCGCTCTTCATGTTTGTCAGGTGGGATTTCACCTTCAGAATGCATGTGGCTGTTTGTTCTGGAAGAGTCTGGGTAGATACTTCATCACACCTGTTCAGACGTCTCACCACTCAGGCTCTTACCCTCTCACCTGCTCCCCTTTCCACAACGTGTCAGTGCTGAGTTTCCCCTCAGAGGCCTCACACTGAAGTTTGACAGCAGATGTGTGAAAGGGACATAAAGCTGAGACGAGCCGTTCAGACGTCTCGCCACTCGGGCTCTTCCAGCTGCTCCCAGGAAGCCAACCACTACCACTTGTTTTGGGCCTGCCCAACAGTAAATGCCCTTTGGCGTAAGATTTATGTAGAATTAGTGACTCTATTTGGGACAAAAATTACTTTTAATTGGGATGAACTCCTCTTTGGTCTATTACATGCAACTCCCACAGACATTACTACAAATTACTTATTAGGACTATCGAGTGTAGCTGCCAGAAAAGCAACTACAAAGAAGTGGCTTAAGCCAGACAGCCCATCTATAGAGGACTGGTATGATGTCATCTATAGAGGACCAGTATGATGTCATCTGTAGAGGACCGGTATGATGTCATCTATAGAGGACTGGTATGATGTCATCTGTAGAGGGCCGGCATGATGTCATCTATAGAGGATGTCATCTATGGAGGACAGGTATGATGTCATCTATAGAGGACCGGTATGATGTCATTTATAGACGACTGGTATGATGTCATCTATAGAGGACCGGTATGATGTCATCTATAGACAACTGGTATGATGTCATCTATAGAGGACCGGTATGATGTCATCTATAGATGACTGGTATGATGTCATCTATAGAGGACCGGTATGATGTCATCTATAGAGGACTGGTATGATGTCATCTATAAAGGACCGGTATGATGTCATCTATAGATGACTGGTATGATGTCATCTATAGAGGACCGGTATGATGTCAACTATAGAGGACCTGTATGATGTCGTCGGACTGGTATGATGTCATCTATAGAGGACTGGTATGATGTCATCTATAGAGGACCGGTATGATGTCATCTATAGAGGACCGGTATGATGTCATCTATAGAGGACCTGTATGATGTCGTCGGACTGGTATGATGTCATCTATAGAGGACCGGTATGATGTCATCTATAGAGGACTGGTATGATGTCGTCGGACGGGTATGATGTCATCTATAGAGGACCGGTATGATGTCATCTATAGAGGACTGGTATGATGTCGTCGGACTGGTATGATGTCATCTATAGGGGACTGGTATGATGTCATCTATAGGGGACCGGTATGATGTCGTCGGACTGGTATGATGTCATCTATAGGGGACCGGTATGATGTCGTCGGACTGGTATGTCATCTATAGAGGACTGGTATGATGTCATCTATAGAGGACCGGTATGATGTCATCTATAGAGGACCTGTATGATGTCATCTATAGGGGACCGGTATGATGTCATCTATAGAGGACTGGTATGATGTCATCTATAGGGGACCGGTATGATGTTGTCGGACTGGTATGATGTCATCTATAGGGGACTTGTATGATGTCATCTATAGGGGACCGGTATGATGTCGTTGGACTGGTATGATGTCATCTATAGAGGACTGGTATGATGTCATCTATAGAAGACCGGTATGGTGTCATCTATAGGGGACCGGTATGATGTCATCTACAGAGGACTGGTATGATGTCATCTATAGGGGACCGGTATGATGTCGTCGGACTGGTATGATGTCATCTATAGGGGACCGGTATGATGTCGTCGGACTGGTATGATGTCATCCATAGGGGACCGGTATGATGTCATCGGACTGGTATGATGTCATCTATAGAGGACAGGTAAGATGTCATCTATAGAGGACTGGTATGATGTCGTCGGACTGGTATGATGTCATCTATAGAGGACCGGTATGATGTCGTCGGACTGGTATGATGTCATCTATAGGGGACCGGTATGATGTCGTCGGACTGGTATGATGTCATCTATAGAAGACTGGTATGATGTCATCTATAGGGGACCGGTATGATGTCGTCGGACTGGTATGATGTCGTCGGACTGGTATGATGTCATCTATAGAGGACTGGTATGATGTCATCTATAGGGGACCGGTATGATGTCGTTGGACTGGTATGATGTCATCTATAGAGGACTGGTATGATGTCATCTATAGGGGACCGGTATGATGTCGTCAGACTGGTATGATATCATTTATGACATTTTTGTGATGACAGAATTACCTTCTCTGTGACGCTTGAGGGAATTTTGGAGAAGTGGAAATTGTGTATTTCCCCAAAACGTCCTTCGTTTGTTTAAATTTGTTTATGTAAGTATGGTTCTTGTACTTTTTCTTTCTTTCTTTCTTTCTTTTATCTCAAATGGAAAAACACCCCCCATGTTCTATTTTTGTGTTCTATAATTACTCTGTAAAAACAACAACAACAAAACAAAATGTGTGCAGCTGGAAAATAACAGGATGAAACTATAAAGGTGAAAATCAACAGAATCCTGAAATGTCGCAGTTGACCTTATTGATTGCATGTAGGTGAGTTAACAGCGCCCCCTACCGCCTAGGCTTTGGTAATTGAAACGTTTACAGCCTGCAACTGTTAAGATCTATATATCGACTTAAAGCAGATGCGCATTTTGAGTCTGTGTACTTTTCAAAGCAAGGCCATGAGGTTTTCCGAGCCAACAGATTGCGTCATGAAGAGTTTATTATGTTTTATACAGTCACATCATGCCAACTGTATGCACAAGCCAGTATGCCGGCACGCAAATGTCATATGTGTAAAGGTGATTTTAGGGCCTCCTGTACCCCGCTCTATACTGCCCACTTGTGGTGCAACGAAAGAGCTGCAGGTAGCGTACAATGATGCATTCAGAACCTGGCTCAAGCTTCCAAGATGGACAAGTGCAAGTCACGTGGTTGTGACTAATCATCTTCCCACTTCTCATGCTGCGTTGAGGAATTCTGTGTACTAATTTGTGTGTCGATTAATTGATCCCAAGAATGTAATTAGAAGGCTGTTAACTGGGCCTACTACGCAAAGTGACGCAAGGTGCTCCTCTTGCTTCTGGAAACACTGGAACAAATGTCTGCGTAGCTTTTAATCACGGAGGACTTGTGAGCTGCTGTTTTCAGCAGCTATATTTTTTGTGTTGTTGTACTTTGCTTGTTGATATGGACCCGCCTATGTGTCAGAATAAAGATTTGATTTGATTGATATTTCTGCCATGCGCCCCCAGCCTGACTCACTGCACTGATTATTCGACTGTAATGTTCAATAAAATGTACATTATGCAGTGCACTTAAAAATATAAAAAGGGTGGGATGGGGAACAGACACAATCAATAAACAGTACAATTAAACCTTAGTAAGGCCTTGCATCCATTGCACGTTGTGCGTCTTGGGAGAGAGACCCTCCTCTGCTGCCCTCCCTGAGGGGTCTTCCTACCGTTGCTCCCCATCTTCCTACCGTTGCTCCCCATGAGGGGTCTTCCTACCGATGCTGCCCATGAGGGGTCTTCCTACCGTTGCTCCCCATCTTCCTACCGTTGCTCCCCATGAGGGGTCTTCCTACCATTGCTGCCCATGAGGGGTCTTCCCATTTTTCCTCCCTGTTAAAGGTTTTTATTTAGGGAGGTGTTCCTTATCCGGTGTGAGGGTCCAAGGACATGATGCCGTGCTGCTGTAAAGCCCCCTGAGGCCCGTTTGTAATTTGGGATACCGGGCCGTACAAATAAAATCGACTTGACTTGAGGAAAAAGGGGGAACAAGACGTGAAAGAATAACGAAAGACTGACGCCAATCAAAACAACGTTGAATGACTAGGCCTACCTGAGAACAGAGAGAAAGCGCACACTGATAAAAACGGGGGTTTTAAGGCCAGGAGAAAACAAATCGGGAAAACTCAATGAAATGGAGGGAGCGACGCCAAACAGAGGACGAGAACGGAAACAGATTTTTAAGAAACAAACAAAAAAAAAAGAAAAGAACGCAAGACGCGAGTCAAGCCAGGAAGTTCCAGCCGTCCAGTGACGTCATCAGCAAGCGCCGCTACGTCGTCGTCCGCTGGCCTCCAGTCGGGGCTCCGCCGCTCAACCCCCCCGCTTTCGCCGATCTTCTCCTCCGCATCGACTCCTTTCTACGGCACGGTGTGTTCGCCATGACACCGGGAGGTACGTTCGCAGAACAAGCGGCCGCGGAGACGCGTTAAGCCCCGGGGAATTGTCACAGACGATCGCCGCCGGGACAGGCGGCGCATCTTAGCTAGCTGCTAGCCGCTGTAGCGATGTGTGTGCGAGCTAACGTCGCTAGCGAGACGGAGCCCGCTGTGATGGGAGTCCGGGGATAAATCACCTCCCTCCGGGGGGATCCGCTCATTACTACCCGCCCGCCGGCTGCTGGTCCAGTACGCGTCCTCCCTGTCCCGGTTTAGTCCGCTCTGTTGTGATTCGTGTATTTTATCATCGTCTATCAATACCTTCTCCACAGTGTTTTGTGTTCATTTTATCTAGTCGGTCTTATTTCGTCGTGACCTTTCTCGTCTGCGAATTTTCAGCTCGTGTAAAGCGTGTT
The DNA here is from genome assembly GCF_029633865.1 of Lampris incognitus. NCBI lineage: Eukaryota > Metazoa > Chordata > Actinopteri > Lampriformes > Lampridae > Lampris > Lampris incognitus. The sequence continues at coordinate 5,497,823 of NC_079214.1, read as the reverse complement.
GTGTTGCATTTTTTGCTATCGATACATTTTGATTGATTGATTGATTGATTGTTTGTCGTAGTCATTCAGCAGCCACGGCCAGCCGATCTGGGCATCCGTGGCTGGCTGACAGTAACGTTGCCTTCACCCTCCTCCCTCTTTAGCTGAAATAGGAACATCTTGAACGACGACTTACATCAGTGTTTGATTTGTTTAGCCTCGCTCATGTGTTCGGCCTTTCAGTCCCAGAGGTATTTACGACCGCAGTGCAGCCGACGGCAGATACAGTAGAGCACAGGACTATGTATGAGATCCTGCTGGCCCTCGATTCAGTCGAGGAAAACCTCCACAGAATAAAAACTTAATGTGTGGCAAAGGAGAGATCCTTCTTCCAGGAGGGGGTAGACGTGCACAAGTTCATGAGTAGACAGACTAGATGATCAGTAACCACTGACTTTTTGCTAAAAACAAGACAATATGGCGAAAGGCATAGGTGCAAGTACGTGAATACTGGGGTGGCATCCAGTGCTTTACCTGTGCCACCATCCATAGGGTTAGTGGTTGTGTCAGGAAGGGCAGCCAATGTAAAATTTTTTGCCAAATCGGTGTACGGATTGACAAGACCATACCGGATCGGTCGAGACCCAGGTTAACAACGGCCGCCATTGGTGCTGTGCCCTCACAGGGTACCGATGAAAACCCTGAGAAACAGGGAACAAGCTGAAAGGAGAAGATAACAAGAAAGAAAGAAAACAGAATATGAAAACATTTGGTAGATGTCTTTCTCATCTGGTGTTTTTTGATCCTGCCACCTTTGGGTTGCAAAGTCTTTTTATTTTTAGGTGTGTGGAATCAAACCCATGTGCTGAGACTCTTTATCCAATTCTGTTTAGGCATGACTTGAAGGCAGGACCCTCAAACAATAGCTGTGGCGATGGTGGGCCATGAACTTACTCAATCACTTCGTATATCTTTCCTTTTTTGGATGAATGTGACAATGTGGCTCATTTGCTTGATTACAGCTAGATGTGGATGTTTTGGCATCATCAACTTGGTAGCAGTCAGAATGGTTTGTTAACCGATGCTGCCCAGTGTATAGTCCAGGTGGTACATGCACATGAAAATAAACACCATGCTGCTCTTACATCACGTGGGAAAGAAGGCATGCAATTGGCACTAATATGAACAGGAAGTGTGATTTAATGGAACCATTTTGGCAGGAGGACAGACACTTTGTCACAAACACAAATGAATAAGATGTGTCAGTGTGTCAAGAAGGCATCTGCATTTCTGATACTTTGTTTTGAAGCAATAGGCAGGTCACAAACAAATTTCTGAACTCTTAATCCTTCCAAAAGTGTTTTGGCTAAATGCTGTTAAGTTGCTCATTACCTATCTTAAGCTCTTGCACTCCCCTCTTTCGATCTCTGTCTTCTCTCATCATATTATTCCACCTTTCTGCAGGTGAGCTGGTGGAGGTCAGCCAGGTGATTTCAGAACTGGTTCCTGTGCTGACTGGCTGGCTTGCAAATTTCACCTCCTGTGCAGTACAGTAAAGCTACTCACTCTTCCAGAAGATTGCCATGAAGCCTGCTCAGGAGCGCAACCAGGAGAGCCTGCCTCCAAAGAAGAGGGACCTCCTGGTCAGTGCCAGTAGTGTGGCGGGAGGTGCAGCAGCAGGTGGAGTTGGGGGAGCAGTAGGGGGGGGCAGTGGAGGAGTGGGTGGTGGTAGTGGAGGGGATGAAGTTTCCTCCTGTCAGAGCACTGCAGCCAGTAGTGACTGTCAAGGAGGGGTCACGTCTGGAGAGTGGCTTCGAGCTCAGCCAGGTCCTCATTATGGGGTGGAGGGGGCCGATGGCATACCAGCCGTCCCTGTTGACCAGTACAGCATGCTCTACAAAGTGGCTGTGCCCTCCGGCACCTACTCACCAACTACTCTCCACCCAGTGTTAAGCCACATTTCTCCAGCGTATACTGTACACTCTCCCCTTTTACAGCATCCAGGCATTCCTTACCCTCCTCTGGGCTACGCCCAAATCCCTCACTCCTCCCTGCAGTTGGTCAGCTCCCCATACGCAGTACCTTATGCTCTGCCCACGGGCTTCGTCCCCAGCTCTTTAATCTCTCCCTCCGGCACCATCCCTCAGCCCCACACAGTCCCCCATCTCGTCCCCTACCCATCTGTCATACAGGAGGGAGTCGTTTCCCCTCCGCCCCAGGCCCAGGTCACTGCCCATGCCTTTGCCAAAGTCACGGCACCCAGCGGGGTCCCGCTGATGCTGTCGTCGGAGCAGACGGCTCAGCAGCACCTGAGCACAGTGGGGGTCCTGCCCACCGCAGAGCTCAGCCCCAGAGGGATGCCCGTCTACTATCAGCCTCAGGCTGCCAGGGCCGCTTCTAACTCCAGGGAAGCCCACGGCACCCAGCAGGAGAACGATGCAGAGCTGAACGGAGGGGATCGGGAGCAAGCTTCACGGGAGGTCTTCCTGGACTCTGTCTATACTACCAGAAATGCTCGGCTCCTGCAGCCGGCACCCAGCTCTGCAGCACTGGAACATGCCCAGGACAGGAATCTGAGGAGCCGCCGGCTGGAGGAGAGAAGTTCCCCTGGCCATCGTAGCACCCCAGACAGTGACCTAGAGGTAAAACACCATGCTCTCCTTCCACTTCTTACGTTTTCATATTTCATCCCACGTCCTTTATTGTTCATTTAGGTGTGGCGATTGTTAAGCAATCAGTCAGTCTCACAGTTGATTTGTGATCACAGCAAGTGTCTCAGTAGCCGTGTTTCCATTAATTGTCAAGTGAATTTTAAGTGAATGTTTGAAATGTCGCAAAAAAAAAATGAATTGGGTGTCTTTCCATCAACTGGTTAGGAGCTAATAAACTAAGCTACGCAAAGCGCAGTTTCATCAGAAGTTGGTGGTATAGGCTACATTACGCCTGGCTGTAATAAACAGAGTAGAAGAAGTAGAGGTTGCGAACTGGGAACAAAACCAGTCGCCTTGGCCATCTTCAAGAGACAATGGAGAGAGGTCTTCAGGAATTTGTTTCAGTTGAGAAATTGTAATTGTTCTTTCATGTCCGCGCTATTATTGGCCATGTTTCTGGAGATGAAGACAAAGAAATGCGCGTTATGGGAATATCGGGATAGATGCCAGCGGTGGAAACAGCTGATCAGTCATGTGAGTTAAATGTTCACTACCAGTTGAGGTGGTTCGGGCCTCTGATCAGGATGCCTCCTGGCCGCCTTCCTTTGGAGGTTTTCCGGCACGTCCAACTGGGAGGAGACCCCGGAGTAGACCCAGAACTCGCTGGAGGGACTACATGTCCAATCTGGCCTGGGATCCCCCAGGAGGGCGTTGCTGGGGAGAGGGATGTCTGGAGTGCCCTACTGAGCTTGCTGCCACCGTGGCCCGACCCCGGAGAAGTGGCTGAAGATGAGATGAGATGAGATGTTTCCATCTCCCATTTAGCCCATTAACTCTTTTTCGAAAAAGGCAAAAAGCACCTCAAGTGAGCGTAAAAACTTTTTTGCGAAATTAAGTTTTTGTTTTTTATTTTGCCATTTCCTTTTGTAATGCGATACTGCAAAATACGCATTAAATACATTATGGAAACACAGCTACTGAAACCCACTATTCTTATCTTATGTGGTGGGCAGGTAGCTTATATGGTGTTATATGGCGTACTGGTGGGTTGAGCACCTTTGTGCTTATTTAATAATCACTTTTAGGGGAGGTCTTGAAATTTTTCAATGTTGATTGGTTTTCACTTTTTAATTTAGACTCCTGTCAATTGAAGATAACTTCTCAAGATAACGTGAAATGAACTTATGACTTACTTTTTAGTATTGATGTGTTCATCGCAAGCGAATCGGCTCTGTGAGCTGGCTCCTCTCAAGCCAACTTCTTTTATTTATTTATTTATTTATTTATGTACATTAATACAAGACAGAATAATAGGATGATCCTATAACGTGTTTGTTAAATACAACCCAGAAGTGTCTCACTTTGGTAATAACATTAAGAGCCAAGCATGGTGGGACTTGAATGTTGTGCCTGTCACCAACATACAAAACATGGTTCCTCGTAAATAGGTTTTTACATTATTTATCACACATCATTTATCATATATCATTTGGCTCTTACTGCTGAGCTGAGCCAAGTGATCTGGCTCACTAAGTAGAGCCGGAATTCCCGTCACTATAACTCGGCTGTCTTCTGTTGGGTCGAGCAAACTTGCTAGCGGCGGTGTTGTAATCAAAAATGCTCGCTGTGTTGTGGCATCGTTCTGCCTCTAACTTAAAAGGCTTGTCTGTAGTGCTAGTATGTTGTATTATATACTGTTTAAAACTGTTCTTAATGGTCATGTGTCCTTTTTTAGTGTGTTGATCTCTGCAAAGGATATAGAGATGTCTTTAAAAGTTTGACAGCTGACATTCCGTAGAACGATGAAAGTAGTGGTGCCAGTTCATCAGCCTTGGGCCTGCTTGATGAACGTGGAAATGAAACCAACCAGATAATTCACACCATACCTGCTTATAGTTGTTGAGTCTGTTGTGATCGATTTACAAGACACGGACTGCTAACTTTTGCTATTTCTGTCATGAAAAACATAAAATTAACATAAAACAGTTGTATATAAATCTCCCCTGGACTGCCTCTAACCCCTTTTATCACCTCCAGGTCCAGCAGGTGGTCGGTCGCCTGGCCCCTCCTGTCCAGGGTGGTGGTGTCGGCCGTAAAGAGGTTTCCTTCGCTCCTTTAAACCTCTCTCACGTTTCTCAGAGAGGCAGAGAAGCTCATGGGGAGAACATGGGAGGGATTTCTGGCCGGACTGCATACACAGCCCAGCCCGTGGCTTATGGTGACCCCCGGCTGACCTCTCTTCAGCAGGAAACAGGGCCACCAGGCCATGCCGTGATGCTGGCCAATGGGCAACCGGTTCTCATTCCCCTGGAGTACCACTCTCAGCAGCAGTCACAAACCCAGCCACCACAGGAACACTATGCAGGCCAGGCTAACGACTCCTCATCCTGCTCCACCGTAGCCTCCTTGGTTCCTAACGTCAAAGTCTCTGATCCCCCAGCCAGAGTGTGCCTCCCTGACCGGGCAGTGGTGGAACTAGCCACAGCTCAGCAGCAGCATGCTGTTCCAGTCACAGCAGCTCTGACCCAGGCCTTAGCTCCAACTCTTGCGTCTCCACCTACTTCCTGCAACCCGTCCCACTTCATGAAGGGGGCTATTATCCAGCTGGCCACGGGGGAGCTGAAGCGTGTCGAGGACCTGCAGACTCAGGATTTTGTACGGAGCGCTGAGGTGAGCGGAGGGCTGAAGATCGACTCCAGCATGGTGGTGGACATCCGCGCCAGCCAGCAGAGATCAGGCCTTGTGGCTCTTCACTTCACTGTGGGCGAGCAGCAGAGCAAAGTGACCATCGATGTTCCCCCAGAGCATCCCTTCTTTGTTTTCGGCCAAGGCTGGTCGTCCTGCAGCCCGGAGCGGACAGCCCAGCTCTACGGCTTGTCCTGCCATCACCTGCAGGTGGGAGACGTGTGTGTGTCTGTCACCTTACAGCAGCAGCTCCAGCAGAAACAACCCCAGCAGCAGCAGCACCTCCCACAGCAGCAGAGCCAGGCCACCACTTCCACTAAGGCCAACTCCACATCTGGGCCCAGCCACCAACCCATGGGGCCCCCTGCTCCTCACCAGCCGAGGCCTCCGCCCCACTTCAGGATAGAACGCGTTCCCAGAGAAAGAGAGAGGGAACGAGAGAAAGAGGGGGACAAGGAGGAGGCCGTGCAGGTGGGGGTGGTGGGGCAGACTGAGTTTCCCACCAGACCAAATAGGACCTCAGCAGAGCACACCAGGAGCCAGAGCAGTTACTATTTGCACACAGAGGGCTCCACTTGTTTGGGGGCACCGGCCATGCAGCCCATGGTGGTTGCTTCTCAGAGGCGCTGGTCAGCCCCTGGCCTCCAGAGGTATGCCATGAAGGGAGACGAAGGGCCGCGCTCTAAGATGGCTGCGTCTGGCCCCACGCGGCCCTCATTCATTCCCCAGGAGGTCAAACTGTCCATTGAGGGGCGCTCTAATGCAGGGAAGTAGCATCAGTGTTGGTAGAAACTATTGAAGAGACAAGCCAAAAGAGGAACGAGTGTGAGAGGAGGAGGAGAAGGCGGGTGGGAAAAAAAGAGTGAGAATGTAGCCTCAGAATGTTTGAGATTTTGCACACTTTACAAGAAACCACCGTCTTTGTCTAAATGAAAACTCTCTGGAGTGTGGTGCTGGTTCCATCTGGCTGTCGCTCCGCGGGTTCAGTCGGTCAGAAACGTGTCCGGTCTCTCCCAGCCTGCTTAGAATCGACAGGGAGAAGGAAAAAAGCAGCTGAATCGAGAGCATGTAGCCTACCATAGTCCATATAACCTGCACTTCTCTCCCTCACTTCCATTCCGTCAGACCCACATTCGCGTTAAGACCACCCTCGCTTCCCTTTCCCACACACCGTCTTCTGGGAAGAACCGGGACTACAGAGAATGGGTTTGTAGCACAGTGATGCTTTGAACTCTGCAGGCTGCGATGTATCCATGAAATCCCTGCAGTCAGATATGAATCATCCCCCAACCACCACCACGACTTCACCCCATTTCCCATGATCCCCTCTCCCTCGCAAGCCTTTCCCCTCTTGTGATGTTGATGCTAACTGTTGTTTGTGACCAGTCTAAAATCCTCAACAATCAGCAGAGCTCCTCGCTCCTCTCCCCGCTCTCCTGCTTCGGAGGGCCGGTCTGCAGAGATTGGATTCGTCTCTCAGGCCAGGATTTCTCACAAAGTCTTACAATCAACGCAACGATCAATCAGTCAGTCTGTTAATTCAGGAATTAATCACCCCCTCGGAAGAAAAATGCCGGTTTTCATCGGGAGCTGTCACGCCGGCCTGCTTCCTCTCCATGTGAACGATTACGCCTGGAGGTGGGAATGCCACAGGTCAGAGTCATGTCTGTTTGCTTTTTTCCTCTTTAAAAGATCAGAGTGCATTCTTGTATCCACCACAGCAACATCCTTCCTCCCTCCTCCTCCTCCTCCTCCTCCTCCTCCTCCTCCTCCTCGCGATACCTCAGAGCTCTCCAGGCCAGACTCTGTAGTTTTTCCATTGTAATTTTAAAAGAGTCAAAGTGGAGGAGCTGTCTGGTTGTTACCAAAGTTGCGTGTGGGAACAAATCCGAGAGCCATACTCTCCCACACCTCCGGCTGTTGATCATGTTAGCCCAAAAAAAGAGGAAACCCTGTGTAACTGAATGGAAATCCACTCGCCATCAGGCTTCAGGTTTCCCAGGAAGAAAGACTTGTGGGAAGCAGCCGGCCAGAACGTGCATGTGCATCGGCAAGACGGCATCGTCCTGGTCCTCCGCTCCCGATTCCTTTGCTTCATTACCAAATCAAAGCAATAGTTCTTTTTAGAGCACACACACACACACACACACTCACACACGTATACCCATACTCACAAAAACACACACAAACACACACACAGCTTTTGAGGGGTCTCTCCTTGTGTGTTGTGTTTTATATCGGGTGTGTTTCTGATGTAAGAATGCTCTTCTAACCCTGACCTGAAAACTTTCCTACTTTTCCAAACGGTGGTGCACTATCTTAGTTGTCGTGTTTTTTTTTTTGTTTTTTTTTTGCCTTTGACAAATTCCTCAAGAAAACCAAGAATGTGGTGGTAGATCGAAGGGCCTCCTACACGTGGGTTTTCCATCTCACTGACGGTGTTCCTAATGTTCCTTTTCTCCCTAATCTATTGTTCAAGTGCATCTCCAAGAGAGGCTTGACTAATTAAGTTGTGAACGTGATGTTTTTTTTGATCTGTTTTGTGTCTCTTGTTTTAATGTGCACTGTAGGTCTTTTTTATTTAGTCTAAGGTTTTACCCGGTGGATCTTAAGGTTGTCTTTTATTGCACATTGAAAAGTAAACTCGCTGATTTCACACTGACCTTTTTAATGGGAATCACAGGTAGCATAGTTTTGTTGTGAATGAAGGGAATGTGTTCGAAGTGTCGTTGAGGCGTTTCCCGTTTGTCGGCAGATGGGAGAAAAACTGACTTGCATATTTAACACTGTTTACAAATTAGCCAAGGCGAATGCTGCAGTTTCCTTCCCCTTCCTCTTCGTGTTGCTGCCGAGCAACTTCAGAACGGGGGAAATTTACAGTCAAGTGCAATTAGACCAGACGCAGAATCATCCAGATGTGTATCACGAGAAGGCATTCCGCACCGAGACATTCCTCTTACCAAGTGTTAAATTGTACAATTCCAGCTAGTTTTTCCTCCCGTAGCGTTACGTACTGTCTCTCACGTGTAACCTTTCCTCTGGCAAAATGTTGGCCACCTCCGTTCTGTCTGCAGTGTGCTTTTACTTGAGTGTCGCTTGTGTCATGTTAGTTGCTCGGATGCAAATGCGTGGATTGTTTGCATGTTTGTGGTTTCTTTGTCTGAGCAAAGTGCCTCGTCTTTCCCGGTAGAGCTGTCAACTTGTTTATCTCTCGGTCCCGACCCTCGTTGTGTATCTGCACAACGGCGAGATGACAGCCGCTGTCTTTTCATGGGCTGAAGTCCAAACCAGAATATCATTTTTAGATGTCGAGTCGGTTTGAGTTCATACATACCTGTCCCCTCCCGCAGGTACGGTTCCACTTCTCTGACATTTTGGTATTGTGCCCTGTGATGGCCTGGCAGCCTGTCCTGGCTGTCTCCCCGCCTGCCGCCCAATGACTGCCGGGAGAGGCTCCAGCATCCCCGGTTGTACTTGGCCAATCACCCCGCTCTTCCGAGCCGTCCCGGTCTCTGCTCCGCCCCCTCTGCTGATCCAGGGAGGGCTGCAGACTACCACATGCCTCCTCCGATACATGTGGAGTCACCAGCCGCTTCTTTTCACCTGACAGTGAGGAGTTTCACCAGGGGGACGTAGCACGTGGGAGGATCACGCTATTCCCCCCAGTTCCCCCTCCGCCCTGAACAGGCGCTCCGACCAACCAGAGGAGGCGCTAGTACAGCAACCAGGACACATACCCACATCCCGCTTCCCAGCTGCAGACACAGCTAATTGTGTCTGTAGGGGCGGCCGACCAAGCCGGAGGTAACACGGGGATTCGAACCGGCGACCCCCATGTTGGTAGGCAACAGAATAGACCACTATGCCACCCGGACGCCTGAGTTCTGGTTGTTGTTTGGTGCCCCCCCCCCCCCCCAGAAAGACCTCGATAAACTATGCAGAGATGGCGAGAAACGATGTCGGCCGAGTTTGCTTGAGGATGGCGGTGTCAGTAACTGTGCTGGGTGTCCACTACTACTCTCACTGAATTAGTTTGTCATGCTCACTTTTATTTGGTACTGGCGGCCTGTCCAGGGTGTCTCCCCACCTGCCGCCCAATGACTGCTGGGATTGGCTCCAGCATCCTGCGACCCCACCTGGGATAAGCGGCTTGGATAATGGATGGATGGGTGGATTCTCATCACTGAACAACGGAGGTCAAGAGTTGAGTATAATTACACACGGCACCTTTTAAAATGCTTCAGAATGTGTACTGTGGTCCGTTGCCATTCAGAAAGTCACCAGACAGATGTGACTCAGGCAGGACGCCGTGCCGTGAAGAGCTCTCAGTTCATTGTGTCACTCAGTAGGACACACATTTTGAGTTTTCGGCTATAAGCAATTTAGTAACACAAAATATCTGAACACATTTCACGTAGTCTTGTATATACTACGCAGTCAACTGTGGAGTATTGTTCCCTTCATGGTGCAAACGGAGCTGCACAGGTACAGCTCAGGCTTGTATCCAAGTTGGCCGATTCATTCGTCGTCCGCTTTCTGGTTCGGGCTTTTGGTTTCTGCGCCCTTCCCCTGGGTGCCTGAATCGGTCTCTTAATCGGTGTTGTTTTCTCTTTCGCTTTGTTTGCGTGTTCTGCCGAGTGGTCTTTTTTTTCTGTCACCAGCGGTCTAAATCCAGCATCTGGTTCACTCGTACCTACAGTCCAGCGTTGCCATGTCGGAGTCAAGTCATGTGATGTAAAAACCTTCATACGCTTGTGAGGTGTTGCTGGGTCTGCGTGGCAGGTTAGACGTGTAGGTTTAAACCGGGATCCGGGACAGCGGTGGGTGACGGTGTGCCCTGGCGAGCCGGCCGTGCTGGTTTCCATTCCCATCACACATCACACCAGCTGTTGGCACCAGTAAGAAACCTCCCACGTAGGGAAGGAACAAATCAATCAGTCTTGGGGGGGGATTCCCCCCCCACCTTTTTCTCCCCAATTGTACCCGGCCAATCACCCCACTCTTCCGAACCATCCCGGTCTCTGCTCCGCCCCCTCTGCCGATCCGGGGAGGAGGGCTGCAGACTACCACATGCCTCCTCCCATACCTGTGGAGTCACCAGCCGCTTCCTTTCACCTGACAGTAAGGAGTTTCACCAGGGGGACGTAACGCATGGGAGGATCACGCTATTCCCCCCCACCCTGAACAGGTGCCCCGACCGACCAGAGGAGGCGCTAGTGCAGCGACCAGGACACACACCCACATCTGGCTTCCCACCCGCAGACGCAGTCAGTTGTGTGTGTAGGGAGGCCCGGCCAGTCTTTTTGTTGTCTTTGTTGCTGGACTGGAGTCCTGCTTTTACACGACTGTCCACAGCTCACACCGGCCATACGACAGGAGCGCTTCTTACCCCTTTCATTGTCCGGACGTTTTCCTGACGAGGCCATCTTCTGCCACCAGGAGCCTCCCTCCCTGCCCCGCGGCGGTGACGTCCCCATATTAGAGGTACCGCTGCAGGTCACGTGCACGGCGGCAGTCTACCAGCATGGTTTTGGTCGGACTTCGTAAACGTTCGCTTTATAACTTGCGGGTGAGAAAACCAGCCGGGGCTGTGCAGCTTTCAGTTCCTTCCGAGTCTTTCGGTTTGCCTCCATGTAGGAAGTCCACGGTGTCGACCTGTGAGCCGTGTCCTGTCTCTTGTTGTCGGTGGTCCACGTAGCCGTGGCATTACGGATTGTACCTTCATTGCCACCGTGGTGACCGGTCCTTCCCAGGTTTTAGTCGCCACTCAGTCTGTTTGTCACGAATAATTGCACTGAACGCCCTCCTTTTTACAGTGTTTCCAAATCAGCTGGTGGTAAATGGAAGTATTTCAAAATGTAAAGCACACAAAATCAGACAAACCAAGAACAAAAGTTGTGTGCTTGTCTTTTGTAGATATATTTCCTATTTTTTGTATAGTTCGCCATGACGATGCTTGTTGATATTGCCTTAAGACCTGCTTTGTACCATATGTTAACGGAGTAGTACTTCTGCACAGGCCTGGGGTTCCTCTCTACCCTCTGGTCTCGCTTCGTCTTGTCCAGACACAGAAGTTCACCTGGAGGTGCAGACTTCCTCCGTGTGGGGAAGTCTGCAGGTCTCGTCGGGCGACCCAGAAAGCTTTGAGCTCCTCAGACAGCCCAGGACTCCGTTGTGTTTCTCTTCTAACCTGCATGACCCACTCAGTCTGATCCTCCTCAGACACGTCCAGGACAGGCCTGTCTGAGGCCTGCGCTGGACGTGTGACCGTTTCTAGTTTGTTTTTGTTTTTGTTTTTTATTGTATGAAAGTGAATGGAAACTGGTTTTGCACTTTTAACACGATGATGTCAGGAGGATCTGTGATGGAGCATAGCTCTAAACCCATCCACACACACACACACACACACATGCACACAAAATCCAAAAACAACCAATTTTTTATTTTTATTATTTCTTGGCCCCCCCCCCCCTCTCCAATTGTATCCGGCCAATCACCCCACTCTCCCGAGCCGTCCCGGTCGCTGCTCCACCCCCTCTGCCCATCCAGAGAGGGCTGCAGACTACCACGTGCCTCCTCCCATACATGTGGAGTCGCCTGCCGCTTCTTTTCACCTGACGGGAGTTTCGCCAGGGGGACGTAGCGTGTGGGAGGATCACGCTATTGCCCCCTGTTCCCCCTGCCCCGAACAGGCCCCCGACCGACCAGAGGAGGCGCTAGTGCAGCGACCTGGGGCCTCATTCATCAATCGCTCATACGTACAAATTTGCACTTAGACAGCCGTGGGATTTTTTAGCCCTGGGGTTTGTCTGACAGACCAGTGTAGAACCTGGCCCACCCCTGAATCCAGACACCAGCTGGTTAACACTGATGTCTTTGCAGGCCTGGGTGATGGCTCGTTGCAACAGGTAGACAACAGATGTTAGGGGGAAGGAATTACAGGTAACCATGAGGCTTCGCTGCTACCTGTCAGACAATTTGGAGGAGGGCTAAACAATTCTGTGGGTGTGTAAGAACAAATTTGTACTTACGAACGATTGATGAACGAGGCCCCGGGACACACTCTCACATCCGGCTTCCTACCCACAGACACGGCCAATCGTGTCTGTAGGGACGCCCGGCCAAGCCAGCGGTAACACGGGGATTCGAACCGGCGATCCCTGTGTTGGTAGGCAATGGAATAGACCACCACGCTGCCCGGACGCCCAAAACAACCCCAATTTAACCCTAACCTTAACCCCGAGCCTAGTTCTAATGCCTAACTTTTATACCCAACCTGAGCCTAACAGTAACCTGAGCCCTAGCCCAGCAACAACCCTGTCCTCATGGGGACCAAGTAAACACGTCCCCACGAGGTAGATGGTCCAGACTTCAACCATCCTCATGAGGACGTTGGGTCCCCATGAGGACAGACAAACAAGTACACACACACTTTTTTTCGCCCCTAGTGAATTCGGGTGGTTTTTTGTGATTTCCTTTTCCTCCCTAATCATTGGAGGTTTTACTTCGGGCCCCCGGTTCTCTTCTCGGCATTCACTTGGGTTTTTTCCCGTTTGGACCTCTGGTGAAAGTGGTCGTCGACTCAAACCAGCGGCGGTTTTAATTGAATATCCTGTTACGCTTTGTCCCTTTGTTGTGTTGTGACTTTGGAAAGAAGCTTTTTTTGGATCCCTGTATAAACGTGTCCCTGCTGTTTGACTCGTACCGAACTGCAAAGGTGAATTCAGGACGGGTCCGGTATGACTGACGCCTCATCAAATCAGGAGAACGGGAACGGTTTAAAGTTTTAATAAAGCAAGTTGTTGTGTAGTTACGGAGTTGACTTGTACTTTTTTGGCACTAGATGACACTGCTTTGTATGTGACGTATAACTAGTAAACAAAACAAAAAAACAAAAAACTACGAAAGAGAAACAGCATTTTCTTTACACCTAAATCTGCAAAATATATGCAATGATGTATATGTAACATTCAATCCTCAAGTATAATCCAGGTTGTATGAACTTTGTATAGTGAGTTTTAATATTGTATGGCTGTACCAATACGTATTGATTCTTTATCAGAAGCCTTAGAGTTGTCTACCTAAAGTGCTCCCTTAGAATACCCCACACCTACCTGAACTTAACAAAGCATTAATAACTCTATTTTGTTGCATTTTTATTTGTACCCTTTTTGAATAAAATAGATTTGTACTGTATATTTGTACCTCTGTGAACTACTTAGGGCTGTTTTTTTTTCGCCATTTTAATTTTATGTACTTTAAAGACACAAAGATATTGTATTTTTATTGTTACAGCTAACTTCTTGGAGACATTGCATTTATCATGTTTGTTAAGTAAACACAATATAATATATAAATATATATATATATAAATATGAACTATTATCCTACATGGGTTGTGTGTTTCTTTGGCGGCATCCAGACTGAGTTCAGTGTTTAGTTTCAGTTGTCTTAAGTAGAAAATATCCTGCTCAATGGAGGCAGGTCATGTCAAATCAATTTTATTTGTATAGCCTTACTACTACTACTACTACTATCACTACTACTACTACTTTCAGCTGCTCCCATTAGGGGGCACCACAGCAGCTCATCCATTTCCATCTCTTCCTGTCTTCTGCATCTTCCTCTGTCACACCAGCCACCTGCATGTCCTCCCTCACCACCTCCATCAACCTCCTCTTTGGCCTTCCTCTTCTCCTCTTCCCTGGCAGCTCCATATTCAGCATCCTTCTCCCAATATTCCCAGCATCTCTCCTCCACACATGTCCACACCATCTCAATCTTGTCTCTCTTGCTTTGTCTCCAAACCGTCCAACCTGAGCTGTCCCTCTAATATACTCGTTCCTAATCCTGTCCTTCTTCATCACTCCCAGTGAAAATCTTATCATCTTCATCTCTGCCACCTCCAGCTCCACCTCCTGTCTTTTCATCAGTGCTACTGTCTCCAAACCATACAACATAGCTGGTCTCACAACCATCTTGTAAACCTTCCCTTTAACTCTTGCTGGTACCCTTCTGTCACACATCACTCCTGACACTCTTCTCCACCCACTCCACCCTGCCTGCACTCTCTTCTTCACCTCTCTTCTGCACACCCCGTTACTTTGGACAGTTAACCCCAAGTATTTAAACTCATACACCTTCATCACCTCTACTCCTTGCATCCTCACCATTCCACTGTCCCCCCTCTCATTCACGCATTTATTTGTGTAGCCCAATATCTCAAATTACAAATTTGCTCAGTGGGCTTTACAGCAACACAACATCCTGTCCTTAGACCCTCACACTGGGTAAGGAACAACTCCCTAAAACAACCCTTTAACAGGGAGAAAAAATAGGAAGAAACCTCAGAGAGAGCAACAGAGGAGGGCTCTCTCTCCCAAGATGGACAGATGTGCAATGGATGTTGTGTTTACACAATTTACAGAATACAACATTGAAAGAGGATAACACAATTATAAGATATATGAAGAATATGATGAGGAGGATGCCAAGCAGTGTCCAGATGCCACCGGAACAGCCCAGGACGTGAGCCATGCGTCCACCATCACCATGTAGACCTGACAGGAGAACAGACTACACATGGTAAATTCACTGAGACAGAAATCAACCTGCCAAGCAGTACAGGTTATGAAATACTCAATTTAAAGGCAACTGGTTGTCTTCAGTTTATATTTAAAGGACTCAACAGACTGATGGCAGCAGGCAGGTTATTCCACAAGAACTGGGCCCAATAGGAAAAGGCCCTGCTGCCACCAGCTGACTTCTTTTTAACTTTGGGTACACACAGGAGCCCTGTATTTTGAGAGCGGAGAGCCCGAGATGGAATGTACGGTTTAAGGAGATCAGACAGGTATGATGGGGCCAGCCCATTTAGGATTTTATGAGTCAACAGAAGCACCTTGAAGTCTGATCTAACATGGATAGGAGAGCAAGAATTGGTGTAATATGGTCAGATTTTCTCGTTTTAGGATACTAGCTGCAGCTAGAATCCTAAAGTTAAATCTTAAAAAGTTAAAGGGAAGGGTCACAAGATGGTTGTGAGACCAGCTATGTTACAGTGGTGCTTGAAAGCTTGTGAACCCTTTAGAATTTTCTATATTTCTGCATAAATATGACCTGAAACATCATCAGATTTTCACACAAGTCCTAAAAGTAGATGAAGAGAAACCACTTAAACAAATGAGACAAACATTTTATACCTAGTCATTTATTTATTGAGGAAAATGATCCAATATTACGTATCTGTGAGTGGCAAAAGTATGTGAACCTTTGTGTTCAGTATCTGGTGTGGACCCCCCGCCCCTCCGTGCAGGAATAACTGCAACTAAACGTTTCTGGTAACTGTTGATCAGTCCTGCACATCGGCTTGGGGGAATTTCAGCCCATTCCTCCATACAGAACAGCTTCAACTTTGGGATGTTGGCTGGTTTCCTCACATGAACTGCTTGCTTCAGGTCCTTCCACAACATTTCAATTGGATTAAGGTCAGGACTTTGACTTGGCCATTCCAAAACATTAACTTTATTCTTCTTCAACCATTCTTCGGTAGCACGACTTGTGTGCTTAGGGTCGTTGTCTAGCTGTATGACCCACGTTCTCTTGAGATTCAGTTCACGGACAGATGTCCTGGCATTTTCCTTAAGAAGTCGCAGGTATAATTCAGAATTGATTGTTCCATCAATAACGGCAAGCCGTCCTGACCCAGATGCAGCAAAACAGGCCCAAACCACGATACTACCACCACCATGTTTCACAGATGGGATAAGGTTCCTATGCTTGAATGCAGTGTTTTCCTTTCTCCAAACATAACGCTTCTCGTTTAAACCAAAAAGTTCTATTTTGGTCTCATCTGTCCACAAAACATTTTTCCAGTAGCCTTCTGGCTTGTCCACGTGATCTTCAGCAAACTGGGGATGGGCAGCAATGTTCTTTTTGGAGAGCAGTGGCTTTCTCCTTGCAACCCTGCCATGCACACCATTGTTCAGTGTTCTCCCGATGGTGGATTCATGAACATTAACATAAACCAATGTGAGAGAAGCCTTTAGTTGCTAAGTGGTTTCTCTTCATCTACTTTTAGGACTTGTGTGAAAATCTGATGATGTTTTAGGTCATATTTATGGAGGAATATAGAAAATTCTAAAGGGTTCATAAACTTTCAAGCACCACTGTATATGGTTTGGAGACAACAGCACTGACGAAAACACAGGAGGCGGAGCTGCAGGTGGCAGAGTTGAAGATGCTAAGATTTTCATCGGGAGTGACGAAGAAGGACAGGATTAGGAACGAGTATATTAGAGGGACAGCTCAGGTTGGACGGTTTGGAGACAAAGCAAGAGAGACAAGATGGAGATGGGTTGGACATGTGTGGAGGAGAGATGCTGGGTATATTGGGAGAAGGATGGTGAATATGGGGCTGCCAGGGAAGAGGAGAAGAGGAAGGCCAAAGAAGAAGTTTACGGATGTGGTGAGAGAGGACACGCAGAGGTGGCTGGTGTGACAGATGAAGATGCAGAGGACAGGAAGAAATGGAAACGGATGATCCGGTGTGGCGACCCCTACCAGGAGCAGCTGAAAGTAGTAGTAGTAGGAATCTAGCTGCAGCATTCTGAACCATCTGAAGACTTTTAGTACTGGCATGTGGCAGACCTGAAAATAGAGCAGTACAGTAATCAAGTCTGGATGAAACAAATGCATGTATTAGAGTCTGCGTCAGCCATGGACAGGAAAGACCGAATTTTAGCTATGTTATGTAAGTGAAAAAGGGCAGTCTTGGTTATTTCTTTAATGTGCTTATTAAAGGAAAGGCTGGGATTAAACGTAACACCAAGATTTTGGGCTGCCACACTGTGAAATCACAGAGTTGTCAATTGTTACTTGATCAAATTGGTGTCTGTTTCTAGTAGGGCCAATGACCAGCATCTCAGTTTTATCCAAATTTAAAAGGACATTTAGTGACATCCAATTTTTTCACAGCAGCCAAGCAGGCCTTTAGTCATTTGAGTATGATCATCAGCCCTTATAGGCACATACAGCTGAGTACCATGAGCACAGCAATGGACAATTATTCCATGACTGCGCATAATTTGGCCAAGAGGTGAAATATAAACAGAGGCAAGTGGAAGGCCAAGATCTGAGCCCTGAGGTACACCTCATTTAACGTCAGATAATTTCTGTGTAACATAGCAGACACAATATGTTCTTTCAGATTATAGGCATTATAGGTCCCAGGAAAGGCCAGATTTCTTTAAAACGTTTTGCTGGTAAAGGGTCAAGTAGGCAAGTAGTTGGTTTAGAAGCTGACAGGAGATAGTCAAAGTATCAAGATAGTTCCTGTTATTACAGCTTTTGGGACTATCAGTGACTCATTGTATAACTATGACTTTGGTAAGACAGGATCCACAAAAAGACACGATTGTCCAGAGTATACAACAGCTTTATAAGGACTATTGGACATAAAGAAAACTAAATATATCTGACAACAAATCTTAATCCATCTTATACCAGTCCATGTTGGTTTTGGTTGGATCCCACTGTGTGGGTGCTTCAATAATGCATTTCATTAATAAAGCACTTTTCATTGCACAACAATCCCAGAGTGCGACTTTAAGACCATAAATCAAAAAAGAGTATAAATAGAGAAGACCCAGCAGAGATGTTAAAACAACAAATGCAAAGACAGAGGTTCAAAGGTCAAGCATCACTTTGTGGGCGCAGGTCTTTGAGAAAGAACACGTTGCCATCTTCTGCCTGGTGCTTTTAGTTAGTCTGAGAGAAGACAGCAGAGATGAATACTGTGAGTTTTACTAAAGTCAATATTTATTTTCCACATTCTATTCCAGGTTTCATTATGATCTGTACATTTGATAATCCAACAACAGGATGGCCTCACCCAAAGTGCCATCTCCATTTAGTAAGTAAGCATTTGATAACAGCATAAATGTTCCCATTTTCATCTGTTCACCTCATGTTTCTGGCCTTATTTTTTCAGAGTAAATCTGCTTTGTAAACACGGACATTTGGGAAAATCCTGATAGACTTGATAGAAGGCCAAAGTTTAAACATTTTTGGGAAAAAAATTATTCTCTTTGAACTAAACAGGCAGGCAATAACAGTGGAACATAAGCTCATATCAAACCATTCTAGGACAAATGCAGTTTCATGACATGCAATGCTCATCCTGACACAGAGCCCAGCAGGGCTAACAACACTTCAATAGAATTCAATGGTGTCAGCACACAGACGCCGCGATCTTCTGTGGCGGTAGTATTCCTCACAGCAACATCAGCACTGAATCCTGAAGAAACGTGTGAGAATACCCAGTATTCATACTCTGAGTTTTAGTTGATGGACCAGACCTCAGTAACAGACACCTGATGGCTTTTATCTCCATCTCTGATCTGCTCTCGGTGTGTCATGAGTGAGAAAACAGAACAGGGTTGCTTGCATGTGCTGGACTAATAAGAGATCCACAAAACAGCATCTTTGAAGACAAATCTTGTTGAAACCATTTCAAACTAAAACCTTGCGACAGATGACCACATCACATTGATCGGTCTATTAAAGACTTGTTTTACATGGACCAGGCTGCTGTATTCAGGCTCGGAGGCCTCACTGAGTAAAATTGCCTGAGTTGCTAAACTATGTTGAAGTCCATTTAAATTAAAATCCCGTTCTGCATAGCTTCAGTGGAAAGTGTCCAAATTTCCCTTGGAATAATAAATACCTCTGTTGCATAGAAGTTTGAAGCACTCCTAGACAAGCTTTTAAAACGATGAGGACAAAAGAAAGAAAAGAAGAAAAAAAGAAGAAGAAGATTGATTCCTTTGTTGAGCTTGCTGTTGCAAAGAGCGATTAAATTGGTTCTTGTCGAGGAGTGACTCAAACGGATCCGGTCCTAGTCCCTGTCTCCCATATTCTCCAGGAATATTTAAGAAACTGGTCACGATTATGACAATGTAAATATTTGCATCTGAAGACGTTAAATAATGAAAAAGAAGAGGTAACCTTAACAGGCAGGAAATTACACGAAGGAAACAGCCAATTCTGAACATCTCCAGTTTCTGCTGTTTTTATAACCCTTAAACAAAACCCTTAAAACATTCTCACCGAAAAATATATTCACATCATATTGCATATGTGTTGGAATGAGGTCAACGAATATATACTGTAAGCGGTTATTTTCTTGCCCGGTGCGGGATTCGATGCGGGGTGTACTGCACCGCAAGGCGACATCGCTAACCGCTCGGCTAAAGGGTCAGACTCGCTAGCTAGGGGCTAACGGGCCTAGCTAACGGGTCTTATTAGTAGTTTACAATATATTGATCCACAGAATCTGTCGCCCAGAGGGGGCAAATGGTTTCTTGAAGTTCGCCCCCAGTGCTTAACAACTCACCACGCCTATCCCGTGACCTCCGGAGAGGCGTCAGACAACCGCAGGATTTACAAACGAAAACCAAAGATCCAAGTAAGAAGCAGAGACGCGACCAAAAAAGACATCAAGTTTCCCCCGACGACACATTTACGCTGAGCGTCAGAAACACGTCACCGGATCCAAGACCACGCGGCGGTGAGGGGGACGCGTTTCCCTCGTGAGGTTAAGAAGTGGGCGGAGCCGCTGGTTCCCCGAAGAGTTTCCCGCCCTTTTTATCCGCCCGACGGACATTTTTACTTTTGACGATGACCGCAAACACGGAGACGCGGGAGTCCCCCGGGTGAGTACACGGCTGTAAAGTTTGAGTTACGTTTCCGAGATCACGGTTTTCAGTCTGATATGTCAAAAACTACAGTAGCCCATGAGCGTCAGCGGTCGTTACTACGGAGAA
Source organism: Lampris incognitus (assembly GCF_029633865.1). Lineage (NCBI taxonomy): Eukaryota > Metazoa > Chordata > Actinopteri > Lampriformes > Lampridae > Lampris > Lampris incognitus. The sequence goes on along the minus strand of NC_079214.1, from coordinate 5,477,683 downwards.
GTCGCCGCTCCTTCTGCGAAGCCTGGTTCTGGAAGAAAAGCGGCGGGAACAAAATAATCCCTGATCTAGAATAAACTCTGGCAGGGGCGATTCTAGGATCAGAGCTTTGGGCGTGCTGAGCACCCAGAGTGCCATTGATATTATTGTAAGCGGTTATTTTCTTGCCCGGTATGGGATTCGATACGGGATGTACTGCGCCACAAGGCGACATCACTAACCGCTCGGCTAAAGGGTCAGACCCGTTAGCTAGGGGCTAACGTGTCTTATTAGTAGTTTACATTATTAATCTAGATCTCAAAACATGCAGTTAACCATTAACGTTAAAAATATTGTAAACTACTAATAAGACACGTTAGCCCTTAGCTAACGGGTCTGACGCTTTAGCCGAGCGGTTCGTGATGTCGCCTTGTGGTGCAGTACACTCGGTATTGAATCCCGCACCGAGCAAGAAGATAACCGGTTACAATACTACCGTAAACACATAAATTCTTGTAATGTTGCTATCACCTGTGTATAGTTTTGCTGCACCCTTTTCAAAAAAAATGTTTTAAGTGTAGTCTCTCAACTGTTTGGTGCGCCAGACAACATGAAGGCGTCGCGGTGGCTTCAACTGTAGCGGGCGTTCTATAATGACGTCATCAACCCACATCTTATCATAGGTCAGTGGAAAATAATACGCCATAGTATTGTTGTTGAGATCCGCTGTGGCGACCCCTAACGGGAGCAGTCGGAAGAGGAAGTGTTGTTGTCGAGTTGATCAAAATGACTGCCTAGGGCGTCCGGGTAGCGTGGCGGTCTATTCCGTTGCCTGCCAACATGGGGATCGCCGGTTCGAATCCCCTTGTTACCGGCGGCTGCAGGTGGGGAGCCGGATGTGAGTATGTGTCCTGGTCGCTGCACTAGCGCCTCCTTTGGCCGGTCGGGGCGCCTGCTCGGAGGGGGAACTGGGGAGAATATCGTGATCCTTCCACGTGCTACACCCCCCCTGGTGAAACTCCTCACTGCCAGGTGAAAAGAAGCTGCTGGTGACGCCACATGTATGGGAGGAGGCATGTGATAGTCTGCAGCCCTGCCCGGGTCGGCAGAGGGGGTGGAGCAGAGACCGGGACGGCTCGGAAGAGTGGGGTTTGGCCGGATACAATTGGGCAGAAAAGGGGGTGGGGGGGGATTACTGCCTAATAATTCTATCCGAAGAGTTTAGCTAGCTACAAAGCTTCACCAGCGAAGGCAACAGAATTTTAAGCTCTGTGATTGGATGTTTCTTAAACGTAATGCACACTGGGATTCGTAGTTGACTTGTCTCCTATAGTTATTACGCAGTCTTGAATCTTTGACTTTTCTTTCACGAAAATAGATATGTTTTTCCCCAACGCACTTGCTAATTGTTTGTACCGACGATTCAACCGGGAGGGTTTCACAACACTCCAACTGTTGGAAACGCATGAACGGCCTGCCATGTATGGGGAGAAATGGATTAGATCGGTCTCTTCCGGGAATCAAGGCCCATTTCCGCCCACTTCTGTACTCTGTTCTGGAGGTTCTGCAGTCTCGGTTGAACAATCACCACGACGCGTTTTGAGCGCTACAGATTGAAAGAACAGCTGGACGCAGTTTGTGTAGGACCCTCTACTATATGCAGTATTTCAGGATCTCTCGATGTATATTCAAAACGAGGAACAGTTCTTTGCAGGCAGGATTGAGTTCATATGACAAATTCTGGCCATCAGAGTACAGAAAATATTAATAACCATGAAATTTTGTCCACTTAATGGAACATTGTTGGGGTTTTTTTTCTATACAATGTTCCCGAAAGTCTCGAGTCCCAAATATATACATAAGAGGTAACCAATATATTATACAGTACAGTAACAGCAGCACAGAGTGGGTTTTCATGAACCATGGAAATATTCTGCAACAGATCATATATGATGGCATAACCATTTGGCAAAGCTTATGGAGTGTATTAAGAGACAAGGAAATCATAGCTTCAGATATTGGCAAAAAGAGAATATAATTTAAGAGGCAGTATGTTATTTAGTTGTACAAATAACGAGATGCAAGGGAATGTTGCTAAATTGGGGGGGGGTGGTTCAACAGGACAAAACATTCACTTTGTGGTCTGATAAGGAAATGTGTTGGTTCGTCAAATGTTCCCCATCAATATTTTGATCCTATTAAAAAAGTGTCTGAGCGATGAATGCAAAAACAAACCATGGAAAACAACCCGCATCTTCTTTTAGTAGTGTACAGTACATGAAGAGCTTTGGAAGCTTGGAGTCGGAACGCAGTTAAGCCACAGAGGACAGAGGGCCCGACCTCGGCCCCGGCTGAGGTAGTTGTTTGGGTGTATGTGGGATTCAACATGGAGACCCTAAATGGCAGCTAGAAAAGAGAGGTGTAGCTACCGGTAAACCCGAAACCACCGGGCTGGTGGAGTGGACCACAAAGGAGGGGGGCTACGGCTACAAGTCCCTGCTCCCATCGCTGAAGGCCCATGTGCAAAAAAAAAAAAAAAAAAGAAGATTCTCCTCAATGGAAGTGTGTAACTGCTCCTACTGACATGAGCTGTGCTCATTCTACGAGCCCACCTACGAACAGATAAATCTCTTTACAACATGCTTTTTAAATCGCCATCCACACGAGATGGAACATTCTCAACCCTGTTTTGAAGTTCCTTTACACTGTAATAAATTAAATTGAGTTTTTTTTTTTTAATTCTATTTAACAAAGCAGTTTGTGTATCTGGTTGCTGACACAGAGGAAGCTGCAGGTAAACCAGCAGGGAGTGATTCTCTGTGACCGTGGTGTCGTGATTGGCGGAGTGCGAGAGTCTGTAGTGGCGTCACGAGTTTGTTTGGCGCCTGGCACAGCCACGTCTGAACTAGGGCAGCTTCATGAACAAGCTGTTGTCGATGGAGGGGACAGGCATGGGGCAGGGGAACTGAAAGAGGCTCATGTCTGCGGTCAGGGCAGCCATGGCAGCGGGGTCATGCTCTATCTGCGTCCTCAGAGACGGGTCAATCTTCTCCAGCCGTCGTTTGATCCTCTTGGCCTCCCGCTCCCTGATCAGCCGGGCCTGCCGCTTCTCGGGTGTCTCGTTGGCCCTCTTCAGTCGCATGGCCTCCCTGTCCCGCTGCAGCCGGCGAGCGCGCTGCTCCTCCGTCTCTTGCAACCTTTGCATCCGCTTGGCCTCACGGTCCCGCAGCCGCCTCATCTCCCGTTCCTCATCTGTCTCGCATGCGCGTTTAGTCTTCTTCGCCGTGCGCTCGCGCTCGAGCCGCTGCATGCGGGCCTCCAGCGGCTCGTTCTTCCTCCGCAGGGCCCACTTCCTCATGGGAGACTGGGAGCCCATGAGCTGCTGGTAGGCCACACAGCTGTTACACACCAGTAAGACCCCGGCGGGGTACACCGGCATTGGGCTCAGGATGTCTGGGATGGGAGGCAGGCTGGAAGAGGAGGAAGAGGAGGTCAGGCTGTCTGGGATGGAAGGGAGCGACGGGCCTCCGGAGAGGAGGCTGTCTGGTAGAGAGGGGAAGGAGGTTCCCTGATCGGCACCCGTACAGCCGCCGGGGCCAGCACAGGCTCCAGAGCCCGGAGCCTGGCCGTGACATGGTCTGGCGCCGTGACACTGGCTAGAAATAGGAACTGGGCCTTGGCACTGGTGAGCTAGCTGACATGGAGCGGGGCTGGGGCCCGCCACTTGGCAGGAACGGTGGGCTGCGGTTGTCATGGGGCTGCTAGACAGCGATTGTGACATGGAACAGGAGTCCCGGTTGATCTCCATGTTGCTCGTGTTGAGGAGCTCTTTGAGCTTTTCCCTATGTGAAGAAATGACAGGAGATAATTTACACAAGGTACACATCCTCCCTAATAAGCCTCCAGGACTTCTGATGGTGACTAACACCCCTCATGCAAACTAACTTATTCATAAACCAAACTCTGTGTGTCCTCATCGTTTGTACTGAACCAGAGCAGCAGGTTAAAACCTTTCACTGTTAAAACGTTCCGTGTAATTTCATTTTATCTGGGTGTCTTTAAAGTTCCCATGAAATGGCACTCGAACTGTCGAGTGGGATTTAGTGAAGGGGGGGAGATTGATTTGACTGACAACCAATCACGGCCATGCATTTTTTGGAGAATGTGGGCATCGATATGCTGATTGGCTAGTTTCAGTTCAGCTGTACAAGATCGCTCGTTTTCTCTCCATCTCGTTCATTCACTGGACATTTTTGTTATTGTGTGCTCACAAGCCCAGAACAACTTATAAAATAATGTATTTGTCAGGAAGTGGAAAACCTTACCCTCATAAACACAATAAACCTTACTTTCTGTGAATTTCTACACCAATGTTTAAAATAAATGTAAATTAAGTGCAGATATGTTGAAAATATATAAACTAGGTACATGTGTAAGATTTTTTTTTTTCATGGCACTTTTAAGCTTTGGAAGTAAGATAGTGTTTTACAAAATGGGCAAGAAAAAAAGTCTGGCAAAATGAAAAGATCAGCTGTTTTAAAGAGCCCATACGACACGTTTTGGATTTTTCCCTTTCCTTTAGTGTGTTGTATAGCTGGGAGGTCAAATGTCTGCAGAGTTACAAAGCCCAAAGTCCACGCCAAAGGAAGTCATTCTCTCCGACAGAAAACACAGCTCCTTAACTACCTGAAACGCCTCGTTTGTAGTCCAGCATTTTCTTCTGTTACTTATCTACATCACTATGTAGCATGGCTTCACAACGCCCGCCTACCGGCTACTTTGGCCCGCCCTCGAGCAAAGCTAGGTAGACCAGAGGTGGGAAGCCTCAAGCAAAGCTTTGGAGAGCAGAAGAAGCCGGTGTCGTGCAAAAAGGTACGTATCCCCCGACAGGGAGTGTACCCCTGGCCGCTCCGAGGGTTGTAGCGTCACAAGCAGAGGTCAGATTGCTTCGTCCCTGGTAACACTCGATTCAGCAGAAAACGCTGAACATTTCTGGTGTATAACAGCTTTTTTACTTTTTTATTACTTTTATTACTCCTTGTGGGGCAATTCTTTCTCTGCATTTAACCCATCCTAGCCGTGTAGCTAGGAGCAGTGGGCAGCTGCCGTGCAGCACCCGGGGACCAACTCCTGTTCTTCTTGCCAGGCCTCGGTCAGGGGCACAGACAGGAGTATTAACCCTAACATGCATGTCTTTTAGATGGTGGGGGAGAAACCCCATTGCAGACACGGGGAGAACATGCAAACTCCACACAGAGGACGATCTGGGATGACTTCCAGGGCCGGCTCTCCGCATAGGCCGACGAGGCCCAGGGGCCAAATTTCCGAGGGGGCCCAAAATTATGGGGGAAGGGGGGAAATATATTTTAAAATTATTATTTTATTAGTAGCATTTTTTAATGCATCAACAATTGCTATGACACTTACACACCAAATAAATATATGTCTATCAATGAGGAATAATTATTATGCCATAAAAAGAAATAACTTTCATACTTCCTTTCCCAAGCTGTCGCCCTCTATTGGACGTATTAAATCAAGAGTGCAGCACTCAGGAGCCTATTATTTCCTCACACAAGCAACCTACTGGGCATTACGTGGTATTAACTGTAGCCTATTGAATACTTATTTATTGCTTATTTAATTATAATGAATGATACTTATTTAACTAGCCTATAATTAATTAATTATGTTATTGCGCTCTGTGCATGCTCCGTCTGTATTCGCCAGCTGTCTGTTATATTGCATTTACTTTTCATGTTGGTGGGGTGTGGGGGGCCAAAACGGAGGTGAGGCCTAGGGCCCATTAACGTCATCATCCGGCCCTGATGACCCCCAAGGTTGGACAACCCCGAGGTTCGAACCCAGAACCCTCTTGCTGTGAGGCGACAGCGCTAACCACTGTGCCACCGTGCCGCCACCGTTTGCTTAAAAATGTGGGAACCAAGACACCCATAAAGGGCTTGTAGAGAAAGACGCTTCGGCTAGCAAGTGACTCTTTATTTCTGTGTTAGATCCCACTATTTGAAACAAACATACACCTTATCATCACAAATGTTCCGTGTTTTCTGTTGAATCAAATGGTTCAAGAGTCGAAGAAATCTGACCTCTACTTCTGACGCTACGACCCTGGGAGCAGGCCAGGGGTGCACTTCCTGGCGTCCAAAGTAGGCATCACACTTTGTTTCACACTTGGCATTTCTAGAGTCAGCAGGGGGCACTGAACGCTTTGGTGTAGGGCATACGTATGTTTGGTTCAGTAAATAGCGAAAAAATTAGCTTAGGTTTCGGCCAGGGGCGCACTTCTAATCAGGGGATACGGACCTTGGCAGGACACCGGGAAGGTTTGGTTAGTGTGTATCGCCATGTTGAGAAGACGCTATTTTCTTCAGTGCGAAAATGTTTTAGTATTTAGTTTATTTTAATTTTTGTATCTAATTGTTACTGTTGGCAACATGGTGGCGCAGTGGTTAGCATGCCAAGAAGGTCCTGGGTTCGAGCCCCGGGGTAGTCCAACCTTGGGGGTCGTCCTCTGTGTGGAGTTTGCATGTTTTCCCCGTGTCTGCGTGGGTTTCCTCCCACAGTCCAAAGACATGTAGGTCAGGTGAATCGGTCGTACTGAATTGTCCCTAGGTGTGAATGTGTGTGTGTGTGTGTGTGTGTGTGTGTGTGTGTGTGTGTGTGTGTGTGAGTACATTAAAATCAGAATTAGTACACTATGGACTCTTTAAAGAGCTGACATGATATTAAATGTATTGTGTTTTGATTTTTTGTGAGCTGACCAGTTGTAAACAAGGAATAGTGGGTTTTTTTGTGATTTAGGCATTTGAGGACAACAGGCAGAAGTGACGTGGAAAGATCAGTTGTAGCTGGAAGCAAATTCCCACAAATTCTGATAATGAAGTTAATATCACAACATGTCTTCATGCACGCTCGGTAATCCAGGTAAGAACGTCACAGAACGGTGAATCAGTTCATCTGCACACAACGTTTAGTGGGAGAAACGTCTCATCACTCACCCAAGTGACCCCTTCAGTCTCAACACGGGTCAAACTCTGTGGACACCACATCAAGTTCACCAGGGAGGATGGGGAACATGACAGGGTAGTCTTCTTACACTGTGAAATCACCGTTGGTGATGGGGGACATGTGATTATTGATGTTTACCATAAACCAACACATACTGATCAGTACTTAAGGTTTGACTCTCATCATCCACTGGAGAACAAACTAGGAGTCATCAGGACGCTGGACCACCGAGCTGACAACGTCCCCACCGACACAGCGGCCGGGGAAGGGGAGAAACCCCACATTAAACAGGCCCTGGTTAAGTGTGGTTATCCTAACTGGGCGTTTGTTGAAGCCAGGAAGACCCCAAACAGTGCACCAGCCAATCGAAGAGAGGAGAAGGTCAACAGCTTTCTAAGAGTAAACCAGTGGTGATTCTGTATGTGGCGGGAGTGGCGGAACAGTTGAGACACGTATTTTCCAAACACTGCATCTCAGCTGATTTCAAACCCCAAAACACACTGCACCAGAAGGTGGTCCACCCCGAGGATCAGGTCCCCCGGCACAAACAGAGCAATATAGTGTAGCAGTTAAGTGGCAGGAGGATTGTCGTGACTTGTACATCGGGGAAACCAAACAGACGCTGGCCAAGAGGATGGCACAACACAGGAGAGCTAACATGTCAGACCAGGACTACACAGGCTACACCATCTACACAGGCTACACCATCTCCACAGCCTACACCTTCTACACAGGCTACACCATCTACACAGGGTCTACACCATCTCCACAGTCTACACCATCTACACAGGCTACGCCATCTACAGGCCAGTGGCCACTCTTTCAAGGATGAGGAGGTGCACATCCTTGATAGGAAGGAACGCTGGTTTGAACTGGCGAGTCAAAGAGGCCATCTATGTGAAGAGGGAATGACCATCGCTGAACCGAAGGGGGGGGGGGCCAAGAGTACATCTGTCACCATCTTACAATGCTGTGATTGCAGCTACCCCACAATCCTCTGTGAATAGTACACAGGGCCACTAAAACTCTAGTGGGTGGTCACGCCTATTTGCATATGAAAGCGACCATTGGTTTTGGTCGTGATGCAGTGGTGCTGTGTATACGGTTGGGGGATACCTGCAGCCAGTTGAGACTGACGAGGTCACTTGGATAAGTGATGAAACTTTTCTCCAGATGATGTCCAGATGAACTGATTCACCTTTCTGTGAGTACTGCAACATGTTGGCTGTGTGGAGAACTTCTGGTTAGTCCTTCAAGGGGGTACCTTAACGCTATTTCCTGGTTGCGTTAGCTTGTTATTATGGATGTTGTGGTTGCTGTGTGCACACACACAGTGCTTGTATAGTCAGTCGAGTACGTACAATACGTTGTTTGTAAGGTAAGTAGAGCATTATGCTATTCTTAAAGCACCGCATAACTAGTCATTACCAGCAGGGGTGAATGGGTGAGTTCGTTTCTTGTTCCCGTAAGACTTAATGTCGCACAGACACACACAGAGACTAGCGTCGTAGCCCTTGAAAAGACAGAAAAGTCCTCTGGCTGACTGCAGAGAGGCATAGCCCAGACCTGTTGAAGTTGTTGGTGTCGGTGAAGTGCGTGCCACAGACGGCACAGTTGGACAGGCGGTCCTCGGAGTGGATGAGAAGATGGCGTCCCAGAGAGCCAGGGGAGCTGAGCGCTCGCCCACACACCGGGCACACGTAGCTCTTGGTGCTGCTCATGATGGTCGTGTGCTGTTCAAAACGAGGAGGAGAGACGATGAAAAAGTTAACGGCCACAGCATCACAGCATCAGTACAGAAACACACTCTTCAATGAGAGCGTTGTGGTGTCATTAACGCCAGAGATGAGGAAGAGGAGGACGGCGAATTTTGCAACATGGGACTTCAGTGAAAGCACAATGGAGAGTCGAACAGTGATATGTCTACATGAACATAAATGTTTTAATAATACCGTAGTCTATTTATTATCCATGATCAATGTAACATTTTAATTAATTATTGTTATTATTATTTTGATTTTTCCCTCTTTTTCTCCCCAACTTTCAATTGTACCGAGCCAATTGCCCCACTCTTCCGAGCCGTCCCAGTCACTGCTCCACCCCCTCTGCCGATCCGGGAGGGCTGCAGACTACCACATGCCTCCTCCCATACATGTGGAGTCGCCAGCCGCTTCTTTTCACCTGACAGTGAGGAGTTTCCCCATAGGGACGTAGCGCGTGGGAGGTTCACGCTATTCCCCCCAGTCCCCCCTCCCCGCTAAACAGGCGCCCTGACCGACCAGAGGAGGTGTTAGTGCAGCGACCTGGAGACATACCCACATCCGGCTTCCCACCCACAGACAGACATGGCCAATTGTGTCTGTAGGGACACCCGACCAAGCCAGAGGTAATACGGGGATTCGAACCAACGATCCCCGTGTTGGTAGGCAACAGAAGCTGTGTCCTTTACAGTTATACAATCTGTCATTCATGATCCGGGTGTTCTACTTTCTTAGCCAGAGAAGGATGTCAAACCTTCAACCCCACTCGTAAGGTGCTGTTATGTGACAAACTAAGCAGTTTATTGGATCATAATGTCCCCGCTCGGTCCGCCTGTACAGGTGGTTACCCATCATCACTGGTTTAAAGGACAGCCGCTCCAGCTGGCCGGGCAGAAGACGCCGTCCTCACCTGGTAGACATGAGAGATGAGCTTCTCTGGGCTGCTGAACTCCAGCGTGCAGAGAGGACAAACAAAGTTGTTGCTTCTGTCCGTCCCGTCGTCACTCTCCTGAAGAACATGCAGCATCAGAATGGATTTTAACACACAATCGCACAGCACGCAGACTCTACCTACACGCCCCATCACACCTCGTCAGGCTTTGGTCTCTGTTCCGGTGTTAAGAAATGTCTTCTATTAGGAAAAACATGGGGTATGATTCTTCTCCATGTTTATATCTTGCTGTGTTGTGTTTCCAACATTGCTGCGAACTCCTTGAAGACTTCCAGGTGAAAGGAAGTGTAAGGAAGGCGTCTGACTTTGACATTCAACAGCTCTGGATACACAACGTCACTTATGTGATTTTACTCAGACTGTGTTGTATGGCAACTTTTTTTTTTTTTTACAATTTCCCTCCCTTTTTTCCCCAATTGCACCCAGCCAATTACCCCACTCTTCTGAGCCGTCCCGGTTGCTGCTCCACCCCCTCTACCGATCCGGGGAGGGCTGCAGGCTACCACATGCCTCCTCCCATACACGTGGACTCGCCAGCTGCTTCTTTTCACCTGGCAGTCAGGGGGTCACCAAGGGAACGTAAAACGTGGGAGGATCACGCTATTCCCCCCAGTCCCCCCACCCCCCGAACAGGCGCGCCGACCGACCAGAGGAGGCGCTAGTGCAGCGACCAGAACATATACCCACCCGCACGTCTAGGGATGCCTGACCAAGCCGGAGGTAACATGGGGATTCGAACCGGTGATCCCCCGTGTTGGTAGGCAACAGAATAGACCGCTACGCCACCCGGACGCCCTGTATGTCAACTTTTACCACATCAAAATGTGGTCGAATACATTCAAACATGGATAAATACTATCAGCCCCCGTATTTCAACGCCATTGCTACTGTCGTCTACCGTTGAGCCCCTTTTCTGCTCATACACGACAGCAGAGTTCACCTGTGTCCTGACTTGTGGCGGCGTCAGTCTACTTTGTCCTTTGAGTTCCTTATTCCCCGCCTCTTGATGCCCCGGATGCTCTCAGCTTGACACGCACGCCTGCCTGGCGTTGGTTCGGTAACTATAGGCATGGCTACTAAATGAGCGAAAGTAAATATAAATACCTAAATGTCCCAGTGTGAACAGCGGAAGCTCATCCGTTGTTCTGGTCCCAGCAAAACACTAAACACTACTCAGTACGGTTACATGATGTTAGAAAAGTGGATTTATTGTGTTAGTGCACTTTTAAAACACATGTCAACGTGTTAGTCCGACGGCCCCCGAACTGGCCTAGGCGTTCTGCGCATGAGCCATAGTTCCCGCGGCGGTCTTTCAACCGGAAGTGGTGGAACAGCTAGTATCAACAGTATCAACATGGCGAGTGCTAGAGCGAGAACCACGCATTTCTGGACAGACGAGGAGACAAACGTCATGTTGTGTCAGCTGAAGGAGGTGAATATCCTGAAGTACATGGATGGAGGGAGAACGCGGAATGGTGAACTATTTAGGAAAGTGGCGGAAAAGTTGGACGAAGCGGGATTTAAAAGGACCCCCGAGCAAATCCGTGTTCGGTGGAAGCAGCTCAAACAGGCCTGCTACAACGCAAAGAAAACAACCGGAGGAAGGTCCAATAGCAACCACAACCAGCTGAAAGGGGGCATATCGCCACCTACCGTACCGGGGTCGGACATGCTTCCGTCAATAAATCAATTCTCCCCCAGTTCTTGTATACTGGGACAACGACAGTAGTCCAGTTACATGTCCTAATCGAGCTCTAACCGTAGCTCGACTTAACTGTGCATGTAAACGCAGTCACTCAGTATTCACTCAGTGCTGCCAAAACGCCATATTCATGACAAACAAGTGATACATGAACATCAGATTGTGTTCTTGTTGTGTCTTGTCATACTTTGGTAGAGTCACTCCTGTCTCCTTATGCTGCTGGTTGAGGCATTTCTACAACTGGTGAGGCGATGGATGAGTGTGGGAAGCAGCACAGGCCCTGCTGAGTCACTCGCGCTGACAATGCAGCGTCTCTGGTGGTAGTCACACAAAGCTGAAATATGCTTTATTTTCCAACAGAAGGTGCGAGGGGAACACATATCTGATCTACTGAGGCCTGTTTGGGTTTCTTCCCTGGACGGCTTAGCTTTGCTGAATACAGGTGGACTCATGTCTTCAAATATTTTTCGGATCTTATATTCTGATGCAGTGATCTGTCTCGATGCTTTTAAATACCTGATGTACACACAATACCACATCCAGGAGCTTCTTAGATGTGAATGGATCAGTGTGTGGTGACTCCTAATACCTGCCTACTTCAGTGACTTCAACCAGACTTTTGTTATGCAGTGACACGCAACCTAAGATAAAGTAAAATGGTTTTTCGAGATGCTAAGGGATGATTTAATTACAATGGGTCACAGAGTCTGGACATAAAGAGATGGATCTAAGCAAGCTAGGTGAGGAAGCCACTGTTAACCTACAAACTACCATGCACAATGGATACATCTGAACCGGTGCACGCCAGTGAACTGAAACAGCTTTTATTGGTTCAGAACCCCCCCCCCCCAATTTAATCAGTTTAACTAGTCCACTGCATCCCAGCAGTGCTCACCTCCTTGACTCCCGCTCCTTGTAAGCGGCACTGTGTTCTCTTGGTGGTCATGTGGTCGTCCGCTGAGGCGTTGGAGGAAGAGTCGTCTCCACGGCGGTCAAGGTCACTATCACTGTCTTCTATGGAGGCAAACACAGCCCTATCAATGAATAACAAGACGACAAAACACAGAGCCGGGCTTACTCTCACTAACGCCCCTCAGTCCGAGGATGTCCTCCCACGGAATCCAGTTCCTCCCAGATCCCCAACCCTCTGTCCTGTACCTGAGACACTATCCTGCTCCGGGAATTCCTGGGAGTTATGGCTGTGGCACTCGCTGTCCTCATTGAATTCGTCCCTGCCGTCCATGTTAATGGTGTGCTGGAGGCCCGCAATGGCTGAACTGTGGAATGGCCCTGTGGAAATAGACAGCAGCAGACAGTTTAGACTTCATCATAGAAGAGATTAGCATTAGTAAAGAAGAGATAAGCATTGGTTTTTGAAACAAGTAAAAAACACATGGGGAGGAGGATAGGCTGTAAGTCTGGCGTTAATAAAAGATTAAAACAGAAACACAGTCTACCGAAGCATGTCAACCACCCCATTAGTACTTACATGTGACGTGTGTGGACATTTCAAAAGACACAGAAACCAGGATATCACAGAAAATTTAATCAGTTCATCTGGACACAACGTTTATTGAGAGAGACGTTTCATCACTCGTTTAAGTGACCTCTTCAGTCTCAACTGACTGCAGGTACCCCCACCCTTATAAACAATATAGTGGCATAACAACTGAAACCAAATTTTCAGTTTCATATGCAAATTGCCATGACCATTAACTAGAGTTTCAATGACCATGTGTACTGTTGACAGAGGATTGGGGAATAGTTGCAAACACAGATGGCGACAGAAGTACTCTTAGCCCCCCCCCCCCCATGGTTCGGGGATGGTTGTTCCCTCTTCACATAGATGACCTCTTTGAATCCCAGTTCAAACAAGCGTTCCTCCCTATCAAGGATGTGCACATCCTCATCCTTGAAAGAGTGGCCACTGGCCTGTAGATGGTGTAGACTGTGGAGTCCTGGCCTGACGAGTCAGCTCTTCTGTGTTGTGCCATCCTCTTGGCCAGCGTCTGTTTGGTTTCCCTGATGTACAAGTGACGGCAATCCTCCCGGCACTTAACAGCGTACACTATATTGCTCTGTTTCTGTTTTGGGGTTTGAAAGCAACTGAGACGCAGTGTTTGGAGAACATGTGTCTCAATCCCAAAATACACAGCGCCAGAAATTGGTGCAAGGGTTGGGTCCTCTGGCACAAACAGAGCAATATAGTGTACGCTGTTAAGTGCCGGGAGGATTGCCGTGATTTATACATTGGGGAAACTAAACAGACGCTGGCAGGGAGAATGGCACAACACAGGAGTACTAACCCGTCAGGCCAGGCCTCCACAGTCTGCACCATCTGCACAGTCTACACCATCTACAGACCAGTGGCCACTCTTTCAAGGATGAGGATGTGCACATCCTTGATAGGGAGGAACGCTGGTCTGAACGGGGGGTCAAAGAGGCCATCTATGTGAAGAGGGAAGGACCATCCCTGAACCGAGGGGAGGGGGGGGCTAAGAGTACATCTGTCACCATCCTACAATGATGTGATTGCAACTATTCTCCAATCGTCTGTGAATAGTACACATGGCAATTGAAACTCTAGTTAATGGTCATGGCAATTTGCATATGAAGCCAATGGTTGGTTTGGGTCGTTATGCCACTGTGTTGTTTATAAGGGTGGGATACCTGCAGTCAGTGGAGATTGAAGAGGTCACTCACTAATCTATCTGTAAATAATTGTATCCAGATGAACTGATTCACCTTTCTGTGAGTTTCTTACCTGGATTATTGAGCATGCATAGAGACTTAGAAACCAGGCTAATTTTTAATTGACTTTTTTTCGTATTCAGATTTTCTTCTTTTTCTACTTTTAAAAGTTTTGTTCGTGTAACTGTTTTCCTTAATGCTAAGCATCTCCAACACTGAAATAATCTTAGTATGTGTTGCTCAACCGTCTCGGCTGTCAGTTAACTTGAAATCAAGATGTAATAACGTGGTTCAACAATATGGACTGCCCGATTGCCTGGGCGAGTAAAATCCCACGTCCCTTTAAAAAAGAAGTTTCAATAATTTTTTTATCACCGTTGTACCATAAATGATGTCCTCGTTCTCTGGCACAGTATAGCCCCGCCCCTTGGAGGCGTCGGAGAAGAGTAAGCCAGTCATGTGACGCGTGGCTGCCAGACCCGTCACTCACGAGAAAATGGCGGCGGACGCAGACACGCTTTATGAGAGGATTTCAATAATGCCGGAAAAGCGAGTTTAGTTGGGTTGCATTTGAGCATGTGGGCGGAACTCCAGCTATGTACTGCACTGTAAGTATGCCGGAAGTTTGAGAGCAAGGTGGATAAAACGGGGTCGTTTTTCAAAGGCACGGCAACGCCAACCCCTCCTCCGGGGCCTTGCCAGCGCTGTACGAAACACGACGGCTGAGGCACGCCAGGCACCTGCTAAACTGAGCACCACAGCTGCCAGGGTTTTATGCTTTTAAATCCTTTTACTGCATTTTTTTCCACAGGTTTATAAGACAAACAGAACAAATAGTAAATGTGCCTGTGAGTTTTGCCCCATGAAAACCCATATATATATATATATATATATATATATATATATATATATATATATATATACCCATATACATACATGTAGAATATATAAACGAAATAGAAAATAGAATAGAAAAAAAATTAAGAAAGGAGAGGATGGGGGAAGGGGAGAGGAAAACGGAGGGAGCTCAGCAATCCTGAGGGTCAGGGAGAACTGTCAAATGATATTGTCCAAAAAGGGTCGCCATGTTTTATTAAAGGATCTCGGGGAGCCTTTCAGGTAGAATCTGATTTCTTCAAGCTTGGTACATAGTAGAACCTCTTTAATCCATGGTCATAAGTGAGAGGTAAAATATGTTTCCACTTTAAAAGGATGAGACGACGGGCCAATAAAGTTGTGAAAGCCAGGACCTTTTGCAATTTTAAGGGAACGTTTACTTTGGGTGGAATGCGAAATATTGCTGTAAGTGGGTAAGGATCAATGACCATGTTGTAAGCATCCCACAGAGTTTCAAATATTTTTGTCCAGTAGTCTAGTAGCCTGGGACAGGACCAAAACTTAGTGGGTGAGTGTTAACACCTATTACAAATGTCACTGACGTTGGGGTACATCTTTGCTAACCTAGCATTGGTACAATGGATTCAGTGCAGAAGCTTTAATTGTAGCTGGCCACGCCTGGCACAAATTGAGGATGAGTGGCCCACTACCTAGGTCTGTCTCCAAGGAGTTTTTTGTTTGGGCAAGAAGGCCTGAGTTTAGTGAGTCAAATGGGCCATAAATAGTAGAGATGAGGCGTTTCTGCTGTGGATCCAGATTTAAAAAGGTATCCAGTGGTGACTAAGGGGGCGATTGTGGAAGTGAGGGAACTGTCTTTGTACAAAATGCCTGATTTGAAACAAATGAAACGTGGGAACTGGGTAGGCCAAACTGAGTGGAGAGTTCAGCAAAAGACATGAATATACCATTACTGTAAAGATCATCAATGGTCATAATGCCACTGTTTGTCTGTCTGTCAATTAAAGTCCAAATGTACAAATATTAAAAACTGGAGCATGAGTAGCGGGCCTATGCGAACCAAAATGTTTTCTGAACTGGGCCCAGATTTTTACTGACTGTGTAACTACTGAATTTGTACTTAAGGTAATGGGTAGTGGCAGTTGGGAGCAAATAACAGAGTGCAATGAAAATAAAGCGTTCATCTAAAATGACTACGCTTGGCATTTAACAGCCTGATAGCAGAAGGACTGAAGGGCTTAGAATTAGCAATTTGTTTTCCTAGGGGGAGCTATATAGCGCAGGCCCGAGGGCATTACAGTGAATTAACTGGACAGGACGTGGTCAGATTGGCTAATAATTCCTTTTGCTTTCTGGGCCACACGTTTCTCCCAGAGAGAGCACAAGTCTCTGTTGGACTCTGATCTTGGAGCAGACCGTAACGATACTGTTTGGGGTATTCCTGTCCTTCACAGACAACCCATTAAACCAACAAATACAGGAAAAAGTTAAACGACTTTCATTAAATGACTGATAGAAAATACACAAGATGGTGTTACAGACATTAAAGGAATTCAGCTTCCGCAGTAAGTGAATTCTTTGTTGTCCACGCTTGACAATCGAATCTGTGTTCACATCGAACTTGAGTTGGGAGTTGAACACAGTTCCCAAGTACTTATAAGTGTCAACAATTTGAACATCCTCACCATGTATAGTGCTAGCTTTTGGTTTATCACTGTTTCTCCTAAAATCAATGATAAATTCCTTAGTTTATGACACATTAAGGTCAAGGAAGTTATCATCGCACCAATCAACAAAGGCAGGTAGGGCACAACCGTGATCTGACTCTGAGCCCTGAAGAAGACAATAGTGCGGTATGGTCAGAGAATTTCACCAGGTAGCTACCCTCTTTAGAAGACCTGCAGCTGTCTGTATACAAAATAAAAATCAGGGGGGGAAAGAACACAACCCTGCAGTGAGCCCATGTTCGAGACCAGGACATTGGACATAACTCCATTAACTAAAACCTGCTGGATTCTGTCTGTTAAAAAGCTTAGAAGCAACATTAAAAGCTGATCAGGTAAGTTAAAATAAGAAAAAGCATACAAACACAAGAGAAAATAAAAGGAAAATGTGGAAGACGTAAACCGAGACCACAGTAATCCAGACCAATGTCCAGCAAAAGGAAAAGTGAAATGCAACAAATGCAAGAAAATAGGACACTTTGCTGTAGTATGTTACACAAAGAGTGTGCGGGAGATAACAGAAAATTACAGTGAAAGTGCTGAGGAGTCAGTCTTTTTGGGGTCACTCATAGAGAATCAGACAAATTTGGATGCAGTCATCACTGAGGATGAGCCGCCATGGCATACCACACTGTACCAGGGATCGACCGATTATCGGTATGGCCGATTATTAGCTTAGATATTGTAGCGAATTCGGGGGACAACGCAACCACAGGAACTGCCGCGGCCGGGAAGCGAACCCGTAGTATCGCCCGCACCGCAGGAGACATCGCTAACCGCTAGACTAAAGGGTCACACCCGCGAGCCAGCGGCCAGCGTGTCTACTTATCCATGCACGTTACAATATTTTTTCACATTATCGTTATCGGCATATTTTTATCGGCCCGCTGATTAAATTAAAAAAAAAGTCCGCTGCGCCGACATGCGCATTTCCGACGCAGCCTTCGCTCTCCCGAAGCACAGGACGACACTCACTCCAACAACACAAACACACAAGAGAAGCATCGAGGAGTCAGACCACTTTTCTAAGGTAAGAGGCGCATGCCAGATGCCATACAACCCACTCGGTCGGTAAGAGAAGCATGCGTAACGGTAGTTTCTCCGCCCCCTCACCCACACCCACCCACCCACCAAAGAGCATAACGTCGGTCCGACACGAACTCCACAACAGCTTGTCAATTCAAACGGAGAACACAATTTCCACTACTGCGCTTAACCCTCAAATTTAACTAGGCTGAAAGAAGAAAACGAGCGTGTGACATTTTAGTTACACAGAGAAAGAATGTCTGAGTGTTGCTGTCAGCGTTGCGTATGGACGCGCCGGAAGAGCGGCGGCCATTAAGCGCGGTAGTGTTGGTAAATAAGGGTTTACCGCTTTAAGAGCAAGATCTGGGCTGGACTCTGATTGGTTGGTAGGGAGGGGGGAATGAGGAAGTTGTAGTTGTTGTGTGGCGCGAACGGTATTGGGAGCTCCGCGCAAGTGAAAGGAAATATTATCACTAAGAACTGTGATATATTGGACCCATGTCAACGTTTTGTGCAGCTGTGAGGAAGGATTAAACGTGTTTCCAGAGAGAGAAGACGGTGTCTTCTCCATTTTCAGACGAAGTGAACTATTGAACTGTGTTGGGTTGTACTCCGGAGTTTAGCTAGCCAGCTAGCACCAGGCAGTGACGGACAGCGCCAGCGAACTTCGGCCCTGGATCCCAAATAAATTCGGTTCCCCTGTAACTTCCGGCGAAGGTAGTCAGAAGACGGAGACAGGAAAAGTAAGTGTGCTTAGTTTGCATGTGTAAACTACTAATAAGACACGTTAGCCCCTAGCTAACGGGTCTGACCCTTTAGCCGAGCGGTTAGTGATGTGGCCTTGTGGTGCAGTACACCCCGTATCGAATCCCGCACCGGCCAAGAAAATAACCGGTTACACGTGTAGTTTTATGTAGTTTATTTCCACGAATGCTGGTTCGTTTTGTATTAAGACTCCGCGGGAGTTGTACAGGGACACATTTAGTCGTTGCAATTTCCTCCAAGACGAAACGGAAAGGTGGGGTTGCGTCGCCCGTCTGAAGATGTTGTGTTTGTTCAAGCGGACTCGTTCCCTCTCGGTCGTGTCTATTGGCGTGTTTTATGTTTGTAGTCGGGTTTCTACGGCTTGTGTGTGATATGACGGCGTGCTTATTCTGTACATTGTCGTGTATTTGTTCGACGGTGGATTTGATGACTGCGGCGTTGAATGCAGTTAAGATGCCAGTAACGGAGGAACCACGGTGTCGTATATTTCCTGGAGGCAGTGATAAAAAGTATTTCTGATTCTGATTCGTGGCATCGTGTACAACATATTTTGATGTCGTATACAACATCGGTGATCCCAGACGTCGAGGTCGGCTGGTAACGCCGAAATCCTATTAGGGACACATTTTGACTGTTTACATGACGTTAGAAAAAGTGGATTCATTGTGTTAGTCCGACTAAAACTGGACTTTTAAAATAGATGTAAACGTGGTAGTCCGACTGAAATCGTACTAAATCGAATTTCTCTAAGTCGGACGTTATAACGCATGATGCGGCTGGGGATGGATTTACTCCGGCATGTGTACGCTTCAGTCGGCCCCGAACTGGCCTAGGCGTTCTGCGCATGACCCGTAGTTCCCGCGGCGGTCTTTCATCCAATAACAACCAGCTGAAAGGGGGCATATCGCCACCTACCGTACGGGAGTTGGACATACTTCCGTCAATAAATCCATTCTCCCCCGGTTCTTGTATCCTGGGACAACTACAGTAGTGCAGTTACACGGGCTGTAACCGGAGCTCGACTAAACTGCGCATGTAAACGCAGTGATCGTTACTTACGCACTTGCGGCAACGACTGCAGGCTGAGGATGTGTGGGTAAGAGGACGCTCTTAAAGATCAGCAGCTCATTTTTAAAAAATAAAAGAAATGAACATGAACCCAGTGTAAGATTCGAAATAATAAACGTGAACATGAACTAGTTCGTTGTAATATCCGTAACGTTGGCTTTTTCGTCTTTCCCGCCCTCCCCTCCCACACACACACCAACAAGTGTTATATTCTTTGGTAGAATAACCACACGAAGTATATCTTAGACCGCTAGCTTCCAACATACTCCGACAGGTTCTCAGCAGCAACTCACAACAACATTCAAAGAGTCAACCTAACCTACTGTTACTAGTGACCTAAGAATACAGCGCCCTCTAGCGGTTGGCGGTATCGAACTCAATGTAA
This sequence comes from Lampris incognitus, assembly GCF_029633865.1. NCBI lineage: Eukaryota > Metazoa > Chordata > Actinopteri > Lampriformes > Lampridae > Lampris > Lampris incognitus. The sequence goes on along the minus strand of NC_079214.1, from coordinate 5,457,750 downwards.
TATAGGGTAACTAGATTACTGAACACAACAAAAAGCATAACGTCGGTCCGACATTAACTCAACAACACAGAACAGTTTCCACCGCTGTGCTTAACCTTCAGATGCAGCGAGGCTAAAAGCTAATGCGTGATACTTTAGTTACATACAGAGTTATTGTCAGTGTTGGACGGCCCTTTCACGTGGAACTACATTCTCTCAACCGCAGAACGTCCATCTGATTTCTGCTGATCCACGGCATAACAACGTGCGCTGCATACTAGGCGCACTTATGCGAAGGAAAACGGACATTCTGCGGCCCATTGGGCCGTCAGACGGCAAGATAAAGCGGCGGAACTGATCAAAACATAGCGTACACTTAAACGGATTTCATTTCTTTAGGTGAGCCGCTAACCACCGTGGCACGGTGGTGGCACGGTGGCGCAGGGGTTAGCGCGGTCGCCTCATATTCAATTCAATTCAATGCAAAACTTTATTGCAGACTCAGGGTCCATAACAGACAAAGACAAATAGGTAAAAGACAAACCCCAGACAACACAAAGGGTAAACACAATAACATAAATGGAACAAATCAGTGTCTTATAAGAAGGCAGCTATACCAGTGGTCCCACTGCCGGGATTGGTAGCGTGTGGCACTGAATCTTATATGAGTTAAACTGTTGATTACATTATCAGAGTCATCGAGCCGGCAAATAAATTTATAAATTAGCTTTCTTAGAAGAGCCTGAAAGGTGTTGACTCCTGCAGCCACAAACATTTCACTTGCAAGAAGATCCTGGGTTTGAGCGGGTGCTCCGGTTTCCTCCCACAGTCCAAAAACATGTAGGTCAGGTAAATCGGCCGTACTAAATTGTCCCAAGGTGTGTATTTTGTGTGGGCCCTGTGATGGCCTGGCGGCCTGTCCAGGGTGTCTCCCGACCTGCCGCCCAGTGACTGCTGGGATAGACTCCAGCATCCCTGTGACCCTGAGCAGGACGAGTGGTTTGAATAATGAATGAATGAATGAACAGGTGAGCCTTTTCTGGCTAAAATGCGTTTTGTCCCATTCCTCAACTTCTGTGCCGGCTACTCCTGCTGAATCTCCAAACTGGGAGTGCACAGACTACCATCTACTGCAGGTAATACACTAACTGTCGATAAGTACCTCATATAACCCCACTTCAAAAAAAACCCTAACTATTTCTTTAAAGATAAGAGAAAGGGAAAATAATAACACTAATGTACATTTTTCCATTCAGTTCAGTCAAAGCCTGCTGGGAGCACTTTAACCAAATTATGTGGAGTTATTTTAATATTATAATTATTTAGTTTGATCAAAGTTTACTTCCTGCTGTTCATGCTGTTTGATTCATTCCATTTTCGTGTTTTGGAAGTTATTTATTTCTAATCAAAAAAGAATTCCACTCAGATAGTTATCTAGTGCCTTGAACATCATGCACTTTATTTTTTCTCAAATATTTTGTTTTACATAAAATTCAATCAAACATGTTAATTTAATGGCAGCCTTGTGTTGGGGTTTGTGTTGCTGTAAATTTTGGCACAAATTTTTTTTACATTTACTGCAACTGAATATCGGCCAAAATATCGGCTATCGGCCTCCGTAACTTACCAATAATAGGTACCGTATCGGCCCTGGAAAAAAACCATATTGATCGACCCCGCAAATACCCCAGTGACATTTAAAATTGACTCGGGGGCTGATACATCAGTAATCTGAGAAGCTACTTTTGATAGCCTAGTCAAAAAGCCCTAGCTTAAACCTGTGAAGAGACCACTTGGAAGCCCAGGCGACACAGTGGCCACTAGAGGGTAGTTTATGGCCAAAATTAAAGCTGAGGTGTAGAACAAGCTGCGTGATTGCTATTTTAGAGTAGTTGTAGTCAATTCATGTGGAGAAAACCTGCTTGGCCGGGCTGTAGCTACCAAGTTGGGTCTGATGAAGCGTCTGGACGAAGTTAATATGTTCTGTGACATGGGCACATTAAAGGGAGATCCCGTGAAGATTGTGCTGAAAGAGGGAGCCGAACCCTACAATGTAGCCACACCATGACGTGTCCCTGTTCCACTACTACCGAAAGTGGAGGAAGAATTGAAATTAATGGAGTCAGTGGGCATCACTGACTCCAGACAGACAGCGTTTTGTGCAGATGATTATTTTATACTTATCTGTTGTATTAACCTTTTATTGTCTACCCTGCTTTGTTTTGATTTTATGCTGTCTGACATAGTGCTGCTTGTTTTTTTAACTATGTTCTGTAGGGTGTCCTTGAGTGCTCTGAAAGGCACCCACAAATAAAAGGTATCATTATAATCTTAGAAAAGGTTACACAATCAACGCAATGGTGTGCACCCATGGTTCCAGTCATAAAGAAAAACAATAAAATCAGAATATGTGTCAATTTGAAGAGGCTGAAGGAATGTGTGGAGCGAGAAAAGTTTATGTTGCCTACCATTGACGACCTGCTCCCCTAGCTAGCTGGGAGCACAGTCTTCTCAAGCCTGGATGCTCAGCAGATTCTGGCAGATCCCCTTGGAGGAAAACTGCGCCCTACTAACAATGTTTATCACCCCACTGGGATGATATTGCTTCAAACGGCTGCCATTTGGCATTACTTCAGCACCTGAAATATTCCAAAGGAAAATGTCAGAGCTACTACAAGGGCATAACAGCGTAATAGTATACATGGATGACATCTTAGTTTTTGGAGAAACAAAACTATAACATGACATGAGACTCAGGAGAGTGATGGAGCCCATCAGAGAATCTGGCCTCAAGCTCAATAAAGAGAAATGCAAGCTGTCTCAATCTGAACTGGACTTTTTAGGGCAAGTGGTAAACAAAGATGGCATTAGGCCAAGCCCTGAGAGAGTTGCTGCTATCACAGATGAGTGCCCCTAAGAACATTGCGGAACTACGACAGTTCCTGGGGATGGTGAACTATATAGGTCGCTACCTGTCAAACTTGTCCACCCGTCTCCAGCTGATGAATGACCTGCTGAAATCGGACCGAGAGGGGATTTGGGGTCCTCACCAAGAAAAGGCCTTCACTGAGGTAAAATCACTGATACTCTCAGCACCAGCTTTGGCCTACTTTGACCCCGGAGACCCACAGTCGTTAGCGCTCAGCCGAGCAGCTGCGGCCTTGCAGGCCTACTGATGCAGGAGCATGATGGAATATTGAAGCCTGTGGCATTCTGTTCCCGTACCCTAACTGATGCAGAATGAAGATACGCCCATATTGAGAAAGAATGTCTGGCAGGTGTGTGAGCGTCAGAACGTTTCTATCAGTATCTGTGTGGCCTAGAGTCATACAAGCACTTCACAGACCACAAGCCTTTGGTCACATTGATCAATTCAAAAGACCTGGACATGACATCCCTCTGCTGCCAGCGCCTCCTCATCAGACTGATGAAGTTTAACCCTGTGGCTGTGTATGTCCCCGGAAGAATCTCATCGCCGCCGACGCATTGTCCCAGCACCCATTACAGAGCACAGAACCGGATGGCCTGGAAAAGGAGGTCCAGGCATATGTGAACGCTATAGAGGGCAGCGTGGGAGTAAGGAGGCCGGTCCTGGAAAAGATCAAAGAACAGACAGAAATGGACAGTGAGCTGCAGAAATGGACAGTGAGCTGCAGTGTGTCCTTAGCTACATAAAGAACGGCTGGCCTGATCACATTAAAAGCATAGCCATGTCAGCCAGACCATACTTTCATGAGCGCAGAGCACTGAATGGAGTCCTAAGACGCGGCAACCAGATTGTTGTCCCATGCAGCATGCGTGACGACATGATCCAGAAGATCCACCAGGGTCACCAGGGGCTGACAAAATGTAGACAGCACTACGACAGTGCCATCTGTGGCCAGGCATTGGCAATGACGTGAGAGAACTCATACAGTCATGTCGACACTAACATCAACCATCGATCTTGCATGCTCCCTTGACCCGGTCCCCTCCCCTCTTCTTCAGTCTACAGCACCTGAACTCCTTCCTTATCTAACCCACCTCATCAACCCCTCCCTCCAGGCAGGATGCTTTCCATCTGCCTTCAAGACTGCTAGAGTCACCCCCCCCTCAAGAAACCATCACTTAACCCCTCTGATGTCAAAAACTACAGACCAGTTTCACTTCCATCCTTTCTATCCAAAACTTTCGAACGTGCTGTCTTTAACCAACTTTCTTTGTACCTCCACCAGAACAACCTCCTGGACCCCAACCAGTTTGGGTTCAGGGAGGGTCACTCGACAGAGACAGCCCCTCCTTGCAGTGGCAGAATCACTACACTCTGCGAGAGCAAACTCTCTCTCCTCTGTCCTGATACTCCTGGACCTGTCAGCTGCGTTCGACACAGTGAACCACCAGATCCTCCTCTCTACCCTCGAGGGGCTGGGTGTCACAGGCTCTGCATTCTCAATGTTTGCAACGGGTCACTCCTACCAGGTGACATGGAGGGGATCTGTGTCTGAGCCTCGCAGACTGACTACAGGCGTTCCACAGGGTTCAGTTCTGGGTCCTCTCCTCTTCTCTCTGTACACGACATCCCTGGGTTCTGTTATTCGCTCGCATGACTTCTCTTACCATTGTTATGCCAATGACACCCAGCTGATCTTGTCCTTTCCTCCCTCTGACACACAAGTAGAGACACGCATTGCTACGTGCTTGACTGACATCTCGGAGTGGATGGCGACACACCACCTGAAGCGCAATCTGGACAAGACAGAGCTGATGTTCCTCCCGGGGAAAGGTTGCCCAGACCGAGACCTGGCCATCACCATTGACAACACCATGGTGACACCATCTCGGACTGTGAGGAATTTGGGTGTGATCCTGGATGAGCAACTTTCGTTTGCTGAAAACGTTGCATTGGTTGTTCGCTCCTGCAGATTTCTCCTCTATAACATCAGGAGGATTTGCCCATTCCTCACTGACGAGATGGCACAGGTGCTCATCCAGGCTCTGGTCATCTCCCGGCTGGACTACGGCAACTCCCTCCTTGCTGGCGCCCCGGCGTTGGCCATCAGACCTCTGGAGCTTGTTCAGAAAGCTGCAGCTCGTCTGGTGTTCAACCGCCTTAAGTTCTCCCACACAACTCCCCCTTTCATGTCCCTACACTGACTCCCAGTAGCTGCTCGCATCCAGTTTAAGACTGTGGTGCTAGCCTACAGGGCAGTGTAAGGAACAGCTCCTTCCTATCTCCAGGCCATGGTCAAGCCCTACACCCCCGCCCGACCACTTCACTCTGTTGCCTCGGGACGCCTGGTTGCCCCGTCGCTCAGAGGCCCTTGCTGCCGATTGACCGGTCACGGCTCTTTTCTGTCCTGGCCCCACAGTGGTGGATTGAACTCCCCACTGATGTCAGGACAGCGGAGTCGCTGCCAATCTTTCGGCAAAGGTCGAAAACTCACCTCTTCACGAACTACTACCCCGTTACTTGTTTTTCGCACTTATTGTACTCACTCATTAAAAAAAACATCTCTTTCTTGAACTTTTACTTTAGCACTGGTTTTGCTCTTAGATGCTTATTTAGATGCATTTATGACCTCTGATGACTAGTAGTTCTCCTGATTTCCTATGTTAAATGCACTTATTGTAAGTCGCTTTGGATAAAGGCGTCGGCTAAATGACTGTAATGTAATGTAATGTAATGTAATCAACCGACCCAGCCAGCACAGGGAGCCCTTACTTACTACAGCACTGCTGGAGCTGCCATGGCAGAAAAATCACAGCCGATCTCTCTGAGTACAAAGGCCGAACATACTTAATCATACTAGATTACTTCTCAAGATGGCTGGAAATTCTGAATTTGCCAAAGAAAAATTGTGAGACGGTAATTGGAAAGGTAAAAAGCACCTTCATCTGTTGCAGAATACCTGAAGAACTCTGGACGGACAATGAACCACAGTTCTCTGTGGAACTGTTCCAAGAGGTTTGCTGCAGAGTTTGATTTTCAACATGTCACTTACAGCCCTCACTTCCCCCAGTCAAACGGCATGGCTGAACACGCTGTGAAGACAGCCAAGGCTATTCTCATGCAGGATGACCCCCACCTAGCAGTCCTGAGCTACCGCTCAACACCAATAGAGCCTACACGGGAGAGCCCTGCTAAGCTTATGATGGGGTGGTGCCTACATACAATCCTGCCAACCCTCAACGTAAATCAAAGACCTGCCTGGCCTGACCTGGAGAAAGTGCGGCTAAATGACAAGCAAGCCAAGCAGTCCTATGAGAGGTTTTACAACCGCAAGTACTCAGGAAAGCCACTCCCTCCTCTCACATATGGTGACCAAGTTCATCTCAAGATTGATGGAGAGGAAACATGGGCGAAGACAGCAGTTGTGCAGCAAGAGGAAACGGCGCCACGGTCGTTCACACTACAAACAGGACGAGGTGACACACCGCGAAGGAACCGCAGGAACATCCAGTTGGTGAAAAAGAAACTCCTGCAGAAACACTGGTGGTCCCGCGTGAGTCAGTACATCCAGAGACACTCACTACACAACCTGTCAGCAGCCACCCAACACCAGGTCCTGGAGGTTCTGTTGTCACAAGGAGCGGATGTGGTGAGATGGACGGCATATAGGGCAGAATCATCCCTGCCTCCTCTCTATCATTGGGCTGTGGTAGTCTACCCACTCTCCTTTAGTTAGACTGTTTATATTACTACTACTACTATTTTTGGCTGCTCCCGTTCGGGGTCGCCACAGATCATCCATTTCCATTTCTTCCTGTCTTCTGCATCTTCCTGTCACACCAGCCACCTGCATGTCTTCCCTCACCAAATCCATTGTTGTTTGTATTAGTAACAGTTGATTATTGCCTTCATACAGACTTTGACTCACATGTCTATTTTATTTTGGGGGAAAAAACCCAGGAAAGTTTCGAATGGAATTTATGATTTAAGACTTGTAGTTCTGGGAATTAAAATGGGAAATCCTTCATTTTGGAGGGGAGCTGTCACGTGAAGTGAGTTTTCAGTTTTTGAATGCAAGTCAGCGCATGCTGCACACAGTTCGGGTTTTCGCAGGTCTGACAAACAATAAAGTTGTCCACTGCTGCACACACATGAACGTGTCCGAGTGTCTTCTCTGATAAATCAGATTAAGCCAGTAAGTGTACAACAACACCACAGCACTCACAAAAATTATTAAAACACAGAAAAAGTTGATTTTGTCCATAGAAAATTGTGAAGGTTTATGTATGTGCGTGGGTGGGTGGGGGGGCTTACATCTGCTCAACTTCTGTACTATTCTATAAATGTTGTGCGGCTATGATTTAACAACAAAGGTGGCTGAATGAATTTTGATTAAATGTTGTGAGTGACATACCAGGAATTCTGTTAGGTTTCATGAAAGCATACCATTTGTCTCTCTTGAGGTTTGCCATGGTCATATCTGACTACCTTTCGGAACCATTCTCGGAGGACCCAAGAGCTGCCAAGTTCCTCAGTGTCCTGGCAGACTCCGCAACTGATGTGAGCATCCGTGACCTTGAGGGAGTTTATGTCAGGATCCTGAAGGATGGAAAGCCAAAGAATGTGTTCTTGGCAGTAGAAGAACTCCACCATGCCATTGCTGTCGGACACTGTGCAGCTGTTGATTCTGGTAAGTTAACTTTAAACTCATTTGAAGAAACATTTGTTGATGAAATTGTGTTGTGTTTCATAAATAGATGTTTGACGCTGGTTAAAAAACGGTAAATAATTAAAGGGACACTGACATCAAAATCTGAAAATTCCTATTGATAGGCTATGTTCCGAGTTGGAATGTGACCACGGAGAAATTCAGTGGCTTCTGCAGCCACTCGAGAGAGATCTTTGATTGACTATAGATGGTGTCCAATGACAAATTGTGTCAGTGGATACATAGACACCAGTCAATTTGCATATAGGGTGTGTCCGTAGCGAGATGCTATAAAACCACGGAGAAGCCGTTCTTTCTCCCCCTCCTGCTAACTACTTGGCTCGAGTTTGTGCTATTTTGCTGAGACTTTATTATCGATCTTGCTACAACGTAACGCCATCTATCTATCTAACAGTTATTTGTATCACCAAATCCTCCTCCTCGAAACTGTAATCCTCGCAGGGATCTCCCTCTCGCTTGCCGACATTTTTTGTAAATAACAAGTGACGAGCAGTACCGAGCCCCACCCACCCAGGAAGACAGTAGCCAATAGCTTTGAATTCATAAAACCACATCTATTTTTGGTTATGATTCAAACTCCCAATGTTAAAAAAATGTGTTCAGAAAGGGCATGTCAGTCTCTCTTTAACTGGTCACTCTGTAAACAGTATTTCAGAAAGTTGGCCTCCCATAGTGGAGGCAGAAGTTACTTGGCTTTGGATTCGATGGAGCCTCAGTGATGGTCGGGAGGCGCATCAAGTTATATGTTTTAAGAATATGTGCAGCTTCCCCACTTGAAAGAGACTGATGCATCTACCCGAAGGTATTTAACTCGATTCTACTCAATAACCAAAAAGCTCTTCCTTTGTTTTCCCCCCCTCCTTTTATTTTGGCAGGTTAGGCAGTTTGGTCTGATCCATCAGTCATTAGTCATTTGCTGTTAGCCAAAAGCCATAAGGTGAAAAACCTTTGAATAGAAAAAAAAATATGTACAAATATGCTATTGCACATAAATGTAAATGGACAAAAAAAACATTTGTAATTATTGCAAGAAAACAAACATTAAGCATCTGTGCCTTATTTCACATAATTATACACTTTCGTACATCAAATGCAAGTAAAGGCAATACCCACCGCTTTTTCTTTTTATCATCTCCATTCCCCGTACGTCTGCTTGACAAGAATAATCAGATTTGCAAATGGATTTACAGCCAATTTACTTGGATTAAAGAAAAACAGACAAACTAACTTGCACCCATGAACATTAAAGAGTTAATCAAACCACACGTAAATGAGCTGCTGACCTCTGTGGCATAAAACCAACGCAAACCCAAACTGGTTTGGCAGCAGCAGTTATCTTCGCCAGAGAAAGTCCCTCAAATGATCCGTTCAACATCTTACCGGCTTCCTCTCTCGATTTCGTAATGTATTACAATACTGTTACAGTGAGAGCGATCTTTTTTTTTTCCTTTAGTGCGGCACTTCCTCACTTCCGGGCCGCTGTCCCTCCTATCTGATGCTTCTTATGCTCTGGGGAGTATGAGGGCAGATTGGTTCCGTCTGGTTTGTTCTCTCAATATTCTGTTTGTTACTGGATTCTTGTCATTTCTTTCTTTATTTCTACTCTATTAATTTGTATAGTTTGACTTGACAGGTACTGCATGAATTAATTTGAAATTCATTTATGTCTAACCCAGTAATTTTTTATTGCCTATACTAATTTGTCCTTCTGTTCATATGGGTGACTGAGCTCCTCAAAGGCCTCTACATACAGTACCACTATTCGCCCAAAGCCTGGAGACAGCTCAAAGTGCTAAGTGGGGTCCTCCAGCATAAGAGCTGGAAGCCGACCAATCTGGGGGGGGGGGGGGGGCAAGGTGGCTCCCGCATATGGAGAGAGCTCTTGAGACCCTGGTACAGGCTCTGGTACAGGATATCCTAAAAGTTTTGAGCTGGTTAGTTGTTTTCCTCTGTATTGTTTTGAGTGATCAGTATAGTTTGGTGTTTAGTATTACTGACATTGTTATTATGTTGAAATGGAGCTGCCAGGAGAGCGGAAAAGAGGAAGGCCAAAGAGGAGGTTTATGGATGTGGTGAGGGAGGACATGCAAGTGGCTGGTGTGACAGAAGAAGATGCAGAGGACAGGAAGAGATGGAAACAGATGACCCGCTGTGACGACCCCTAACGGGAGCAGCCAAAATTAGTAGTAGTAGTAGTTATTATTTGCAGTCTAAGTCTAACAGTTCAGGAGGACAATGTTACACACCCCAAGGCTTTACAGGCCTTTGAGACTGTACTAATCATGCTCACAAGCACGCACTCAGCAGCTGGAGAGAACCTTGAAGGCTTTCTTCAGGACTCCACAGAGGGCCAGTTCCATGCAGTGCAGCTCCAGAGCTTTAGCCAGGAGAGCAGGGATAGATTTGACAGGTAGCAAATGGAAAAAGGCAAAATAAGAGCATTTGTTGATTTAGTTCAATTAGCCTGTTGTTCATAAAAGGGCTTACTCAATCATGTTCACTGCGTGACATTTTAATTGCATATTGTCCCTGCCTTTAAAACAAACTATTTAAAATAAAATTTTACGTCGATAGATGGAACAGCCAACTCCTTGATGCAGTCATCAAAAGCATGAGGAGCTGTTTCAAGGACCTGGAGAGTGACAAGATTCTTCAGGCAGCTGCGAGTTTGTTGGACCCAAGGGAGTGGCCCACAGAGGCGGCAGACCTGGGGTCTCATTTATAACTGTTGCGTATGCACAAAATGGAGCCTTAAAGAGGCGTATGCCACTTCCCACGCAAAATTTGTGATCTATAAAAACAAACTTGACGGGAGAATGTGCGCACCTGTACATAAACTCCATGGCGCACGCCATTTTCGGCTTTTGTGTGCATGTACACTTTTAGTAAGGATCCTACGTACTGTTTTATAAATGAGACAGAGCAGACCATCGCCGTGTCACCACGGACCAGTTTGCTGACATACTGGATAGGGAGGGCTGTGACAGGTCAGGCAAGGCACCAGGAGTAGCCAAGCACAGGTGTTGATCAAAGCGCTGCCTCAGGTCCAACAAAGCAAGGTAAGGACAGACTGTTTAACAGATCCTGGTAGGCTGCAGAGCTTCCCCAATCTGCTGATGGTGGTTGAGCTGATCCTCGTGCTCCCACTATCCACCGCTGCCTGTCAGCGTGGCTTCAGTGCCATGAAGCGCATTAAAACAGATTGGTGGAGCAACCTTTCAGTTGAAATATTGTGGAAGCTGCTATACATGAGCACTGAGGGGCCAGCAGTTGCCAATTTCGATGCGGCACGTGTTATACAAAGATGGCTGTCAGCAGGGCAGAGAGCACGTCGGTGTAATTAAGATTTCTATTCGTATGAAGTCATTAGGTTTTTATATGTGACGCATCTGCTATAGCCTGTTCTTTCACTCACTCACTCACACACAGTTGAGCTCACTCGCTCAATCACTTGCAGTTAATGAGACCATCTCTGGGGAGAAGGACGGAGGGATGGATACCATTTTCGATAATCAAGAATGTTTGTTGCTACGCATCTGTGACACACTGTGTCCTTGTTATGTTTCACTTACTTAAATGAAAATTAAACATGACAGTTAACTCTATTCTTTTTTGTTATTTGATAACCGCTAATGACTTAAATAATTTGTATAGGGGCAAGTAAAAATTGACTTAGGGCAAGTAGATTTCTGACCCACATTAACGTTGAACCCTATGACAACCTCCTGAAATTAATACAGTGACACTTAAAATAGTATAAAAGGAATTATTAAGACATAACGCTGCGGATTTTAGCCTAAATATGTGGCCTTGGTTAAAGCTAGGGTAGGCAATTTATTGTCGAAGCATTTTTTTTATATATTTGTTGAAATTGTCTTTACATCCCGGTAGCAAATCAATAAAAAATGCTCTGACAAAGAAAAAAAAATCCAGTATCTGTGGCTATCGCAGGCCTGTAATAAGCCTGTCCAATCATTTCATTCAGTCTCCATGAAATGACTGGATGGCCTACCTACTTGTCTACATACCTACCTGCGCACATACCTACCTGCGCACTGTGCCCGTGCACTCATTGCACATGACCAGAGATATCCACAAGGCTAGCGAGCTAGTCGCACAAGAATGGCAGAGAAAGTACAGCCAAAATTTCCAGTTGGAACTATACCTATGACAGCTTGCGCCGCTAAACAAAGCAAGAAAAGAAAGACAGGAGTAGAAAAGGCTACGACCACAAAGGTTGGCTAAAGCAAGTGGTCAAACCAGAGTCAACATCGGTATGACTTTTCAACGATGGCGAGAACTGAAGGAGTTGAAGGGCCTGAAAAGATGGCTAGGGATGAAAACGATCCTGCTCCCCAACGCTCTCTTGTGGACTGACTTGTCCTCCAGCAGTAGTAAGGCAGTGCGTGTTCATGTGTTTTCGGGGAGTGGCTTTGGAGGGAGGCCTGAAGGGAGGGGTTTGGATCGTTTCGGTTGGATACTTTCAAAATCTTGCTTACTCTTGCTGGTTTCTCCAAAGTTGCCTGCCCCAGCTTTAAACAACCCCAAAATGGGAAGCTGTAGTACGAAGAGGACATAAATAGTCATGAAGAGATTTTGGAATTTGATGCATTCGGAGCATTTGAACACCTCTGTAAAGGAATCATGAAGGAAGCAGATTAGAAACTCTCATTCAGTTCTCCCCTTTTATTTCCAAAGCTGATCGACTTCATCTTCTTCTTTCGGCTTGTTTCCTGTTTCCCAGGGGTCACCACAGCGGATTTGATAGTTTCCATCGGCACCCTGTGAGGGCACAGCACCTGACCGATGGTGGTGGTTGTTAACCCGGGCCTTGACCGATCCAGTATGGTTTTGTCAATCCGCATAAAAGATCGACTTCGTAACTGACCCATTTTAACAATTAACAGGTTCAATCCACGGGGAGGTTTACTGCAACATATCATAGATTACAAAAGCCTTCAGACATTTCCCAGATACAGAACAGGATGCTTTCTATATGGAGCAATGTGAAAGCAAAAGAAATGGATGGCATTTCGTCAAAATGATAGCATGTACCCATTCTTTCAGTGAAACGATGGAGGTGCTATGGGTAAACAAATAACAAGAGACCCAGCTCACCTATCCTTCTTTCAAACAATCAGCACATAAAATGTTCAACTGGCATTTTGTCAGCATGTTGCTGTTAAATTCTCACTTAGGCTGAATGTTAAGATTGTTATCAGGCTAATAATTCCTGTACTATTGAGATGCGACAGCAGAAACATAACCTCTGACTGATTATCACTTTTTTTTGGGGGGGGGGTTTCCCCTCTTTTTCTCCCCAATTGTGTCCGGCCAATTACCCCACTCTTCCGAGCCGTCCCGGTCGCTGCTCCACCCCCTCTGCCGATCCAGGGAGGGCTGCAGACTCTGCAGACTACCACATGCTTTCTCCAATACATGTGGAGTTGCCAGCCGCTTCTTTTCACCTGACAGTGAGGAGTTTCACCAGGGGGACATAGTGCGTGGGAGGATCACGCTATTCCCCCACCAGTCCCCCCACCTCCCCCGAACAGGTGCCCCGACCGACCAGAGGAGGCACTAGTGCAGCGACCAGGACACATACCCACATCGGGCTTCCCACTTGCAGACACGGCTAATTGTGTCTGTAGGGACACCCGACCAAGCCAGAGGTAACACGGACACGGGGATTCAAACCAGCAATCCCCATGTTGGTAGGCAATGGAATAGACCACTACGCTACCCGGACACTACTACTACTACTACTACTACTACTACCACTTTCAGCTGTTCCTGTTAGGGGTTGCCACAGCGGATCATCTGTTTCCATCTCTTCCTGTCCTCTGCATCTTCCTCTGTCACAACAGCCACCTGCATGTCCTCTCTCACCACATCCATAAACCTCCTCTTTGGCCTTCCTCTTCTCCTCTTACCTGGCAGCTCCATATTCAGCATCTTTCTCCCAATATACCCAGCATCTCTCCTCCACACATCCAAACCATCTCAATCTTGTCTCTCTTGTTTTGTCTCCAAACCGTCCAACCTGAGCTGTCCCTCTAATATACTCGTTCCTAATCCTGTCCTTCTTCATCACTCCCAATGAAAATCTTAGCATCTTCAACTCTGCCACCTCCACCTCCTGTCTTTTCATCAGTGCCACTGTCTCCAGACCCTGTTTATCACATTTTAAATGTCGTTAAATATCAAGTCAAATTTTATTTACACTGACCTAAATCAAAACTCACCGAGTTGCACAATGACACTTGTGCAACTCGGGGAACACATGTCAACAGAAGGAACCACTGAAATAGTTCTGACTTTAATGAACCTCCTATCAAACCCTTACAACGGCTGGGAGAAGCACGGAGAGGCTGCGAAGGTCAAGCATGAGCAGATCTAAAAGAAAAGCGGTTCAGTCAGTCAGGCAACAAAATAAAGATCTTTTATAAAGGCTAAACGTGTGAGATTGGAGGTGGAATGTGATGTGTGGATCACATGAGAGCTCAGTTAATTCTGTCATTGTAATTATTAAACATATGTATAGAAAGTCTTTTTTCCCCACACATTCAGTGCATGTAGTCCAAGTGTTTCATCTCCATAGCAACATAGAAACTGTCTACTATAATAGAATACCAAAAGAGGGTATGAATTTTTAAACACAAGTGCATTCAGCTGAACCAGGAGCTCCTTTTTCCCGTACCGAAGACGCTTTAAGGAGATATCGAGCATTTTTTGCTGTTTGATTCAATGGGGAGCCGTACGGCGGGTGGCAGTATTAACGCCGACGAGTGAATAAACGGCGAGATGTTAATAAACGACACTAATCTGCAAAATGGAATCTCAAGTACATAACCATTTAGCCGAGATGCCTAAGGGATCGACTCGTCGTCAGAACCGTGAGGGTGATGGACTTACACATGGCCCGTCCAACATGGTGGGGACAATGCTACTCAAGTAAAGCAAATGGTGAGACGAGCCCGCCGACCGGCGTGCACACACGTTTGACTTAATTTACAGCCCAACCCCCATTTTCTCACAGACACGTTATAAGCTAGCACAGATCTCCATCCATGCTGCAGTCCCAAGGGAGGGCATATAGCACTTCTCTCTTGCGCTGTACCACCCACACACCGAACAGCCTGGCTCGTCCTCTGTCCTTCCCGTTTGTGTGGAGCTGTGACTGTTTCTATATCCATACCAGCAGCTCGGAGGGGGAGGACGCAGCCTCATACCAACGCAGCCCATATGTAGCTCGTTTAACCCTTTTCAATGCAGTCCTCTGCACGTCACCGTACCCAGATCTGTTGCAGTACTTTTAAATATTAAAAAAAAAAAAAAAAAACTTCACAGTTGGGCCTTGAGGACATAAATGAAACATGAGTGAGGCGGTCGCCGCTCGAGCAGATTCACCAGTTTAACGCTCGGCAGGCATCCCCACAAAAGAGCAGCCCTCTTCTGCTGAACTAAAATTAATGCCAGTTTAGAAAGCAATTTTACTCTCTCCCCTGCGCTTGCTCTCCAGTTAAATAGATCCGAGATGATAGAGCGAGATAGAGAGAGAGGCAGAGAGAGAGAGAGAGATCCTGACTCGAGTTACCGGAGACTGACAGAAGTAATTACAGTTCTGTTACAATCCTATGGTAATACACACTCTACTCTCTCTCTCACACGCACACACACACACACACACACAAAGTCCATGTCACAGGGAAAAAGCTATAATCTTGGGACCCCCCCCCCCCCCCCAGTCAAACACACACCGACTGGCGTTGTTATTCTGCGTTTTCCTGCCTGGGAGGAGGAGTCGATGTGTGAACACACTCCGTTTGGGCACTTTTTTTTTTCCCTGCGAGGAATCCCGGCATTCATTAGCGTTGGTTGAGCCGGTTGGAGGGTGTTGAACTATGAACTACTACAACAGGCCGGCTTCACAGCAACACAACCAATGATTGATGAGTGAGATACCCATCCCCTCCCCCTCCTCCGCCGGGCTCTGTCTGTACATCTGTCTCTTTCTCTCTCCTCCTCCTCGCTAGTCTCTGCCACTCTGATGTTATCTGCGAGTCTGTGTGTCTGTAGGCACAAGCAGGAGGTGACGCAGTGTCTGACTGAATCCAGACAAAGAGACAAACTCATCAGCCAACAGACATGGACGAGGGAGAGAGGGGAAGGAGGGAGGGGGGGGGGGCAAAACAAAACAGACAAAAGAGAGAATGCCAAAACTCTACTCAAACACCAAGCGATGGGGGTCCTGTTGAATTCAACCCTCCCCCAACCACCGTCCCCTCCGAAACACAGACAGACACACAGACAGACAGAAACACACACACACACACACACACACACACACACACACACACACACACACATACAAAACACTGTGTGAATCTCAAGGAAGTGCCGAGGCCCCTCTCCTACATCTCCGTCCAGACGCCATGTTGGTGTTCAGGAAGCCAGGAATGATGAAACGGAGACAGTGAATCAGTTCTCGTGTCGCCACACCGACAGTCGGACTCTTCCTTTTTAGGGGGACGGAGAGCGAGACGAACCCTTACTTCGGTTTACGAAGCCACCTTCTATCTCGCAGATCCTCTCTCGCGCCATCTAATCGACGAAGTTGCTGAAATTCACCAAACACTCAACCAAATCCTGTCTGAATGAACAGTCTGGACGGTCTGACTTGGACTCAGTCCCGGCACCACAGCACAGTACTGCCGGGTAAACATGCTGGTACCGCGATCTTACTTCATATTAATATTATTCAAAAATGTGATGTTTCAGAATCCTGTTGAGGTTCATCTCCTCCCCCCCCCCCTTTACTCCCCAGTTGTACTTGGCCAATTACCCTTTTTCTGTGCCGTCCCGGTCTCTGCTCCACCCCCTCCGCCGATCCGGGGAGGGCTGCAGACTACCAATGTCCTTCTCCGATACACGTGGAGTCACCAGCCACTTATTTTCACCTGACAGTGAGGAGTTTCACCAGGGGGAAGTAGCATGTGGGAAGATCCCGCTATTCCCCCCAGTTCCCAGAGGAGGCGCTAGTGCAGCGACCAGGACACATACCCACATCCAGCTTCCCACCCGCAGACACGGCCAAATTGTGTCTGTAGGGACGCCCGACCAAGCCGGAGGTAACACGGGGATTCAAACCAGCGATCCCCGTGTTGGTAGGTAATGGAATAGACCGCTACGCCACCCGCACACCCTTGAGGTTCATCACGTGTAACTGCTTGGCAATGTAAAGTAATGTATCAGACCAAAAACTAGTTTTCAAATAATACCCCCTCATATAGTTCACACGCCGTTCTGTGAGACATTTTAGGCAACAGATTCTCATTTATAGTCGACAGAGTTGTGTCTCATCATATGACATGTCCACACCTCATCTCAGTACAACACCACTAGAAGACGATGAATGATAATGTTGAGGGTTAGGCCCGGCTTTAGTTCACCGCGATCTTAACTGTCACGAACAGGAAGAGTTTGGGGCGGGATCATGAATCTTATTCTGAGGGTTTTGGGGGGTAACACCACATGTACAGGGTGTACGCACAGGACAAAAATCATCAACAGACCAAAAAAACAAAAAACAAAAAATTATATATATATTTTTTTAACACTGAACAAAACGTCAGTTGCATGAGAGTAAAAACTGGTAGCTGCAGAAATGTTGTGTTCATCTGAAAGAAAAGGAGACTTCCGGTGTTTTTTCCCAGTGTGGAAACGTGTGCGTCTCAGAAAAGTGGAAGAAAACAACCGTCCAGAAAAATAAAATAAAATAAAACTCACCAAAAGGCTGCAACACAGACAGCCACATTGTCTTTCTGTTTCTATTGTAAATTAACTTCAACCTCCAACCCTGACGGACTCAGACCGTGCATTGTTGTTTTTTTCTTTTTGGTTCGACATCAAACTTCAGGAGGCATGAAAACACGAGGAGGGAAAAAGCAGCACAGAAGCTTTAGACGTGAACACAAAGAAACGGCACTATTGTGTTATTGTCTGGAGCTCACTCTGTGTGTGTGTGTGTGTGTGTGTGTGTGTGTGTGTGTGTGTGTGTGTGTGTGTGTGTGTGTGTGTGTGTGTGTGCATGTGTGTCAGCCCGCCTGCTTGTCAGACTGTCTCCCTGCCTGTCTGGTCTGTCAGTCTGTCTGTCTGGTCTGTCAGTCTGGCGGAGTCGGCCATATGCGTGCATGTCATACCGCACCAGGAAGCCAGGTAAAACAATCGAGGTCAAGCAGAGCGAGAGAACAGAAACTACAGTTACAAAAACCCACAGGTGTAACCCAACCCCGCTGAAAGGGACCGTGCGGTTTTTTCCAGTCACTCTGAGAATCCAGGGTGAATTTGTCACTACTTAAATCTCATCAGTGTGTTTCTGGGCCCTCCGGAGGGGCTTCTGCCGCTCGAACCCGCTGAACATCGGTGTTACGGAACAGCCGCTGATCTCATTAGTGTGCAGGGATTACAACGGCTGCAGGTGAGAGATGTTTTTCAATGCCGCATTTAAAACCAACTATCTTTAGACGGCAGAGCTGCACCATAAACAACTTCAACAGATTACACACTATACCATAAACCCCTTTTCGTGGGCCGAGGTGTCTGGTAAAGGACGGCGTGCTGCGACGAGACGGGGGAGGTTTGAGGATGGTGGAGGATACTTAGAAGATAAACTGCACATTCACACCGGCAAAGATATGGGACACCTTAAGACCCGTAACAACCGAAACACACCTTACCTCGGAAAGCCAGAAACCGCATCTATAGCCAAGGATAGCAAGATGCAACCAGCTCATCCGGGAAAGGGGCGCCGCCGGACATCCAACTACAACGTCTGTCCTTCAGTTTTCTTGACAACCGTTCGTCCGATCGACTTTGCAGCGGGCGGGTGTATTGCTGAGGACCCAAGGAAGTTCGGCGTCGAGTGTGAAGTCGTCTGGATGAGCGGTTGTCGAGAAAACCCAACATACAGAGACGCCAACCACGCTGTGGGCCGTTGGCCTCAAAAATCAATCGTGAAAATATCAACCAAGTAGAAAAGGCACATCTTACACCCCACTTAGCTCAGCCTGCATAGGACCACTGCTCATCCTCTCTGGCCGTGTGTCACCTGTCAATCAAAACTGCAGCACGGCTTTCATTTATAATCTCGATCTGATGCGTTTGAGGCGACCTAAAGGAATGCCACCCAGACCCACAGCATGCAGGGGTTGGAATGTCTGTCTCGGTTGATAATGTCTTACGACTCACGCTTTACTGAGATTCGAAAATGCTCCGTTGGGGCAGACGTAGCATAAACAGCTTTCTGAAATTTATACAATATATACGTACACGCACAGCGGGGGAAAAAAATCCACAAAACCAGGGCATCCTCTAACCACTGGCGAGAGTGACTATCCTGACATATACAGACGAAGTACTGGAAAATAAATGTCACCGGGAGCCTTCAGAATCTAAACGACAGGCAGAGATTATGGCATACTGCCATAACATGAAATCCAAAAAATCAAAAATGGCCAGGAAACCAGCGTGTCTCTGCAAGTTTGTGCAGTTTTGAAGATCAGCGACGGCTTACTCTCATTCAAACCAGAATGTACATTACAGACTGATAACAGTGAACAACAAAACAGAAGTTTAACCGTGTACTTGGGCTGATATTCCTGGGGGGGGGGGGAACAAAATACTACAAAAGGGTCAATATGCCATACAGTACCTCTGAGACTTGCCAGGGGAAAACAAGCAAAGCTGAGGTTTTCCATTTAGCTTCACACTCCCTACATCAAGTAGACCTCAGGCTGTTAGACCCGCAGGTTGGTCAGGCTACAGCGCTTCATCCCCGGCAGCAAGCAGACTGACGCTACAAGCAGACCGCCAAAACGTGTCCAACCTGTCACAGTGGCGTGGCCACGTTTCTCCCCCGCGTACTGATTACAACATGCACATTTTCAGAAAGCCACGCGGTCCCTTTCCCAACAGCATATTTCAGCTCAACAACCCCCACGGCACGCATACTGATCGTCCCGACCACCACTGGTCAGTCGGGACGGAGCGTCAAACTGATCCCGGTCTGCTGCGTCCCCCCACCCGAGGACACGCGGGCTCTCCCTAGGCCACTACAGGGACAACAATGGACGTTTCTACAGCTGGCACCGCGTCGGACGGAAACCCGGGTTTAAAAGAAAGGCACCTGAGACGGCACCGGTACACTACCTGGGATACCTACAGTCAACTTTGAAGGGGTTGGTCTGTTTTCGCCGGGACATATTATTCGGTCCACTCCGGCTAGGACAACTCTCCGATCTCCCCAGATCCGCCGCGACTCCCCTCCTCCTCCGTCCCACCGAGGAGCGTCCCTCTTCCAGCGCGGAAAAGATGAAAAGCAGGAGCGCCGCAGACCGGACTGCGGACTAGCGGAGTCCGGGATGGAGCGAGGAACAAACGGGGTTGCTCGAAGAGCGGCGGAGCGCCGGCCGACCTCACATCACTCAAACACACAAAAAAAAAAACAACACAAAACGGGAAACACAGAACTGGCGGCGAGTGGCCCGAGTAGCAGTCACATGCTTGCCGTGGCGAAACAGCCGAGCTTCCGGTCCTCCGCGTACTGTAAAATGCGGGACTCGACAAGTCCGAGCCGCGATCCCGACGCACCGCAGCGCTGCACAGAGCTCAGCTGATCCCGCACAGGGGGGGGGGGGCAAAAAACACACAGCGCAAGGGATTGTGGGACGGCGGAGTCAACGTGCCAACCTGTGTTCTAGTGCTCCCAGTCGTCGGTGCAGGCTGGAGACCTGGACCACCACGACCGCCCTGGTGATCTATTAGTGCTCGTGTGCTGCTCACTAATCCACCCGTTATTATTTACCCCGCTCACGGTAATTAACGCACAGCTCCGGAGAGAGACGAGCAATTCATGATCAGACGCAAGCCAGCTGACCGAGAAGCGGCAGGGAGAAAGAAGAAAGTCTTACTCTGCTGCCCCGTCCTCACACAGGCAGGCAGGCAGGCAGACAGACAGGCAGGCAGGCAGGCAGGCAGGCAGACAGGCAGACAGACAGGCAGGCAGGCAGGCAGACAGACATGCAGGCAGACAGACAGGCAGGCAGACAGGCAGACAGACAGACAGACAGGCAGACAGACAGGCAGGCAGACAGACAGGCAGGCAGGCAGGCAGGCAGGCAGACAGACAGACAGCACACACACACACAACACACACACACACACACACACACAGACAGCAGAACAGATGGTCTGTCAGTCAGTCAGTTACTCAACAACCAACACTTGCAGCAACGTGAGCAAGGAAAAAAGCATCAAAAAGCCAGACACAATAATTCACCATCAGCCGAACGCCCCGTTACCTGGCGACTCCATAGTGGCTAATTAGTCTCCCCTTACACATGTTCTGGAACCGAGCCATATTTATACAGCCCTCTAGATGGTTCTCTAAAGATAGATGATTCTCTAAAGTTAGATGGTTCTCTAAAGCTAGATGGTTCTCTAAAGTTAGATGGTTCTCTAAAGTTAGATGGCTCTCTAAAGCTAGATGGCTCTCTAAAGCTAGATGGCTCTCTAAAGTTAGATGGTTCTCTAAAGCTAGATGGTTCTCTAAAGTTAGATGGCTCTCTAAAGCTAGATGTTCTCTAAAGCTAGATGGCTCTCTAAAGCAGATGGCTCTCTAAAGCTAGATGGTTCTCTAAAGCTAGATGGTTCTCTGAAGCTAGATGGTTCTCTAAAGCTAGATGGCTCTCTAAAGCTAGATGGTTCTCTGAAGCTAGATGGTTCTCTGAAGCTAGAAGGTTCTCTAAAGCTAGATGGTTCTCTAAAGCTAGATGGTTCTCTAAAGTTAGATGGCTCTCTAAAGCTAGATGGTTCTCTAAAGCTAGATGGCTCTCTAAAGCTAGATGGTTCTCTGGAGCTAGACGGTTCTCTGAAGGTAGATGGTTCTCTAAAGCTAGATGGCGCTCTAAAGCTAGATGGTTCTCTGAAGCTAGATGGTTCTCTGAAGCTAGAAGGTTCTCTAAAGCTAGATGGTTCTCTAAAGCTAGATAGTTCCTCTAAAGTTAGATGGTTCTCTAAAGCTAGATGGCTCTCTAAAGCTAGATGGTTCTCTAAAGCTAGATGGTTCTCTATGGAACTCCAGCCTGACGCCACACAATGAAACACACCTCTGCCCTCAAGTAGCGCGAGCATACTGACGTCAGAACGGGGCGCGTTGCTCACCGGCCATGTTGACACAAGCCACCTTTGGATTTCATCGCCATACAACTGTGATATTTATCTAAAAACACCCAATATGTCTTATCCTTATCTCACTTATTACTAATATTTAACTAATATCAACACAGTTTATGGTTAGTAGTTGTCATTTCAAATGGGTCGCTTTGATCCAACAGCACACATCTCTAACACAAGCTGTTACAGTATTAGTTTATTAGTGTAATTTAATAGTAGTACTAGTGTATAACAGTGTGGATGAAGTATATTACTATAGTACTTAATATTAGTGTATTTGTTGTGTAGTATTTAGGTATAAAACTACATAGCCAAGTATATTCTACATTGTAATTTGATAGTTGAAAAGTAGGCTGTAATAGTATGACAAAATTATATTAGCATAGTACTCAGTATTAGTGTATTTGTTGTGTAGTACACTACTGTAGTATTTAGGTATAAAACTATATTAGTAAAGTGTATTCTACATAATAATTGATAGTTGAAAAGTAGGCTGTAATTGCATGAATGAAGTCTATTAGTATGTTTGTAGTGTAGCATATTAGTTTAATGTTTTAGTGTAAAAGTATATTAGCATATTATAGTATAGTAAAGTATATTCTGTAATAGTATAATAGGTATATTGTTGCAGTATTATTGTAGGAGTATTAAAATGTATTGGTATAGTATAACTTAGGTATAATTGTTTATTAGTACATTTGCATAATTTATTAGCACGTCTGCTTCAAACTGGCAGCCACATACGACGTTCTCATTAAAAAACAAAAAAAGGAAATGATTGTGTTCTGTTCCGTCTATTCACATTCACTTGAAGTCAAGACAGATCCCAGATCAGCAACCAGCGCGTTAAGAGCACGCTGGCCTCAAACGAGCATCTGAATTCTCGCAGCTGCGTGCAATATGAAACACACCGTAAAGAAAAGTGAAATATTAGATGTAAAGATGATTTAAAGCATATTGTGATCCCGTGGTGAATTATTGTATGGCATCCGTCCTGCAGAGCAACAACCAAATTGCGAATGTTTTGTCTGTGTGTGGTTAATTGTATAAACGAACGGCAGCCACGTCAGATTGAAAAGTATATGCAGAGATGTACACAGTCAAAAAGAAAATATATTAATTCAGAATAGAAATGAAACATTATTGAACACTAAATGGTATGAAGAATAGCAAAGGAAAGATTGTACCATATTATAAAGGGTTTTTATAACCCTAATTAGTTATTTTTACCGTACATATATATGTGGTTATTTTGTATTTGGGTTAATCTGTTTCTATTGATTTTTTTGTTGTTGGTTATACTGGTTACTCACATCTCTAAGGAACATGTAGTGACAGGAGCGCCACCAGATGGCGCCAGAGAGCCGCCCGGGGAACGTCCTAACGTGACGCGCTTTCGTCATCGCGGACTGCCACGCGTGAGGCGTACAAGCCGCAATACGCCGTCGATACGGGCAAAAACCCATTATTCATCCGCAGCTCGAGGGAAAAACGACACCTCATCAAATATAACTCGGCTCGCGCAGACTCGAAGCCGCGGCGGTTTACAGTGAAATAAAGTGGGATGGGGATGGGAGGGGGATAAACAACGTTCAACCATAGCGGCGCCCTGCCGAAATCAGACTCGCGTAGGCAGCGACGGCCAAGCCTAGCTGCCATTAGCCAGGGCCTAACCTGCCCCCCTTTCTCAGCAGCTGCCGCGCAACGGCGGATGGGAAGCGAATTATACAGCAGCACAACATCACCCTCATCAATAAAACATAAGTCCGCCATTACCCATGTTGTCCGGTGTAATAGAGCATAGCCGGCGCAGGTGTTGGGAAGGTCTGCGTGGAGAAATCGTCTTGAGTTTCTTGCGAAGCGCAAACTTACGGCTGCGCAACGGAGGCGAGTCCGCGCCTCTTCGACCGAACCTCCTTGCACAGCGCGACGAGCCGTATCCCTCCGCCTGCGGGGTAGGTAGGTGCGCTGAGGCTCGAGCGGCCGCCATTTTGAATGTCTGGTCCGTTCCTCCCTCCGCTGCTAACAGAGAAGATTCTGGTTGTTTTCCGGCACCGTTACGGCCAGTAAGTATGATCCCGCAACAACGCCTCGGACGAGACGCGTACACAGAACAGCGTAACGCAGTCGTAACCGTCGGGGCTTTTCTGCGTCCTTCCGCGCTGACAGCCCATGTCTGCGGCGGTGCGCTGGAAAGTCGCAGGGGTAGTGTCCGTCAGCGGCTATGCTAACGCGGCTAGCAGAGCTAGCAACCAGGCTATGGAGGAAAGCTAGCAAACGTTACCCCCTCTGCTAGGCTTAAGGTGCTAAGCTAACCCAACGTTATCCGTATGCGCACTGTGCCGATGTGCTAGGCTAAAGGTATGAAGCTCGCCAATGTTAGCCGTACGCGTTTGTTTTGGCTAGCTAAAGAGGGGAAGCGGTTTAGAGTGAAAATGGATTCTGACGAGACGTTATTTGGGTTTAATTCGTCTCCGCTGGTCTTGGGTTTAGCTAACGCTGTTTACCTCTGCGCCGTTGGCATTCTGAGTGAGCCGAGCCGAGGGTGACAGGCTCGGCTAGCGTTTGTATCGCCAGCATACTCTGGCTAGCTTGCCAGTTTTTTTTACGCTTCCAGGAGGCCTCGACTGCAACAATGTCTTGACCATTCAATCAAACTTTATTTCAGTAGCACCTGTGCTTTGAGCAAAGCGCCCTTTCACAGAAAACACGTCGACGGGAAGAGGGTGGTGGCAAAAAGCGATGACAGACAAAATGAAATCCTCCGGCGAAGCAGGCGTTCTCGGCGGATACACGTCTAACTCATCTGGGGGTCAGGGATCCTTCCGTCTCTGGGGTTGCAACCCCTGTTCTGTTTTGGGGAGAGCAAAACCGAATTTTCTAGCACCCCCGTACCCTGTCCAGTTCGGGTTAGACTGGAACCCCGTATCGTCGGCCATGGCGGTGATGGGTCTCGAACCCACTCAGTTGCCTTCTGGCCAGAACGTGTTTTTATGCACGTTTTGAAGTATCGCATTAGAAACAATTTATGGAAACGGCAAATAAAAAAGTAAAAACAAAACCTCCCCAGTTTCGCAAAGAACGTTTTTACACTCACTTGAGGTGGGGTTTTTTTGCCTTTTTTCGGAAAAGAGTCAGTGCGCCAAGTGGGAGATGGAAACACCTTTGCCCAATAAGTTTTGACGTAGTGAACGTTTGACTCACGTGACTGATCAGCTGTTTCCGCTGTCGGTGTCTTCCCAGGTATTCCCATTAAGCCCATTTCTTTGTCTTTTTCTCCGGACAGCATGAAACGTGGCCAATAACAGCACATATGAAAGAACACTTACAACTTTCGGTAACACTTTAGTATGGGGAACATAAAAACACTTAATTACTAGTGAATTAGTAATGATCAAGATGTCACTTTAGTATGGGGAACATATTCTAAATAACAAAAACTTAATTTACAGTAATTTAACACTATGAACACTTGTAGTTTTGTGTGTTGTTATGTAAGAACAGACCATATTCATTAAGTGTTAGTAAGGGAGAATAACTCTTGTGGTACTACCACCTTATAAAGGCCATACTAAACAAAGCATATTGAGATGGTACTACTAATAAGCAATAATTCTGAGGTTATAGAGGGAAAACTCATAGTTAATGGCTTACTGGTTGTATAATAAGGCCATGCAGAATAAGGCATTAATGAGTACGTAAGATTGACCAATTGAGAGCCAATATGTTGCTAATTTGCATGCTAATAAGCACCTAATTAATGGTGACTACGTTCCCCATACTAAAGTGTTACCCAACTTTCTCAATTGACACACATACCTGAAGACCTCTCCATTTTCTCTCGTAGATGGCCAAGGCGACTGGTTTTGTTTCCAGTTCGCTACTTCTACTTCTACTCTGTTTATTACAGCCATGCTTAACGTAGCCTATACCGCCGACTTCTGACGAAACTACGCTTTGCATAGCCTAGTTTATTCCCTCCAAACCAGTTGATGCAAACACGCTTAATTCGCTTTTTTTTTGGGACATTTCAATAGCTCGCATAAAATTCACTTGACAATTAATGGAAATGCGGCTACTCACTTCCTAATTGACTTTCAGGTGCTGTGCCTCACCTGAAATGGCCACTGGTGCCTGTATCATGTCACCACTATGATGTAATTATGTTAACGGGGATTCTGTTTCTGTTGTATGTGTATTTACTGTTAGGGCTCAAAACAACCCTCGCCCGTATGATCAATAACTTCACTTTCTTTCTATATATCTCTGTTGGCTTGTATCAGTTCACCTTGTGCTGCTGTTGTAATGCCAGATGTGCACGACTTTGACTTTCCTGTCAAAACATCGGGTCAGGTGTCATTTGCACAAAGTGGGAATGCAACATTTCCTGTTTCAAATCCTATAGTTTTAACACGAGTTTAGGTAGTTATTGTAGTAAAACAATATGTTAATGACCTAGTATTAAGTGTTTTTTTTAAGTAATCTTGCTCCAACTTTTATATGAGGAGCGATCACATCAATTCAACCATCTCTTTGTCTAAGGTTCCCGGTGGATAAAACACAATTTTGTCTCTCAATGCTTTGGAAAGTACGGAAGCTAGGTAGAGAAGGCTACGAGGAAATGGGCAAATAGAGATGATGGGTCTCAGCTAGTGCTCTGACTCAAGCACAGACAGTGTGTGTGGCAAGCTGATTAGGGTTAAAGGTGTAAAAGTTTGCTGTATCATTTTTGAATAGCTGTTGATTAACTGATACCAAATATTTTTATATATTCCTACCTATGTGCCAATATTTTGCACTTGCACAGGGGGAAGCTGCCTTAAAACAGAATCCAGATATGTTATGATAAGGAGCTTTGATAGTTTAGGGAATCAATGATCATGAGCAACTGTTCAAAAGCTAAACCTCTGACAAATGTGATGTTACAAAAATTGTTAGCCTATAGCAGTTCTGTTGTCAGTTAAATGAATTCTAACTTGGCAGTTCCACCTATGACTCATGTGTTCTTGTTTGAACTCGTTAAATCAGCCATGTTTTACTTTGTAGAAGTGCTAGTTGTTACACATTGAAAAAACAACGTTGTTAGTAGGGTTAGGAATCTGAATCAGAAATACTTTATTCATCCCCGAGAGGAAATTGGGAAATGAGAACCAGTTCCAAAATTCCAATTCCAGTGGAATCATTAAGAAATTTTAATTTTGGTTTCTGCTTATCGATTCCTAAACGGATTTCGCTGGTACTAGTTTCAGTACCAGGACCTGGCTATCAGTCTTCACAGCTGCAACTATAGTCACGCGAGTTGAATGTATGCATATCTTCTTCAGAATCAGAATCCTTAAAATCCAAACGATGCCCAACCCTACTCATAATATCATGGCAGACGGACATTGTCATTGTCTTTGTAAATGATGACAGTGTCTGACATGATCTTGTGAGCTTCCCCATCAGCATCAATGTCATAGTCGTCAATATCAGAACTTGGACATAGGTTGTTTGTGTTTCTTCCCCATTTTCCTAACTCAAGAATGGACTGTCTAAAATCGTGCAGAATAGGGAATATGTTTTATGGAATTTTTCCACAGTAAAAAACAATATATGAGACCTTTTAAATATGTATTCAATTTACGCACTCCTAAAGCAAAGCTGTGTTGAATTATTTGCTTTGACACTGATGTACATGAGCGTAAAGGAGCTGAAAACCTGACATTTTGAATTCAGATGAGATTCATATCGACTCAGTTGTCAACTCTGATGATTGTGTAAATACTGGCAGTTGGCTTTTAAATTTCTTGCCTTGTCACATCTCTTTCTCCATTATATTCTCAAGAAGTATTATAGCCTACACTGAGACAGCATTTTTATTCGTACACAAGCCATAATGTTTTGTCACATGAGTCATCGTCTGTCCTTTGCTTATGCACTCGGCTCAGATAGATATGTTTAATTTCACATGGAGAATCGGTACAAATGAATCTGAATATGTACAGAAACCAACAGGTTAGCAGCGTATGTAACATTTCTTTGGATGGTAATTCATCCCTGTTGTATTCTGTGTGCTGTAGTCTGCTGTTTAGAGTAATTCAGTGCCAAGCACTGAGGAGAGCTGTTTACAATGAAAGGGATAGGGTGATCTGCTGTTATCATCTTTCGATTAAAATATCGCATTGAGTGCTTTGTTTAGCGTTGACGGAACAAGTGGCAAAGGAAACAGTGGCTTGGCAAATTGTATAGGGAAAGGTTTCTCTCAAATGGTGGTTTTATGTGGGTTTTTTTCCCCCTCTGTAAGCAGTCCGATGATATATTTTATCTATAAAGCGGTGGAGCCATTTGCTCACCAGTATGACAGCATCTGATATATTAATATCTACTGTTGGAATTATCATTAGAAAAGGCCTCATGGTATTAAGTAATCTTATATAGGTCCATTGTTAGGCTTACCCCATAGTTTAGTCTGTTTTGTTTGGATAATATTTCTAGTTCAATGCTTTTGACTACTCTCACAAGTAGACTGCTCCCTGTGGAAAAAGGAGATGTGGTATGGACACCTTCCCCCTTTCTTCTGGTTGTCAGGATCACCAAGCCATTCTAGGTTGGCTCCCCAAATCACACAGCTTTGGCTCTCCAAATCTCACAGCGGCTGCAACATACTCTGCCTGATAATTTTGGAAAAGGGGAATGGCTTGAATTTTAAGAATTTGAACAAGAAATGGTCTTTCATGGCCACCAAGAACATCATCTGTGTGTTTTGTTTATCTCCACTTCTAAAGGATTGTGGAGATACGATTTGACCAGCTGACCTACACAGTGTAGCTGTGGAAGTTTTGGGAAAGTATAGAAAGCTTGAAAGCTGCAGCATGGCTATACAGCAGAACAGGGCTGTTTTTGTCTTTGCAGAGTAAGGTCGAGTAAAGCTGACATTGCTGAGCGCTGCTCAGGCTGGTGCTGCCCAGCTGTTGAATGAGCTCAGGGTCTGCCCCCCCCACCCTCACCTGTGGTCATTATAATCTACCTACTGTGTGTTCAACCCCACCATTTTAGTTTCATTCCATGTACTAAAAACAACGGTTCACTCAGAACTGTTGGGGGAAGTTTTGAACAATGATGAAAAACTTAAATGCCTTTTTTGAAGCAAATAAATTAGTCTGTGATGGTCATGCAATGGCAAGAATTTAACTGCAAAATGTCTCCCCGGAGAAGGTCTGATTTGATATTTGATATATATACACTTGATTATGCACACAGCACATGACAGGCTGGTACTTCCAGGACGTAACACATATATTCAGTTGATATAATTTATTACAGTATCTAAATACTATTTAAAGTTGCTTTAATGAGTAAGCAAACGCTGGTTTTTAGCCTATCTTCACACATTCACATTTTGAAAAAGGTGGAAAAAAAGGTGGAGCGCAGCACAATATGAAAGTGATGGTGGTCTGTGTGTGTGAGAGAGCTTCTGGTGGCAGGGCTGTGGTAGAACACCATGCCCCAGCTTCTCAGTAGTCTACTCAGAGTTAAGTTGTCTTAACACCGGCATGTTGCCTTTCTACTCGCCTCATTTTATTTGTCTACTGTGCTGGACCCCACGTGTGTCAGCCACGCCATATGAGGACTCTTGTTTTTGATGCCCCCCTATGATGGAGGCAATTCAGTGTTGATTGTAATTTCTGTTTTACCACAAAAGAATGAGAGAGCATAGATTCTCTCCCCCAAAGAAACTGTGTTATGCAGTGGAGTTAAATCATATACCATGGAGGCCTAATTGGTGTGCAGGTTTTCTTTCCATCCCAGTCCTACACCATCTGATATTGCTGATTAACACATTTTCAACCAGAAAGGGGATGATTAATCAATAATAGCTGTGGATGCGTGCATGCTTTTTTCATTCTGATTGAAGATTTTGGGTCAAGAATCAAGAACAATTTATTGTCATTTCTATCATGTACTTGACACAAAAGAAATTAAATTTCGTTTCACCCAGCCCACAGCAGTGCAACACAAAAGATAAAAACATCCAAATTTCCAAAAACACCAAAAAACAGAAAACAAAGCAACAAAAAAAAAGTTCAGTGCAACACAGTCCAAAAATTCCGCTGTCTGGGTAATGAACGCCAACCAGGGTGACTGTTGGAACTGCCGGTCTGCATGGGCTAGCAGTTAGCTTAGCTTGCCCCGCTTCCGTGTCCTGTCAGACCACCCACGGTGCGTCCTTCTCGGGTGCTGCTCCGGGCAAGGCTGTGGTTCTTAGGCCCACGGGACGCAGCATCTGTTCACATGGGATGTGATCTACTAATACAGTCTGATGTTTACATGCGCTGAGGCATTTAATTGGAACATCTGTGTGACATGCACAAAAGTGATGAAAACATCATGCATTTGTCCTCCTGAGGGGGAGAGAATCGATGCTCTCTCATCCTTTTGGGGTAAAACAGAAATTACAATCAGCCCTGACTTCGACTTCCAGCGTGGGAAGATGGCGGCGCAAATTCATGTTCGCAGCGGCCTCACCCAGTACCATGTGGGAAAATGGCGGCGCAAATTCTCATTTGCGGCAGCCTCACCCAGTACTGTCGATGCAGTGTCTTTGTCCACATCTGTGTCTAAATTTTTGTCTTTGTTTGTTGGCCGGGAGAGCTGGCGCTGGATCAGCTGCAAGAGCTTGTTCTGCTGCGCTGTGGGCCCAGGGACCGCGGCCTTGCCCGGAGCTACACCCGAGGAGGTAACACCAAGGTTGGTCTGACAGGACGCGGAAGCGGAACAGGCTAAGCTAAATGCTAGCCTATGCAGACCGGCAGTTCCGATAACACTGAGGGCGGTCTGGCGGCAGCCTCACCTGGCGTTAACTGGTGTTTTTGATGTCATCGTGTGGAGTGCGGGGAGGTGTGTCAAAGGTGTCTGGCTAGGAGAGCTGGCGCTGGATCAGCTGGGAGGGCTTGGTCTGCTTCATCCGGTTGCCACAGGGACCACGGCCCCTGCCTGGAGCTGCGACCGAGGAGGAAACACGGAGGGTGGTCTGACAGGATGCGTAATGGGGGCAGACTAGGCTAACTGTTAGCCCATGCAGACCGACGGTTCTGACAGTCATCCTGGCTGGCGTTTGTTCCCTTGGACAGTGATTTTTTTTTTTTTTTTTTTTTTAGATATATATGTGATATGTGTGTTCTTGTAGTTCTTGAATGTGTTTTTGTCTGTATGTTGCACTGCTGTGGGCTGGGGGAAACGGCATTTCGTTTCACTGCATGTGTGCAAGTACATGAGGTGAAATGACAAAGTGTTCCTGATTCCTCAACAGCTACCTTTCAGCACCAACCCATTCAGCAGTATCTCTTTGGCACGCGTTTGATCAGCTGCCTGAAGATGGATTTCTGTCATCTGTTCAGCACAGTAGGTACAGTTCTTTAAGAGTTTGTAACAAAAACAAACTCAGCAGAGGTCCAGTTCAGTTTGGAAGCTGCTATTTTTTGGAAGTGAAGAAAAGTACGTCCCCGCATTTACATCAAGACAGAGGGCATGCGCAGAAAGAATGCTGCCAGAAAATAATCAGGTGAAATTGTTTACATGGTACAATTTTTCTTTTGATCAGTCTATGAAAAGGTTTAAGGTACCCCCCTGGAACCAGTTGACATTTCAATCTGTTTGGGCCTGTTTGTTCTGATTGAGGTGTTTATATGGAGCATTTTTATTCTGTTTGGGCTTTTAAACTGATTATAATCCGAATATTAGGCTCCATGTAAACTAGGGCTGTGTATTGGCGAGTATCTGGCGATACGATACGTATCACAATACAGAGGTTACGATTCAATATATCGTGATATATTGTGATACCGTAAGAAAGGCGATATCTTGCGGGTTCATAGGCCTGTGTTTTTTTGTGCTTATGCTACTTCCTGTCTCAGTTTACGTTGTTGGGTTGGAGTGGAAGAGTCAAATGGCTGAAGATAGATTACAACACTTATCTAACGGTCATGGGGGTTACACAACACAAAATGTTTGTCACAAACCTTTACATGTAAACAATTAAAATAGATATAGTGGTTTTGAGAATCGATACAGTATCACAAATGATAATATCGCGTTACTCGAGTGTATCCATATTTTCTTACACCCCTAGTGTAAACGTAGCTAATGAAATCAGCTGGTGCAATGTTGGGTTGAAAAGAAAATCGGCATGCACATGCTCCTCCATGGCACCATGAGTAGACACTACAAGGGGTGTAGCGGTACACAAAATTCATGGTTCGGTTAATTCGGTTTTGGGGTCACAGTTCAGTGCAATTTCAGTAAAGCAGAGGAAAAATAGAAAGGTAGAAAATAATAGTTTGTTCCTTTATTTTGAAAAATGTAAACATCCAACAATGGCTCATTGGTCATAACTATTACTGGAATGGGTCAGTTGTGCTGCAGTGGAAAAAGAAAATTTCTCTGTTTCTTGCAAGGAATCAGGACATGTGCTGACAGCTGTTTTATACTGATTTATAGTCTTAACTGTATATCAATAACTGTATATAAAGTATTTGAAACTAGCTCCACCTCCAGCAACCACAACAGTAAAATGCTTGTGCCGATCAGCGATCAGATCGTATATCAACGATTGAAGGGGTGATCGACCATTGGTTTTTTCTATGCCAATACTAAGGCGATTTTAACTAACTTACTATCAGAACTAAGATGTTATAAAATTACTCTCTAGGGTCTGCATCCTACTGTGCATTTAGAGATGTTTCTGGTGGAGCGGCATGTCCGCTTGCTGAGTCCCGTTAATCAGCACAAGTGATGAGTGAATATGAAATCCTTAATTATAGACCGGTTTGCCATCTCTTTACCATGAATCTGACACCCCGCGTCTCCGTTCTCTATATGCATGCTCACCAAAACTTTGATTTGTGCTCCATAGGAGTAGTTAAGGTTATAGATGTGATCTGGATCATAATATTAGTAAGAAGATCATCTTTAACAGAACATGGTGCTTTGATATTGTCGCACCAAGCACATACACACGGACTTTTAAAAGGGAGCCGTTGTTTGAATAGAGGAGACATTGCTATTAAATAGATTTTTTTTAATGTTTAAATATTTTAAATAAAATGTTTACTCTCATTTATAAATGTTTATTCGTGTAACTTTAACTGTATTGCTTGCAGAAAGTTTAAAGATGTGATTATTTCAAAGCTCTGTCAGACGCTGAGCCATGCTCAAGACGATTATTCAAAATCTGTAATCCAAATGAAATTCTAACATCAATAATAATTTAAAAAAAATGCTTAACAGACAATGAATTATTTAATAAAAATGAATAGATATACTACTACTACAAACCAGGTAAAACCCATAATATTCCCAAATGCGAGATGTTACGTTTGACACTAAACCTTAAATTGTCCATACTAGATTTAATTGGCGTGTTGTGACGTAACCCCCCAACCCCGATGCGTCAGTATTAATTATCTAATGATATCACAGCTGTCACTCCATTCATTTGGCTCATTTGGCTCGGCGGTAAAGGCCGTGCGGTAATTGAGCCAAATAAAAGCGAGACTTGGGGAGAACTTCCTTATCCAGCACTAACTACAGTGCACACCAGCAACCGCTAGGTTGCAATTGTGAGCATTCTGGACTGCAGTGTCTATTTCTCTCTCTCTCTCTGTCTCTCTCTCTCTCTCTCTCTCTCTCTCTCTCTCTCTCTCTCTCTCTCTCTCTCTCTCTCTCTCTCTCTCTCTCTCTCTCTCTCTCTCTCTCTCTCTCTCTCTCTCTCTCTCTCTCTCTGTCTCTCTGTAATTGCATTTCTGTGATCAAAGTCAAAAGTAAACATGTGATGTCACTATGAATGTGGTTTGCTTAACACATTCAAGACCTAAAGTCAAGATGATATATATACCGTTTACACAGTAATTGTGGTAATCTAGGAGTGGTTGCCATGTTCACTGTTACCTGCAGTTTTCATGCATTACTTGACCACTCTGCCTCTACTAATTCAACGACCACACTGCTGCAGTATGCTAATAGGTGAACTATTATATGCATATGTGTGTGTGTGTGTGTGTGTATATATATATATATATATATACACGTAAAAGACGGGAGCAAGAGATGGTAAACTGGTACTATTGACAACACTTTCCTCATTAAGGAGTGTCCCCACTTATAGCCTAATAACTTGATCTTTCATCATATCCCGAGTTCCCAGAAGGCCCTAATGAGATGAAGGTGCAGTTTAATGTGCCTGTGTCAGAATGAGAAAAGCAGTTTAACCACTAGTATATGCATCGCTTACCAGTTGCTTAGCAACCAAAGTAAACTATTGCTGGGTTCAGACTAAGATTAAGCTGTACTTTATTAATCCATGTGGAGAAATTCATCCTCTGCATTTAACCCATCGTAGCTGTGTAGCTAGAAGCAGTGGGCAGCCGCAGTACAGCACCCAGGGACCATCTCTAGTTCTTCTTTCCTGTTGCCTTGGTCAGGGCTACAGACAGGATTATTAACCCTAACATACACGTCTTTGATGGTGGGAGGAAACCGGAGCACCCGGCAGAAACCCATGCAGACACTGGGAGAACATGCAAACTCCACACAAAAAGGACCTGTGACAGCCTGGTGTTCGAACCCAGGACCTTCTTTCTGTGAGGCAACAGTGCTGGACTGCACAATATTTTTGTCCTTCACGATGGTCACCATGTCAGATTCGGCATGCATAGTGCCATAAATTCTTGCTGCGTCTTGGCTGGGAGACTGGCCACACATCAAGTATGACCCCTGACCAATCATCGTGTAGGGCCTTTCGCGATTGTGTGTGAGTTCATAGGTTGTCAGGGAGGATGGCCAAGAAATTGTCAGTCATGGCTACAGAAGCGCTATGTGTGATGCTGGCAGTCTTGTCTTCCGAAAAGAAAAGGAAAGGAAAGAAAAAACAATTCCCCAGTAGCACTAGCCGCAATAGTGGCTAGTGATGATAACCCAGCATAGCTTAACCAGCTACTCACCGGGTCGCTGAAGTGCCTCTGCTATTTCTCATCAACCTTTACTTTTTTTGATTGTTATGGTACTCCTTCGAGGAAACGTTAAAAGGCCTGAAGGGGTATGGTTGCCACTGCTCAACGAACCTTCTCTCGGTTTTGTTGTTCCACCTTACAGCAGCATCCCTCTTTCTCTTTGCCATGTTTTACGTATGTGCACCAGAGAGCACTTGTTCATCCTAATGGTCATCGTATTGTCAATGTCAAGGAATATGTCGTAGGAGTTCTCAGACTAGGCAGATATGCTAGAATTTTCGACGGGGTGTCATGGGCTGTCCCAGATGCCACATCACTGTTCTTCGATTATCTTCCACTACATAGGGTAAAGACGCCCAGTCATCTTTCCCCACGTTCATAATCGGACCTGACACTGGAAATTTGTCAGCAACGACTAAATTGTGTCAAAGTCAGGTTGAATTCATATAGTCTGATCCCAGCGTAATGTGTGGCAGTCAAGTCGAAATAATCTGACAGGCTTTTATTCGGCGAAAAAGAAATCTCTTAAAACATTAATATCAAAAAGGTTATATTTTCTATTACCTTTTTATTGGGATTAATAAGGGGGTGAGAGAGACAAAGAGAAAGTGCCCGCGCTTTTCTCGATGGAAAAGATCTTTTCGCTCTTTTCCCGACGGGTTTAGACAAGAATTTGATTTGATCTGATTGGTTGACGTTAGTCCATGATAGACATTTGATAGACAGATGGTTTATCCAATCACCTGCCAATTATTTTTTGAAAGTGCCTGCCCTTTTCCAAAGTTTCCAAGGATGACTTCTCAGATGGTTATGTGTAACAAACCATCTGGCGCGTCTGGTTACAGCATTATCATTTCCATGTGAAAGCCAACATCTCTAGTTGTGGAAGTCGCTGCTCAGGTGGGGTCATTAAGGGACAGTGTCTGGTGTCCGGGTAGCGTGGCAGTCTATTCCCTTGCCTACCAACACAGTGATCGCCGGATCGAATCCCCGTGTTAACCTCTTGCTTGGTCGGGCATCCTTACAGACACAATTGGTCGTGTCTGCGGGTGGGAAGCCGGATGTGGGTGTGTGTCCTGGTCGCTGCACTAGCACCTCCTCTAGTGGTGTGATCCTCTCATGTGCTACGCCCCCCTGGTGAAACTCCTCACTGTCAGGTGAAAAGAAGCGGCTGGTGACGCCACATGTATCGGAGGAGGCATGTGGTAGTTTGCAGCCCTCCCTGGATCGGCAGAGGAAGTGGAGCGGCAACCAGGACAGCTCGGAAGAGTGGTGTAATTGGACAGGTACAATTGGGGAGTAAAAGGGGGGAAACCCCCCCCCCCTTCAAAAAAAAAGGAGAGGTTCTAACTGTTCGTCTTCTTCTCTGTGACTTTGGTTGGTTGGTGGGCTATACGTTAAAAAAAAATGAAGATAATAATTATTCAGAAAACTCAATCAATACGACCGATTTATTCCCATGCAGGAGTGCACCAAGCAGACTGTCCAAAATGATTTCTCTTTGGTAATTTATAAAACGACGCCAAAATCACTACTGCATAATTTTACAATTCCATAAATATAGAAGACATAACACTACAATTTTTGTGTGTTTCCTGGATGCGTCCAAACCTTTTGACTGAATTAATCATGGTAAATGTTTTTTTTACACTACAAGAACGTTTTTTTAAACTACAAGAATGAGGGTTCCGTCCATATTTGATAGGGATCTTGCACTTTTGGTATTTGCATCAAACTATGCAAGCTATATGGGGTAAGAGTATATCTGCACCCTTTCTAGTGACTAATGGGGGTCGGCAAGGTGGAATACTGTCACCTGTTCTCTTCAATCTGTATATGGATGATCTTTCTAAAAAGTTGGTTGTATGGTGGGAGATAATCTTATTGCCCATCTGATGTACTCTGATGGCTTAGTTGTTCTGTCTCCTTATAGTGCTGGCTTACAGCAACTTCTCAGAGTCTGCTCAAGTTATGGTGTGCAGTGTGACATTAAATTTAACTCTAAAAAGAGTGTTATGATTGCTAAAACCAAGGAGGATCAGAAGCAAAAATTTTCTTTATCCTTAATAGCAGATCAAATGCTAAATGTGGTAAAGTAAGACATTGGGTCACATTTAGAGATGCACTGATCCACTTTTTTTCAAATCCGATACCGATACCAGAGCTTTCTTGAATATTATTATTATCATTGTCATTGTTGTCGTCATCGTCGTTGTATTGTGTAAGGTTACATGAGGCTGTATTAAACCACACAGAACTTCTTATTAAAAGAGCAAAAAATATACAAAAATGCATTAAATTTAAATGTATTCCAAAGCAATTTATTTGAACTGTAGTTGGAGTAGGCCTCACATGCAGGTGTGAGAGTGCAAATTGCACTCCTACGCCTTCACAGGTCTAGGAGTGCAAATTGCTATGGCAACTCCTTTAATGTGTTAATTGACTTAAAGAGTCAAACTATCATTTTTTTCCTCTCCAAATTGCCCAAAATATGTGTGTATTTACTAAAAGATCTATTCTGTGTTAATTTCATGTTAAAATGCCAGAAAGATTTATATTATTTGTTGGTGAAAGACATAAAACAACATTGAGTAAGTGGTGCTCTGTAAAACCAACTGGAAATATGTTGCTGTTGACTAACCTGGTGTTATGGTGTCTGGTGATATACAGCCTGTCTAGCCTGGCAGCACTGACCCTGTACCCTGAAACCTTTACCCATGTGTACTGTCTGGTGTTCGAATTTTTTAGTCTCCAAGCATCAGCTCAAATTGTGACAATAACCTGTATAAAGAGATGGAAGATTTTAAATGGGCAGCACGGTGGCGGCGTGGTTAGCACGGTCGCCTTACAGTAGCAAGAAGGCCCTGGGAAAAGAGAGAGCTTAGGAGACTCCAGGTTTACGTTTTGTGGCGTTTCACCCACCCTCGTTCTCCAATTCCCGCTCTCAGTGCGGGCAAGCAAAGCACATACATATGTCCCATGTCCCCGCACTTAAAACACTTCATACTACCTGAACTTGCATATACCATTTTGGCTATGGGCTTACAATTGCATTATTACATATTTATAATTCATAAAAACATCAGACTATGGAATCTGGATCAGTGGTGGATCGATAATGTCAGTCTGATATCCGATGAGTGAATTAGTATCGGCCCCCGATACCGATATTGGATCGGCTTGGTCTCAACTCTAGTCACATCATCGGGAATGATCTATGTGACGACGATGATGTGCAGTTTTTTGTAGGGATTTTTGTTGTAGTTTGGATATATGTGTTGTAGTTTTTGGTTATGTGTTTTTGTCTGTGTGTTGCACTGTTGTAGGCTGGGCGAAATGGTATTCTGTTTAGTTTCATGTACGCTAGTGCATGAAATGAAATGAAAAAGTGTTCCTGATTCCTCCAGCAGCTGTGTTGTAAACTGTATACACAAGCCAATATACTGGCACGCAAATATCCTTTGTGTACAGATGATGTTAAAACAGCCCTTTTTAGAGCCTACTGTAAAACCTACTCCATACGTTCCACTTGTGGTGCAGTTAGTATAGTAGTAAAGCAAACATGAAGAAGCTTCAGGTGGCATTTAATGATGAATTCAGAATCTTGCTCAAGCTCCCAAGATGGACAAGTGTAAGTCATGTGTTTGTGACTAGTAAACACAACATCATTGCACGTTGTCCGTCTTGGGAGAGAGATCCCTCCTCTGTTGCTCTGAGGTTTCTTCCTATTTTTTCTCCCTGTTAAAGGGTCTTTTAGGGAGTTGTTCCTTATCCGATGCGAGGGTCTAAGGACAGGATGTTGAGTTGCTTTAAAGCCCCCTGAGGCAAATTTGTTATTTGTGATATTGGGCTATACAAATAAAATCAACACGTGTCTTTTTAATGGTGGAAAGAAACCAGCACACCTGGAGGAAGCCCACGCAAACACGGGAAAAACATGCAAACTCCACACAGAAAGGACCAGGGACAGCCTGGGGTTCGAACCCAGGACCTTCTTTTTGTGAGGCAACAGTGCTAACCACTGGGCCACCGTGCTGCCTGGCATTTTTAATGTAGCATTTCTTCAAAGCATATGTTTGGACAGATCAGTGTCTTCCATGAGTTGGTTGCATCCTGAGACTTGTCATTTCTTGCCTGTTCCAAATTAAAGAAAGGCAACTTCTGTCTAGGAGGGTCTCTGTTCCAGCCAAGTCTGTTTCCCTTTCTCTTTACTCGTGGCCACCTTAGCCTTGTGGCAGATAGATGTATGACACAACTTTAGGCTACGGCAACACATGTGCGAATGCAGGCGAATGACCATCACCTGCCGAGGCGAGATTCGTGTCTTGTCATGCTGAATGTGGGATGAGACGCACACGGAAATCAGTTTGCTGGTTTGTAGTCCGTTTGAGTGGTTGTGGTTGTCAGTCACACATGACAGTTGTTGGTTTTGCGACAGGAAAATGTACGCTGAAGTCCAGAGAAAGACAAATGTTTTCACTTAATTGTCTCACTTGTACATGTTATCATAGTTTTATGGACAAGTATGGAGGAAGAACATTGGTGTAAGTTATATTTGTGTACCGCGAAATATGACTTGTTGAGATTATTAAATTTTCCATTTATTTATGTTCAGTGCCTCTATATTCTGACTCACTGCCAGCAAGGCAGTGAGTCTTGTGGGGCAGTATGTAGTTTTCATGGGCAATTTCATAAAATAACGGCTGGTTCGACATGGCAACAATCAAAGTGTCCTCTATCCTGGCTCACTAAGAAAACTACAGCCAATTACAGCCAAGTGTGGTCAACCACACACACTTCTTTGCTATTGGTTGAGGCTGCGGATTTGCCGGTCAAAGTTCACTATAGTTGAACTCCATGCGAAGTGAAGATGCACATTTCTTTCACCGCCAGTAGCGAATGTTTTATTTGCTTCTTTGCTTGAATCGAGTGGAAGTGGGCGGGAGGCTAATATTCGCCAATGTGGATTTCGTGTATGTATGACTGTACCCTTACTCAGCAAGTAATAGCATGAAGTTTGATAATATGCTGCATGTTTTCAGGTAACAGGCATAAAGCATCTCCGATTAGGACTCACCAGTAGTATCCTCTTGTTGATTCAAAGCATTTCCCCCCTCCCCCTTTTTCTCCCCAATGTACTTGGCCAATTACCCCACTTTTCCGAACCTTGCCAGTTGCTGCTCCACCCCCTCTGCCGATCCAGGGAGGGCTGCAGACTACCACATGCCTCCTTCGATACATGTGGAGTCACCGCCGCTTCTTTTGACCTGACAGTGAGGAGTTTCGCCGGGGGGACCTAGCACGTGGGAGGATCATACTATTCCCCCCAGTTCCCCCTCTCCTCCCGAACAGGCGCCCCGACCCACCAGAGGAGGTGCTAGTGCAGCGACCAGGACACATACCCACATCCGGCTTCCCACCTGCAGACACAACCAATTGTGTCTGTGGGGACGCCCGACCAAGCCGGAGGTAACACTGGGATTTGAACCAGCAATCCCCATGTTGGTAGGCAACAGAATAGACTGCTACGCTACCTGGACGCCCCTGATTCAAAGCATTTTGAGTAAGATGGAGAAACAATTTTTAATTCGCCTGTTTCTTTATTTCTTTAATAAAAATAATAAACATTTGGGGGCGGGGGGGGGTCGCTTCTATGCGTTGCCTTTGTGCACTGCCTGTTTGACACCCATGTCTTATCGGACTTGAGCCTAGTTTTTTGGCACTTGCTGGCGTTGTTGCCTCCTGACTAGATCCTTGCTTGTGTTGTATTAACTCTCAGATGTCGCTTTGGATAAAAGCATCTGCAAAATGAAATTGTAACATCGTAATACTTTTTTTTTTATACGTTTAATCATAAAATGTATTGAAAATAACAGCAGCGATGGATGGAAAGTGAGGTGATGGTGGGTATTATCTTTTGAGTTTAGAATGTATTTGAATGCAGTCTATTAACCCAAAGAAGACCGTATAATAATAACTCCTGACCAGTCTATAAGGAGATCCAAAACAATCAACACTGTCTGTTTTTTGTAGTTTAATATGTATAGTAATGTCCACAGTTGTCACACTAGAATGGAAATTACAACGGATCATGAGCCTCCAGTGTATTTGATCATAAAAATTCATTTCTACCTATACTGCTATCTCTGCTGGCAAACCTGTTCAAAAGAGCAGTATGTGACTCATTGAATTTGTCTCTGTTGTTGGAAACGGTAAACTTATATGATTATTTATTTACCTTCTCTTGCTTCATGTAAACACCAACGAACTTATTCTCACCACCATTCCTCTACTCTGCATGAATATTTAATAATCCTCCACTGGTTCGAAGCCTTACCGCTTCGCTGCAAGGGAATGGAATTTCACATCCTGGTATCCCCTCACTCTCGTGCATTTATTTACTACAGCTGTAATTGATTCAAATATTTCCATCCTGGGCGTTATTAACCTCCTTAAGCCTGACATTGGTTTATAGTGTTTTCAAAAAGCGTCTTGTTAAATGTTAGTATTTACAGGTTCAAGGTTTACTCCTGGAATTTACACCTGCATTTAAGCTAATGTTTGTGTTTAATGTGAACAGTTTCATTTGCAGTCTGACTACATTTCTGCCACATATAGCAGGGTCTGTTCATGTTGCTGTTATCATATTTCTCTTCTTACTTTTTGCTGTTATATAAAAAAACTTCAAATATATTTAGGAATTATTTATTGATTACTTTTCTTTTTTAGTGTAGGAATTGTATTTTGACAACTCTCCTGCAAGCTGTTGTTCAGGACCACAAGAAAGGTTGTGGCTCCTAAACAGCGTCCTTCCTTTGTAAATGTTTCATCGCTCTCTTCCATGTTTTGCAGAGAATGCCAGCTCCGATCAGACTTCGGGAGCTGATCCGGACCATCCGGACAGCTCGGACCCAGGCAGAGGAGCGTGAGATGATCCAGAAAGAGTGTGCTGCCATACGTTCATCCTTCAGAGAGGAAGACAACACATACCGCTGTAGAAATGTGGCAAAGCTGCTCTACATGCACATGTTGGGCTACCCAGCACACTTTGGCCAGGTTGGTCTTTCTTGCTCTATTTTTACAGGTAGAATGAGTAGGATTTTCCTAAATCGGTATATGGACTCATACAAAATTAACCCCTCTCAGTCATCACTTATGACCCACTAGACGTGTGTGGTAGTGTCTGTATCTGTAGAGACCCTGTTCTCTGCCTGCGTTTTCTTCTTTTTCTTATTTTGCTGTGTACGGGACGTTTCTGGTCATTAACCTTTTGGGCAGCGGGGTGCTATAAAAATGTAGCGACCAGGGGCGTCCAGGTAGCATACCAGGCTATTCCGTTGCCTACCAACACGGGGATCCTGGTTCGAATCGCCGTGTTGCCTCTGGCTTGGTCGGGCGTCCCTACAGACACAATTGGCGATGTCTGTGGGTG
This sequence comes from Lampris incognitus, assembly GCF_029633865.1. NCBI lineage: Eukaryota > Metazoa > Chordata > Actinopteri > Lampriformes > Lampridae > Lampris > Lampris incognitus. The sequence goes on along the minus strand of NC_079214.1, from coordinate 5,415,457 downwards.
GAAAGCCGGATGTGGGTATGTGTCGTCGCTGCACTAGCACCTCCTCTGGTCGGTCGGGGCGCCTGAAATAGCAACATCCTCCCACGCGCTACGTCCCCCTGGCGAAACTCCTCATCGTCAGGTGAAAAATATCGGAGGAGGCATGTGGTAGTCTGCAGCCCTCCCCAGATCGGCAGAGGGGGTGGAGCAGCGACCGGGGAGGCTTGGAAGAGTGAGATAATTAGCCGGATACAACTGGGGAGAAAAGGGGGGGGGGGTTTAAAAAAAATGTAGCGACCAGATTGAGATTGTAAGAACGCATCCAAGAGGAAGCTATGACAGTGGCGGTCACAGTGCCGAAAAGATGCAAATATAGCGAGGCAAAATGCAAAGGGGACACTGCTCATTCCAAAACAAGAGTGAATCTGGGGTTGGCTTTCGCTCACTGGCGAGCACTGAAGGAGAGGATGGGAATGATGAGCGACGTGGAGTTGGCCTGTACACTGAGATGTGTTCTGGCAACTGCAGTCAAGGAGCATATGTTTCTGGTGTCTTTAAGCCGGGAACGAGGGGCGAACTTTGAATGTTGTGTTTACAAACCGCAACCAACAAATCCTACTCGTTATACCTTTTAAGGTTCCCTGGTTTTGAAGTTGCCAGTATTACAAACCATTAACTTTTTTAAATTTTTTAGCTGGAGTGCCTGAAGTTGATTGCGTCCCAGAAGTTCACTGACAAGCGGATAGGTTACTTAGGAGCCATGCTGCTGTTGGACGAAAGGCAGGATGTCCATCTACTCATGACAAATTGCATCAAGAAGTAAGTAAAAGCCAGAACCACGTTGAAACTTACTGCACATTCTGCTGTCGGAGACGGCTGCTTGTTTACCACGCAGGAGCTGGAAGAGTTGATTGGGATTGTAAAGATGAGAGAAATGTGAGAGATGATGGTGATGTGGACACAACCTCAAAATCTGTATCGGCTACATTTTTTTGTCATAATCTTTCAAAGTGGCTGTCTTTTCTACATACTCTGCAAATCCCTTTTTAAAAAATTTCTTCACACGCATCCCTGAATCTCTCTGGCTCACTGATGTCTCCTTCTTGTCCCACAGTGATCTGAATCACAGTACACAATACGTCCAGGGCCTGGCGTTGTGCACTTTGGGGTGCATGGGTTCTTCAGAGATGTGTCGCGACCTGGCTGGAGAGGTGGAGAAGCTACTTAAAACATCTAACTCCTATCTGAGGAAAAAGGTAAGCCTCCCCCTTTCTATATCCTAGCTAAGTTATCAAAGATAAGAGGTTTTGTTTTCCTTTCACTGATAAAACTGGTCAAGTTTAGTTCTGAAAAAGAGTTCCCTTGAAATTTGTAGTGCATATGTATGTAACATGTTGCCTGTATGATCTTTACATAGTCCATTCTTGAATTAGGAAATTGTTAATACACTTGTTTAAAAACTCAACCTGAGAGCAGGATAAGCGGTTTGGATAATGGATAGCTGGATGGACGGACGGACCCTGGCTGTGGTACTTCATGCTGTATTTATTGAGCTAAACCAGAACACACAGGAATTCTGCAGCCTTTATCTCAATAGATGATGATTCATTTTGCTCCAAGTAATGAACTTTTGACTTTCCAACAAAGTATTTGAAAATGGGAGCAAATTCTTCTCATATCCAAATATATCTTTGGGTCATACCTGGTGCAGCCATTGTCTGGTTGACTATTCATGAAGACCTGTAGATGTGTGTGCTAAATAGAATGACACTGATGTTCCAGAGTGGAAAAATGCTACAGGGCCACAACGTTCATTGATTGTTTAGATTAAATTTGAATGTTTGTTGACAGGCGGCGTTGTGTGCAGTACATGTTATCAGGAAGGTTCCAGAACTTATGGAAATGTTCCTCCCAGCCACAAAAAACCTGCTGAGCGAGAAGAACCACGGTAAGTCGAAGTGATCCATCAGGATGGGAGTTGTTGGTTTTTGACAACTGCATCCTTGTCACCTCAGCCCCCGGCTCTTGTGCCAAACAGCGGGCCAGTTAGTCTTCAGTCTGTTTTTTAGACGTCCTTTACTGAGGAGACTGGAATTAATGGGCCTGTCGTAATATTTGGGAATTCTGTGTTCCCTACAATGGGTGGCTATGTGACAGGTTACAGGAGTACTTTGACACTGTGGAAATAAACTGCCCCCCAGTCAAAATGAATAGTTACACTGCTTCAGATAGGACAGGGCTCATATCAATTTTAAAGTAGTTTGGAATGAAAAAGCTGCATGTCGAACATGCATTTTTCTCTACATCATTATACAGCTGTTGTTGAAATGAGCATCTGTGGTTTTTGTATATGTATGAAGCTAAATGCATCTTTTTCTGTAAAACATACACTAGCAGATACCAACACCATCTGTTTCATTGTAAATTAACAAGGTATTTAGTCTTCTTGCTGATTTCCAAAGAGATTTGATTAGTTGGCAGAGTAACACTGGCATGAAAACACGTCTGATTTTTAAACGGCGGAATGGTTGTCCTGTTTTGTTACACCCAGCTGTTGGGATTCCTGAGGTGAAAATAATGTAGAAATATGATATTTTAGTTCCCCAGAAGTCAAGTCAATTTTATTTGTACAGCCCAATATCACGAATTACAAATTGTCCTTAGACCCTCGCATCGGATAAGGAACAACTCCGGAAAAACCCCTTTAACAGGGAGAAAAAACAGGGAAGAAAGCTCAGGGAGTGCAACAGAAGAGGGATCTCTCTCTCAAGACAGACAACGTGCAATGGATGTTGTGTTTACACAATACAACATTGAAAGAGGATAACAGACTTATAGAGGAATTATAAAATGTATGAAGAATATGATGAGCAGGATGCCAAGCAGTGTCCAGATGCCAGAAGTGCTCCAGTAAGTAGCTGGGTCAGCTGATCCTCTCCCAGTCAATAGCTTTTCACATCACCAAGGGCTTCATGTCAAATGATTTTAGCATTTCCTCCAAAACCACAAGTTCACACAACAAGTTTTAGTTTGTGCGTGTGTGATTGTGTGTGTGTGTGTGTGTGTGTGTGTGTGTGTGTGTGTGAGAGAGAGAGAGAGAGAAAGAGAGAGAGAGAGAGGACTCTGGAGAGTTCATGAACATTAGTAGTCATTGTATCAGTGGTGATGGTCTGGCAGCCTGTCCAGAGTGTCGCCCCACCTGCTGCCCAATGACTGCTGGGATAGGCTCCAGCATCCCGCGACCCGGTTGGGATAAGCGGCTTGGATAATGGATGGATGGATGGATGGGTGTGTCAATGGTCATAGCCAATGCATGCATCATTCTTATGATCTCTCTGCATCACAGTTCCTGCTCAATTTGTAAAGAAACCAGATTTAAAGTTTCTGCTTGTCACTCAGTAAATGTAAGCTGCCTCACCTTTCTTTAGACAGTACCCCAGTAGCCCCTACGTTTCACCAGAGTTTACTGTTTTTTTGTTTGTTGGTTTGTTTATTTTTTTTATCCCCCCCCCCCATTCTCCCCAATTATCAATTGTACTTGGCCAATTACCCCTCTCTTCCGAGCCGTCCCGTCGCTGCTCCACTCCCTCTCCTGATCCGGGGAGGGCTGCAGACTACCACGTTTCCTCCGATACATGTGGAGTCACCAGCCGCTTCTTTACACCTGACAGTGAGGCGTTTCGCCAGGGGGACGTAGCGCGTGGGAGGATCACGCTAATCTCCCCAGGTGCCCCTCCCCCCCAAACAGGCGCCCCAACCCACCAGAGGAGGCGCTAGTGCAGTGACCAGGACACATACCCACATCCGGCTTCCCACCCGCAGACACGGCCAATCGTGTCTGTAGGGACACCCGACCAAGCCAGAGATAACACGGGGATTCAAACCAGCGATCCCCATGTTGGTAGGCAACAGAATAGACCGCTACACTACCCAGACGCCAATTGTACTGTTTTTTTTTTTTTTTATGTTCAAACATAAACGTCTGGTTTGTTGTCAGAAGTGTGGTGACATCCACCCACTGTTAGTCTGCACCTGTCAGGCTAATATTGGATCTTTTATAATGACGCTTTTGATTCTTTTTTTTTTAAGTGATTTGATCGAACCACCTTAGACTGCAAAATATGTTCCTTTGTGCCTGAAGAGCAATGAAGTGCTGAACCATTTTGAATATTTTATCAGCTTTTTCATTCAGTAGAGTTAAGACTGAGTGGAAAGTGAGAGAAGGCAAATAAGACCGCACAGCGGGAGGCGACTTCAGATGCACACATTCTGCCCACAGGGGTGGTAACCATGCTGTCCTGTAAACCAAGGCAGTGTCCCCAGTTTGTCTTTTTGTGAAGTCTTAACAGACAAGTCACCTTATGAGTATGTTTCTCACTAGAAATGATGGCAGATTAACTGGATCCCACCCCCCACCCCCACAGGTGTTCTCCACACATCGGTTGTCCTCCTCACTGAAATGTGCGAAAGAAGTCCTGACATGCTGTCCCACTTCAGAAAGGTAACAATAAATATGATATTTTTGTAAGAATACAGGTAGTTGATTTAAACCTGTCTTAAGGTCACTTCACAGACTGTCTCTGTTGGTCTCTTACTTGTTTTCTCTCTTGCTTTATTTCATCCTGTCTCACGCTTGCTCTCTCTTTTTGTCTCTCTCTCTGTCTCTCTCTCTCACTCGCTTGCTCGCTGGCTCGCGCGCTCTGTGTGTGTTTATAATTCCTATACAGGGTACAGCTAAGATAGACCGACGTGTTCTCTACCTCTTAAAGCTTGCACTGCGGTGTCATAAGGATTGCTGTACAGTCAAGCTGTGTCTGAGTCTGTATCTCCCTCCGCTGTCTCTCTCCTGTATCAAAGTTACCGTAGCCCTTCTCTCCTAGCTGTGACAGTACAGTTCCAGGAACCCCACCCTTTCATGGTCATGATCTCAACATTTTTTTAAAGCTCTCTGAAAGTGAATGAATTCCAGTTTCCCCTCCTTAACATCTACCTCATATTTTTTCTGTCATTTGTCTTTGTTACAATTCCTGCATTGTGTTAGAATGAGAAGGTAAGAGCACATTCTGATTCCATAGCTGGTGCATGTTGTAACTAGTATCACCTCTCACAGTCACCTTCGCTGTAACCAAACTTGTGTTCAGTAACGTCACCTCCTGTGTTGCTTTATTTTTCTTTTGACTTTTTTATTCTTATTTTGACTTGTACAGTGATCATTACTCTGTCAGTGTTCTTTATGATTACGATTCTTTTGGTTTGTTTGTCAGATGCATTTCTCACTATTGTAAAGGTGTCATGTTAGTCTAATATGTTACTCATTCGATCACTGTTGTGTTAAAACAATGTGGTGGGTCTGTTTTCAGTTGATCAACCCAGGTGTTGTCACCAGGCACAAATAATGTAGGCTGTATCTGTCACTGTCACTATCCTGTGTGTTATGTTAATGACCGTTAAACTGTTAGAAAGCAGCGATCTATCCGGACCCTATACTCACACGCATCCAGCAAACCTAGCTAGTGGATTGTTGAAACTAAAGGGAAAGAAATAAAAAGAATATCGAACAAAGTGTTAACTTTTCTAAAATATATTTAGAGATTAAAATGACATTAGGTTAAAGATCCCTCATTATAAAGAGAGGCAATCCTAGATTTGACTGTTTTGAGAGCAAGAGAAAAGAAAAGGCCAGGAAAACTCCAGTCTGGATATTATATCCATAGTTAATGACAAGTTGACCAAACGCCAAACCCATATATATATATATATATATATATAGATAGATAGATAGATAGATGGATAGATAGATAATCTGTTTCTTTTTAAAGTCTTTTACAGAGGTATTGACATAACAGAAAGCAGTTTGACATGTATGCCAAGATCAAACATACTAATCTAATGTTCTGATACAGTTAAAGTCTAGATTACATACACTGAAAGTGAAATATACAATGTGTACAATGCTTAATCATCAGCCATCTTTTTTGCATATTATTAAGGGGTAACACTCTATAATAACTACACACTATGAAGCACTAGTAAGTATTAGTAACCACAGAATTCATCATTTGTAAAACAAGACATGCACCAATGATTAGTGAGTGTTTTAATAGATGTTTTATAAATACTTACTTATTAACACTGCAATTCATGATTAATTCATGCACAAATGTACATGTAAATAGTTTGTTAATCACGTACTTACACTTTCTAAAGGATCTTTTGATCCTTTAGACTTTTGTGAGTCTCAAGGTACTGCTGGCCTTTCAGTCTCATGTGTAAATGCTTTGCAAGGCATAGATAGTCCTCACTTTAGAGTAGCTCTTACAAATTACTTAACTACTAGTAACTACCTGAATTAATCACGAATTGCAGTATTAATAAGTCTTTGTAAACATCTGTTAACACGCTCACTAACCATCGGTGCATGACTTGCTTTACAAATCATGAATTCAGTAGTTACTAATACTTAAGTAACGCTTTGTAGTGTGTAGTTATTATAAAGTGTTAAGGTAGTGATCTCTAGCTATATTTTGCCATTTACCAACGACCGTAACCTAAATCCCCACCTTCTTGTTCATAAGATGCATTTGCCTGGTTGTCATTGAAAACAAGAGTTTCAAATTAGTTTCAGCGTTCAGTAAAGGTTGAAAAAGAACCAGAAGAACTCCTCAGAGGTTGAGACACATAATTGATTTTTTCACACCTCTCGTCTTCTCTTCTGTTGTTGGTCTTTTTTTTTAGCTTGTTCCCCAGTTGGTGAGAATCCTGAAGAACTTAATCATGTCTGGATACTCTCCCGAGCATGATGTGTCTGGCATTAGTGATCCCTTCCTGCAGGTGAGACTGAAGACTATTCACTACCAAGACAATCCATCCAAATGACTTCCAGAGCTCTAGAATGACAAGCTGTCATTTCATCCTCAACCTGTCAGGTGCGGATATTGAGACTACTGAGAATTCTGGGCAGGAGTGACGATGACTCGAGTGAAGCCATGAATGACATTCTTGCACAGGTGATTATTAAAAGGATGACACTGTAATGGTCTGAGGGGTGTTTCCATTTGACACATTAGACTAAACAGTTGTTTTCCTGTTTTCTTTTTTAGGTTGCAACCAACACAGAAACAAGTAAAAACGTAGGCAATGCAATTCTTTATGAAACTGTACTTACCATAATGGACATCAAATCCGAAAGTGGATTGAGGGTGAGCGACTCTCAATTAGTTTTCTGTTTTTAGGTTAAGCTTAGCTCAATAGCAGTGTTTCCATAATGTATTTTATGTGCATTTTGAGATATCTCATTAGAAAAAGTTTATGGAAATGGCAAAATTTGGAGAGAAGAAAAACTTCCTCAGTTTTGCAAAAAAAGTTAATACACTCATTTGATGTGGGTTTTGTCTTTGAAAAAGAGCTACCGCACTAAATGGGTGATAAAAACACCTTTGCCAAATAAGTTCTGACATAGCGATCATTTAACTAACACGACTGATCAGCTGCTTCCACTGTCAGTATTGTTGTATGGCTCTTGCTGCATGCATTAGAATCATTACATTTCTTTGTCTTCATCTCCGAGCATGAAACATTGTCAAAACTAGCTGATACGAAAGAACAATTGCAGCTTGCCCAATTGAAGCAATTTCCTGAAGACCTCGTTCCATTTTCTCTTGTAGATGGCCACGGCGACTGGTTTTGTTCCCGGTTCGCAATCTCTAATTCTTCTACTCTGTTTATTACAGCCATGCGTAACATAGCCTTTACCGCCAACTTCTGACGAAACTACGCTTTACATAGCCTAGTTTATTTGCTCTAAACCAGTTGATGGAAACGCGCCTAATTCGCATTTTCTTTCTTGCAGCATTTCAGTAGTTTGCTTAAAATTCGCTTGACAATTAATGGAAACACGGCTAATGACAGACTGTTTCATTTTATCAATTTAGGTTACCCTCCCTATTCATAAAATGCTGCTTCTCTCCTTTAGGTGTTGGCTATTAACATACTAGGTCGTTTCCTTCTAAACAACGACAAAAATATTAGGTAGGTGACTCATTTATTTGGTCCTCCACGCATTATGATCCCCTCAGAACGCTGAAGATCAACCTCATTTAATCATTGTTACATTTTGTGTCTCCCTGGTTTCAGATATGTGGCACTGACATCTCTACTAAAGACTGTACAGACAGATCACAATGCAGTGCAGAGGCATCGCAGCACCATTGTGGATTGTTTAAAAGATCTGGATGTGTCCATCAAAAGGTGAACAACTGAATCGACTTTCTGCTGCACTGATGTGTTTTAACAGCCCTGCTTGGTTAGGCTTGTTGTCTCTTAGAGGTTGTTCATACCTGGCATTAACATGCGTCTTGGGTGATCCAATCACAGGTCGACAGCTCTTAAGTACAAGTGTGAATGGACTCAATGCATCTTGAGATCCGATTGCTCAGGCCACATTCGGAGGTGACTCATTTGTCCACATCGTATTTGAAGTATAAATGTAGATGTGTCCCAGGCCACATTGAAGGACCACCTAGTCAACTGATGTCCTCTGCGCATTCACCAAAGCCCCCTCTGGGTTTATCAAAGAAGGTTGAATCCGTTCATCTGGACAACGTTTATTGACGGATACGTTTCATCACTCAACTTAGTGACCACTTCAGTCTACACTGACTGCAGGTGTCCCCACCCTTATAAACAATACAGTTGCATAATGACTGAAACCAACAACCAGTTTCATATGCAAATATGGGTGTGACCATTAACTAGAGTTTCAATGGCCATGTGTACAATTCACCGAGGATTTGGGAATGTTTGCAATCACAACATTGTAAGATGGCGACAGATGTACTCTTAGGGTCCCCCCAGTTCAGGGATGGTCGTTCCCTCTTAGGGCCCTGACACACCAGGCCAACAGTCAGCCGTCGGCTAATGTCGGGCCATCGGTGAGCGTCTGTGACCCTTGTTTTTGCGGTGTGTCCCGCACCGTTGGCACTTGTCTGACCCCTGTTGGCAGCTTTTCGGCTGATTCAGCATGTTGAATCGGCAGAGCCCATCGGTGAGAGAAATCACTCTGATTGGCTGTTCATCTTAGCGAATCAGTGCAGAACGTACATGCTAGTTGGCTGTCGTCTTTTTTTTTTCTATTATTATTGTTATTTCTGATTTTCCCTTTTTCTCCCAATTTAGTGACCAATCGATCCCTATTTTAATTCAAACACCCACCCTCGTACTGCATGCGTTCGCCAACTGCATCTCTCCGGCCGGCAGTCTCGAAGGAGACGCCTCGCCACTTTCATGACAAGGCGAATCCAGGCCAAACCACTGCTTTATCCGACACACACAGAGACGCATTCATGTGACGAACACAAGCCAACTCTGCCCCCCTCCCGAAGACAGCGTTGCCAATTATTGCTGCTTCATCGAGTCCGGCCATAGTCGGATCTGACGAGAGCGGGGCGCGAATCCCGATCCCCAGTGAGCAACTGCATCGACACAAAGCCGATGCTTAGACCGCTACACCACCGCGGACTACTGTTGGCTGTAGTCTTTGTGGTGTGTTCAAGTGCTACTTTTTGGCCTAGACAGCAGGCGAGGTGAGGCGACGCAACAGTCGGCCATCGTCACTGCTAGTCGGTTTGGTGTGTCTGGGCCCTTCACATAGATGGCCTTTTTGACTCCCTGTTCAAACCAGTGTTCCTCCCTATCAAGGATGTGCACATCCTCATCCTTGAAAGAGTGGCCACTGGCCTGTAGATGGTGTAGACTGTGGAGTCCTGGCCTGACGTGTTAGCTCTCCTGTGTTGTGCCATCCTCTTGGCCAGCGTCTGTTTAGTTTCCCCAATGTATAAGTCACGGCAATTCTCTTGGCACTTAACAGCATACACTATATTGCTCTGTTTGTGCTGGGGGACCCGATCCTTGGGGTGGACCAACTTCTAGCGCAGCGTGTTTTGGGGTTTGAAAGCAACTGAGAACTTGCGCAACTGTATTGTTTATAGGGGGTGGGGATACCTGCAGTCAGTTTGGACTGAAGAGGTCATTTAGTTGAGTGATGAACTGTATCTGTCAATAAACGTTGTGTCCAGATGAACTGATTCAACCTTCTTTGATTTTCTTACCTGGATTATTGAGTATGCATCAAGACCCTCTAGGTTTAGTTTTTTTTTTACATTTTATCCTTGTCTGTAACACACATCAGACCCACAACTGTGGAAGAGCCCTGCCCACTTGTACATTCAAGTTCAACTTGAGGTTCTAGTTCATTTCTCCACCGCAGCACAGTACCCGACCCTCTCAAACCTGCTGGAATAATTAAATAATCTGAGCCTGTACTAACGTGATTGGGTCGAGCCTGACAGGGTTCAGGTTGAGAATTGCAAACTCGAGTATTCGGACATTTACATTTTCCTCCATAACAAGTTTTAAGAATGAGTTTAAACTTTTGCTGTGTATTTTGAGCACAAAAGGAAAGAAGGAAAATAATTGGAGCCTGACGCTCCTAATTCACTCAGTTAATTTTCCTCATCGGATTATTTGTCTCTATGTGATGTGATATGCATTTGCTGTGTCCATGCCATTGTGATAATGTTAATATTTATAATGTGAATATTTGATACTGTCTTTCATTCATTCACTTGTACGGGACAGTGCGCTGCTCTCCCACGAGCCACACTCCCTCTGTCTGCTTGCATCCAAGGCTAAACCAAACACCCCTACCACAGTGATGTATGTGTTTGTTTGGATACAGAGCGGGGAAGTGAGATCCGATCACAAGTGGTCACTTGAAACGCATGTGGAGACGTATTCTAATGCCCGGTGTGAACTGACGTACTTAGAACTGTCCACTTGTGATCAGATCACTCAAGACGTACGTTAATACCAGGTCTAACCAGCCTCATACTATTCTCTCCCTGTGTATCTGGTGTGCAGGCGTGCAATGGAGCTGAGTTTCGCCCTGGTGAATGGCAACAACATCCGAGGCATGATGAAGGAATTGCTCTACTTCTTGGATTCCTGTGACCCAGAATTCAAAGCAGACTGTGCGTCAGGAGTCTTCCTAGCTGCAGAGAAGTGAGCAGCAATTACATTGTGTTCGCTACTCATTTGGATGCTGGTGTTAGGTGGCACTGCACTGGTTCCATATCACATCCACCACAATTCATTTAACTGGTTGGAACTAGATTGCATGTGCAAGATCAGTAGAAGAAAAACTGTCGACTTTTTGTCTTTAATGTTAGTTATGATAGGGCTAATGCATTATGGAAGCTGTTAAGCAACAGTAAACCTTTTCAGCATGCATGGGTTTATGTGAAGTTGGAGACCTAATGTGTGGTCACAGCAGACACCACCAGGGCTATAGGTCAGTGCAATCCTCATTGCATTGTACAGCATATGTTGTACAATGCAATGAGCTATACATAGGAGATGACCTATACATAGGAGAAACCAAACAACCACTACACAAACGAATGGCCCAACACCGAAGGCCAAACTCCTCAGGACAAGACTCAGCAGTCTATCTACACCTAAAGGAGAAGACACACTCCTTCCGAGGACAGCAACGTACACATTTTGGACAGGGAAGATAGATGGTTTGAAAGAGGGGTGAAGGAAGCCATCTATGCGAAACTGGAAAAACCATCCCTCAACAGAGGGGGAGGTCTGCGACACCACCTATCTCCCACTTACAATGCCGTCCTTTCATCTCTACCCAGGAGACTCAAAAGCTTAGCCTCCAAGAACAACAGTCAGTCACTAATGGCTCCAACGACTCATGACCACTGAATGGAGCACTAACGAAGTCGAAACTAACACCTCCAACGACTGTCGTTGCTAAACATCGGAACACAAAAGAGCCATTGACATCAATAGCTCTGATAACGACTGTCGTGGCTAAACATCAGAACACAAAAGAACCATTGACATCAATAGCTCTGATAACGACTCCAAAGAGGCTAAATATCTTGAGTTTCATCACCAGCCAGTCAGACTAGCTTGGTCTAGTCAGAAAGGCACGAACTGATGAAGCCTCTTGGATGAGAGACGAAACGTCTTCACGGGTATATAACTAAGTCCAGTTGCACTTGATTCAATTCCTTTGGCTAACTATGACCTGGATGAATGAGAACATTCACAGACATATATAGGAGTGGTGCGGGATATGTATGAGGGAAGTGTGAGAATGTGAGATGTGCGGTTGGAATGACAGATGGGTTCAAGGTGGAGGTGGGATTACATCAAGGATCGGCTCTGAGCCCTTTCTTGTTTGCAATGGTGATGGACAGGTTGACGGACAAGATCAGGCAGGAGTCTCCATGGACTATGATGTTTGCGGATGACATTGTGGTCTGTAGCGAAAGTAGGGTGCAGGTTGAGGAGAGCCTGGAGAGGTGGAGGTATGCACTGGAGAGAAGAGGAATGAAAGTCAGTAGGAGCAAGACAGAATACCTATGTGTGAATGAGAGGGAGGACAGTGGAATGGTGAGGATGTAAGGAGTAGAGGTGACAAAGGCGTATGAGTTTAAATACTTCGGGTCAACTGTCGAAAGTAACAGGGAGTGCAGAAGAGAGTGCAGGCAGGGTGGAGTGGGTGGAGAAGAGAGTCAGGAGTGATTTGTGACAGAAGGGTACCAGCAAGAGTTAAAGGGAAGGTTTACAAGATGGTTGTGAGACCAGCTATGTTATATGGTTTGGAGACAGTGGCACTGACGAAAAGACAGAAGGCAGAGCTGGAGGTGGCAGAGTTGAAGATAATAAGATTTTCATTGGGAGTGACCAAGAAGGACAGGATTAGGAACGAGTATATTAAGTCCGTGGTGGTGTAGCGGTCTAAGCATCGGCTTTGTGTCGATGCAGTTGCCCACTGGGGACCGGGGTTCGCGCCCTGGTCTCGTCAGATCCGACTATGGCCGGACTCGATGAAGCAGCAATATTGGTAACGCTGTCTTCGGGAGGAGGGCGGAGTCGGCTTATGTTCGTCACATGAATGCGTCTCTGGGTGTGTCGGAAAAAACAGTGGTTCGGCCTGGAGTCGCCTTGTCACGAAAGTGGCGAGGCGTCTCCTTCGAGACTGCCGGCCGGAGAGATGCAGTTGGCGAATGCACGCAGTACGAGGGTGGGTGTTTGAATTAAAATAGGGATCGATTGGCCACTAAATTGGGAGAAAAAGGGAAAAATCAGAAATAAATTTATAAAAGAAACGAGTATATTAGAGGGACAGCTCAGGTTGGACGGTTTGGAGACAAAGCAAGAGAGGCAAGATTGAGATGGTTTGGACATGTGTGGAGGAGAGATGCTGGGTAAATTGGGAGAAGGATGCTGAATATGGAGCTGCCAGGGAAGAGGAGAAGAGGAAGGCCAAAGAGGAGGTTTATGGGTGTGGTGAGAGAGGACATGCAGGTGGCTGGTGTGACAGAGGAAGATGCAGAGGACAGGAAGAAATGGAAACGGATGATCTGCTGTGGCGACCCCTAATAGGAGGAGCTGAAAGTAGTAGTAGTTTATGCTACCTCACAGCAGCTAGATGGCAAATGTTGAAGTGCTGTATGATGATAAAAATGTGCTATCAATGCAGACACATTATAGGGTTTATATGCCTTATATGCAACTGTCATTCTTAAGTGACCCAGTGCTTACGCAAAATGTACTCTTGTGTTCCAGGTATGCCCCTTCAAAAAGATGGCATATAGACACCATTATGAGAGTCCTCACAACAGTATGTATACAACTACGACAACACATTCATTACCTCTGCTGTGTTTGATTGTCAGTTAGATTTTGTTCCCAGACAGTGATATCTGAGTTGAGAGCTTTTGCAAAGTGGCAGATGATGTCATCTGCTCTGACAACCATCTCCCTCACTGAGCTCTGTGTTAGCTCTAATGCAAAACTACTCATAAAAATTTAAGGATACATTTTACTTTACACTGTCTCAGTGAAATTTCTACTCATTCATACAGGCTGGGAGCTACGTGCGAGATGACTCTGTTCCTAACCTCATCCAGCTCATCACCAACAGTGTGGAAATGCACGCTTATACAGTTCAGAGACTTTACAAAGCCCTGCTTGATGACATCTCCCAGGTTAGTGCAGTTAGACTTCAGCTCTGTGCCCCCTGTATGAATGAAATGGGATGTATATATACCTTCATGGATTGGGTTGTGTGTCTCTCCAAGTTGAGCAATACATCAAAAGTGGGCTTTTTTTATTTTTGTCTTCTTCAGCAACCGCTGGTGCAGGTGGCCTCTTGGTGTATAGGAGAGTATGGAGACCTGTTGGTATCTGGGCAGTGTGAAGAGGAGGAGCCCATCCAGGTACCCAGCCCGGCGCGCCTCAAACACCCATGATAATACTTCCCATACTTACTTGTAGTTGCTTACCGTCAACAGATTTTCCGAACCAAAAAAAAAAAAAAAATCCGTACTGCTTATGGGGCATAAAGTTCACAAACTGTATGGCCTGCCCCTAACCACCATTGATATCCTTTAAGTGTCCTGGAATCATTGCACACACACTCACTCATATTCTTTTATTCTTTAGTTCAGATCCCCATTAATCACCGCCTCAGCAGCGACTATTCTTCCTGGGGTCTAACAGTGCAATAGTTAATTTAAAAGTCAACAAGCAAAAACATAACATATATCAATATAACAGCAATAACCAGAAACATCACACAAAACTAAACTTATCAAACAGCTTTGAGCACTACATGAAATTCTCTACATCCATCATACCTGATTAGACAAAAACAATTCCTGTGAATGAGGAAAATTTTTTAATTAAAATAAAGCTGGCATAACTCATGACAGAATACAGTAAACAGAGATAAAAAAATAAAAATAAACCCAATCTAAAACAACCTTTTTCTGTATTACATATTTTCTCAGCCACTTCTTGAACCCAACTCTGCTGGTAATATCCCCAGGTCATCAGCGATTGATTAAGTTTTTGTTTTACCACATTACTCCAGGTTACAGAGGATGAGGTCCTAGATGTGTTGGAAGGACTTCTGGTGTCCAACCTGTCCACCCCTGTAACCCGGGGATACACCCTCACTGCCATCATGAAGCTATCCACTCGCTTCAGCAGTGTCAAGTTAGTAATCGGGTTTTAGAACTGTCTTTCACTTTAGAAATACACCTGTGAAGGTGCTTTAGCCTCTGGATAGAATCACAAGTCATCAAGCTCTGTCCATCATAACTTTACAGAGATAAACAGCAGGAAAACTGTTTACATTAACGTTTATTTATTCGTGTTCAGCCGGATCAAGAAGGTGGTGTCAATATATGGAAGCAGCATCGATGTGGAGCTACAGCAGAGAGCTGTGGAATACAACGCACTTTTCAAGAAATATGACCACATGAGGTGAAGGAGCATTGTTCTCTGTCAGAGATTCCAATCACAAACCATCACAGCCACATTTGTCTAGACTGAAAAGAAAAAGGTGATGTTTTCCTTTTTGTCTCTGGCCTCATCTCTCTTTCACCTCCTGTAGGCCAGCTTTACTAGAGCGAATGCCCATCATGGAGAAGACTGCTTCCAATGGCCCTACAGAGATTGTCCAGACCAATGGGGAGACAGAGCCCTCGGTTCTGGATACAAAACATCCACCCTCAGTCACTCAGCCAGCCAATCAGGTGATTGCTGTTCTAGACTACCTTAAAACAATATGAATGTACTTTAAGTTCTAATGAGGAGTAGTTTAATCAGCATCAAGATGTATTCTGATAATTGGTTCATTTTCAAATGATGATAATCAAAGTCATGTTTTTGATGTTTGTCCATCAAAAATATTAGCCGGGGGCATCTGGGTAGCGTAGCAGTCTATTCCGTTGCTTACCAACGCAGGGATCCCGGTTTGAATCCCCGTGTTACCTCCCGCTTGGTCGGGCGTCTCTACAGACACAATTGGCTGTGTCTGGGGGTGGGAAGCCGGATATGGGTACGTGTCCTGGTCGCAGCACTAGCAACTCCTCTGGTGGGTCGGGGCGCCTGTTTGAGGGGAGAGGGAACTGGGGGGAATAGCATGATCCTCTCACGTGCTACGTCCCCCTGGCGAAACTCCTCACTGTCAGGTGAAAAGAAGCGCCTGGTGACTCCACGTGTATCGGAGGCGGCATGTGGTAGTCTCCACCCCTCCCTGGGTCAGCAGAGGGGGTGGAGCAGCAACTGGGACAGCTCGGAAGAGTGAGGTAATTGGACAGGTACAATTGGGGAGAAAAGGGGGGGGGTATGTGTGTGTATGTGTGTATATATATGTATATGTATATATATATATATATATATACACACACACACATACATATATATACACACATACATATATATACATATATTAGCCGGCCTGGGAAAACATTTGCTCTGTAAACTGGGATTCAGTGAGGATTGAGTTTTTTAATATAACAATAGTACCACTTACTTTCTAACCATATGGTATATGTACAAACATTTTGTTAAAAAGACAAGAATGATGGCCGGCGTGGTGGTCTATTCCGTTGCCTACCAACACGAGGATCCACAGTTCAAATCCCCGTGTTACCTCCGGTTCTGTAGGGCGTCCCTACAGACACAATTGGCCGTGTCTGCGGGTGGGAAGCTAGATGTGGGTATGTGTGCTGGTTGCTGCACTAGGATCTCCTCTGGTCAGTTGGAGCGCCTGTTCCGGGGGGGGGGGGGGAGACTGGGGGGATTAGCGTGATCCTCTCACGTGCTACGTCCCCCTGGCGAAACTCCTCACTGTCAGGTGAAAAGAAGCGACTTGCAACTCCACATGTATCGGAGGGGGAAAAAAAGAATGACAATGTTTTAAGATTCCTGGGTCATTGCGGCTTAATTACTTCATTGTGATGTCTGTAACTGTTGTGTGGTATGACTTTGTTTTCCAGGCTAATGATTTGTTAGACCTGCTGGGCGGTAATGATGTGCCAGTTATCCAGACCACCCTGCCTACCAAGCCAGCCTCAGCTGGTGGAGAGCTGCTAGACCTCTTGGGGGACCTTTCTCTGAGTGGTAGGCACTTAGCTCTCTCTTAGTCCTTCTCTTCTGAGCAGATAAGACTCTTTCCTTCCATCTCTTTACACTTCTGTCTCTCAGACACACCAAGCAGAAAACATCTGGATAAACTGATGTTCTCCATCAGTGACTAAACCATTGTCCTTTAATCACTGAATGTGACTTAGCTTCCACATAAATTCTCTATTCTTTTGTGTTGAACAGCCTCATTTACTCCTTTTACCCCTAGTGTCAGTCATACATCACAAAGCATCACTTGTCATAATGGTAGTTTGTAGCTGTGTGTAGGAGTGTCTCCTTGTGCTCTTTTGAACCCCGGTGTGTTGCTCTTCCTTCCTCAGGTGGCCCTGCCCCTGCCCCTGCCCCCTCTGTGCCCACCTCCCAGCCCCCGTTCCTCCTGGATGGCCTTTCCTCACCGCCCCTGTTTAATGACATTTCAGCTGCAGGTGAGGCTCACATTCTGTATTTGTGGAGCTCCTACAGATGCCCTGAAGTTCCCCTGGCCAGCCGTTCCTTCAGCGTTATCACTCCACATGCACGGTCTTAGTGGTCTTAACTATTGCTGAAATACGATGTTGGTTGACAGAAAATTAAGTAATTATAATTTTGGTAATCAACTCTTTCAATCATTTATCAAGAAAGAATACCAAACATTTTCTGGTTACAGCTTCACAAATGCTAAGATTTTCTGGTCTTTCTGATTCATATCAATATAAGATGAATACATAAGGTTTTGTTTTTTGTTTTTGTTTTGCTGCTGGTCAGACTGATCAGTTTTAAGACGTCAATTTGGCTTTTGGGAACTTGTAATGGACGTTTGTCATTATCTTTTACATTTTATGGACTAAATGATTTCATTGATGAATGGAAAATGATGGATTAATTGAAATGAAAATAATTATTAGTAGCAGTCTTGGTCTTAATGCTGTGCATTCTGGGATTACTGCTCTGCATCTTCTGAAGTGAATGTTTCTCGTGTAGGTAGTATTTTGTATTGTGTAGAGACTTTGTGAGGGATTTTCACCTGTGGACTCATCTCGTTTTCTGTAGGTATTCCACCAATGACTGCGTACAACAAGAATGGCCTGAAGATAGAGTTTACGTTTGAGAGAGCCAACCCCAATCCAAACATCGCAGTCATCACCATCCACGCCTCCAACTCCACTGAGGCAGACATGACTGACTTTGTTTTCCAGGCTGCAGTACCAAAGGTAAGCAGCAGCAATCTTGTTTTTTCTATTTGAAAATGTCAGACATTCACATGTAAAATATTGTTCAGTGCTCCGAGCTGGACATCGGAGCACAGGAGAGCCACGTATATCAATAGCTCCGATAACGACGGGCGCAGCCAAACATCGGTACACAAAAGAGCCACTCATTTCTATGGCTCTGTTAGCGACGGGCGTTGGTAAACATCGGGACACAAAGAGCCATGGACATCTATAGCTCTTGACAGCGATTCCAAGAGGATAAATTCTGAGTCTCATCACCAGCCAGTCAGACTAGCTTCGTCTAGTCAGAAAGGGACGAACTGAGGAAGCCTCTTAGATGAGAGGCGAAACGTCTTCACGGATATATACCAAGTCCAGTTGCACTTGATTCAATTCCTTTGGATAACCATGACCTGGATGAATGAGAACATTCACAGACACTCCTCTAGTGATATACAGTCATGTCATGTAAGACAAATCCTCTAGTGACATACAGTCATGTCACCATGTAAGACACACTCCTCTAGTGACATACAGTCATGTCATGTAAGACACACTCCTCTAGTGATATACAGTCATGTCATGTAAGACAAACTCCTCTAGTGACATACAGTCATGTCACCATGTAAGACACACTCCTCTAGTGACATACAGTCATGTCATGTAAGACACTCCTCTAGTGACATATAGTCATGTCACCATGTAAGACACACTCCTCTAATGACATACATTCATGTCATCATATAAGACATGCTCCTCTAGTGACATATAGTCATGTCACCATGTAAGACACACTCCTCTAGTGACATACAGTCATGTCGCCATGTAAGACACGCTCCTCTAGTGACATACAGTCATGTCATGTAAGACACACTCTAATGATATACAGTCATGTCACCATGTAAGACACACTCCTCTAGTGATATACAGTCATATCATGTAAGACAAACTCCTCTAGTGACATACAGTCATGTCACCATGTAAGACACACTCCTCTAGTGACATACAGTCATGTCATGTAAGACACTCCTCTAGTGACATATAGTCATGTCACCATGTAAGACACACTCCTCTAGTGACATACATTCATGTCATCATATAAGACATGCTCCTCTAGTGACATATAGTCATGTCACCATGTAAGACACACTCCTCTAGTGACATACAGTCATGTCGCCATGTAAGACACACTCCTCTAGTGACATACAGTCATGTCGTGTAAGACATACTCCTCCAGTGACATACAGTCATGTCACCATGTAAGACACGCTCCTCTAGTGACATACAGTCATGTCATGTAAGACACACTCTAATGAAATACAGTCATGTCGCCATGTAAGACACACTCCTGTAGTGACATACAGTCATGTCGTCATGTAAGACACACTCTAGTGACATACAGTCATGTCGTGTAAGACACACTCCTCTAGTGACATACAGTCATGTCGTGTAAGACACACTCCTCTAGTGACATACAGTCATGTCGTGTAAGACACACTCCTCTAGTGACATACAGTCATGTCGTGTAAGACATACTCCTCCAGTGACATACAGTCATGTCACCATGTAAGACACACTCCTCTAGTGACATACAGTCATGTCATGTAAGACACACTCTAATGAAATACAGTCATGTCGCCATGTAAGACACACTCCTGTAGTGACATACAGTCATGTCACCATGTAAGACACACTCCTCTAGTGACATACAGTCATGTCGTGTAAGACACACTCCTCTAGTGACATACAGTCATGTCACCATGTAAGACATGCTCCTCTAGTGACATATAGTCATGTCACCATGTAAGACACACTCCTCTAGTGACATAGTCATGTCACCATGTAAGACACACTCCTCTAGTGACATACAGTCATGTCACCATGTAAGACATGCTCCTCTAGTGACATATAGTCATGTCACCATGTAAGACACACTCCTCTAGTGACATACAGTCATGTCGCCATGTAAGACACACTCCTCTAGTGACATACAGTCATGTCACCATGTAAGACACGCTCCTCTAGTGACATACAGTCATGTCATGTAAGACACACTCTAATGAAATACAGTCATGTCGCCATGTAAGACACACTCCTGTAGTGACATACAGTCATGTCGTCATGTAAGACACACTCCTCTAGTGACATACAGTCATGTCGTGTAAGGCACACTCCTCTAGTGACATACAGTCATGTCGTGTAAGACACACTCCTCTAGTGACATACAGTCATGTCACCATGTAAGACACGCTCCTCTAGTGACATACAGTCATGTCATGTAAGACACACTCCTCTAGTGACATACAGTCATGTCGTCATGTAAGACACACTCCTCTAGTGACATAGTCATGTCATGTAAGACACGCTCCTCTAGTGACATACAGTCATGTCACCATGTAAGACACACTCCTCTAGTGACATACAGTCATGTCGTCATGTAAGACACACTCCTGTAGTGACATACAGTCATGTCGTCATGTAAGACACACTCCTCTAGTGACATATAGTCATGTCATGTAAGACACACTCCTCTAGTGACATAGTCATGTCACCATGTAAGACACACTCCTCTAGTGACATACAGTCATGTCATGTAAGACACACTCCTCTAGTGACATAGTCATGTCACCATGTAAGACACACTCCTCTAGTGACATACAGTCATATCATGTAAGACACACTCCTCTAGTGACATACAGTCATATCATGTAAGACACACTCCTCTAGTGACATAGTCATGTCACCATGTAAGACACACTCCTCTAGTGACATAGTCATGTCACCATGTAAGACACACTCCTCTAGTGACATACAGTCATATCATGTAAGACACACTCCTCTAGTGACATACAGTCATGTCATGTAAGACACACTCCTCTAGTGACATAGTCATGTCACCATATAAAACACACTCCTCTAGTGACATACAGTCATGTCGCCATGTAAGACACACTCCTCTAGTGACATACAGTCATGTCAACATGTTGGGCAGCCGTCAGCAGGCTGGTGTGAACGGTTAAAAGAGGAAATACTATGATACTGTAATTATTACACACTTGACAGACTCGGAAGGCACGTGTCATTGTGTACAGCAGATGTCAGAAGTGCTGTCTCCTGTTAAATTGTGTGGTTGCGCTGATGGGCTTGAATTGACAGAAACACCATTAAATTCAACAATATTGTGATTTAAGGATTGCGTCACACACCACGAGTTCTTAAGTGATCGTGGCGCAACCGAAATTCTGTGTGGCGCTAGTTTGAAACTAGCTTCTGCAAATGTCAAGTCAGTTTTATTTGTATAGCCCAATATCACAAATTACAAATGTGCCTCAGGGGGGCTTTACAGCAACACAACATCCTGTCCTTAGACCCTCACATCAGATAAGGAAAAACTCCCTAAAAATAAAACTCAGGCTGTGCTGGTGCAGCTGGCTGCTGCTTTCTAAGTCTTATAAAGGGGAGTCACCTGGTTTTACACCTCAGATCAGTTTGCTCCAGTGCTGGTGTATTAAATAGCGGTTAAAGAGACTTTTTTAGAGCGTTGTCTGTCTGTAGATCGAGCGGTTTGACATGTGATAAAATTGCACATTTGAAATCACTCGGGTAATTTCCAAGTTTTGAGTAAGGCTGGACAAATACCCGATTCTTAACCAGGTGTCCGTGTGCTCAGCCGGCTGCATCATGAACAGAATTCTTCTCATACTTGCGTATGTACTTTGCGTATTACTGAATGATTCCGCTAGAGGGCACACCAGAGAACTAAGGCTATAAAATAGACAAAAGTCAAGTCAATTTTATTTGTATAGCCCAACATGACTAATTAAAAATTTCAAATTAATTACAAAACACCATCGGCACTGCAACGTCCCTACACTTTTTTTTGCCAAGCATGGACGTTACAGTCTGACTTTTTTTCTTTTCTTTTCTTTTTTTGACTTTATTGAGAAACATTTTTTCAAACAATACATTTTGCAAACACAACACAAGTTTCTCAGGGAACGAATCTTCAATCCAGTGTAATTACACACAAAGAATCAGAACGGACAAAAAAATATAGTATTTAGATCCATAAGAAAAACACATAAAAATAGACCTGCTTCTATTTAGTTTTGCAGGTTTCCACGTTAACTTCTAAAATGGTACTGAGCTCACGCCAGTGAGCTCACAAGCGTATTTGTCACCTTGCAGCGGCCATGGCACGTCATATGATTAGGCGGTAATTGCGAGTCTGTTGTCTTCAAAATTGTCTTCAACACTTTTCACCATTGTTCTCTCTGCTGACGTGCCTACTGTCCCTCTACTGCCCCTACTGTTCATGTGCATGTTGTGTCTTGCACTTGTATCTTGTGTAGTGTTAATTTCTCAGGGCGTGCACAACCAACGCTCCAAACAGACGCAAGGTACGCGAACTCAAGTATATCTCCGGCCTCTGGCGTTGCCGTGTGTTGGGGGCGCCCATCCAAACGCCTGCTGGAGTGTGTTGTCTTGAGGAAAAGCAGCAGATGTTTTAGTTACGCTGTTAATGTGCCTGTAGTCTTGTGCTTATAGGTGAAGTATTTATAAAGAGCACTACAGTATTTTCAGTGGCACGGTGGCGCAGTGGTTAGTGCGGTCACTTCACAGGAAGAAGGACCTGAATTCGAGCCCCGGCGTAGTCCAACCTTGAGGGTCGTCCTGGTTCGTCCTCTGTGAAGAGTTTGCATGTTCTCCCCATGTCTGCGTGGGTTTCCTCCAGGGGCTCCGGTTTCCTCCCACAGTCCAAAGCAGTGTTTCTCAACCCAGTCCTCAAGGACCCCCTATCCTGCATATTTTCTTTGCAACCCTGAATAGGTACCTGTTTGTAGTTATTCAACCAATGAGCAATGAATTTTGTCAGATGTTGCACACCGTGCGTAATTAAGTGCTGCAAGATGATTGGTCGAGTAAGTACAAGCAGGGCTACCTATGCAGGGTTACAATGAAAATCTGCAGGATAGGAGGTCCTTGAGGACTGGGTTGAGAAACACTGGTCCAAAGACATGTAGGTCAGGTGAATCACCATACTAAATTATCTCTAGGTGTGAATGTGTGTGTGTGGGCCCTGTGATGGCCTGGCAGCCTGTCCAGGGTGTTTCCCCGCCTGCTGCCCAATGACTGCTGGGACAGGCTCCAGCATCCCTGCCACCCTGAGAGCAGGATAAGCAGTTGGGATAATGGATGGATGGACTACAGTATGTTCAAAGCACAACCTGCTTGATAGCCACCACAAATGTCACAAGTGAAGCCCACCGCCTTGATTCACTGAGGAAAGAGAAGACGCTTGCACATAGCATTCTGGGTAATGGCTTAATCAGGATTTGTGGAGTACAAAGCCTACCTGGGAATAAAAGATGAACAGGAGTTCTGCCAGGCAAATAGAAATTCTGTATTAATATGGTTGTTTTATATGAAGCCCACTGTATTCTGTATTCATTATAGTTATCTTCAGTACCCACTGCCTTTTCTGTTTTTGCTTTTACAATGACCTGGTCTTCCACGATGTAGAACATTAAAATGTCAACTAATCTAATATGCCTCTCTCTCTCTCTCTCTCTCTCTGTTTGTTTCTCTCTTGCTTGCTCTCTCTCTCTCTCTCTCTCTCTCTCTCTCTCACTCTCTCTCTCTCCACTCTCTCTCTCTCTCTCTCTCTCTCTCTCTCTCTCTCAGACGTTCCAGCTGCAGCTCCTCTCCCCAAGCAGTAACATTGTACCAGCACTCAACCAGGGAAACGTCACACAGGTCATCAGAGTTCTCAACCCGCAGAAGGTAACGTTTATCATTTACAGATTGACCGTGCAAGTCTATTTTCAGAGGCAGTTAGCCTCACGGGGCAGGTAGCTTCATTTACACTCTCTGTTGCTTGACTGTCATATAAACATGATCACCCTCATGATATTTCAGCAACAACTACGAATGAGGATCAAGCTGACCTACACCCACAAAGGCTCACCTGTGCAAGACCTGGCTGAGGTTAATAACTTTCCCCCTCAGTCGTGGCAGTGACAGGCTTCTCATTAAAAGCCCTGCCAAGGGAACTATGAAAAAGATTCACCTCTCACCCCCTTCTTTCTTCAAACGGACTCCCTCCCCCGTGGCGTCACTGCAGAGCGCTGCCCTAGCGTTGCATGGGAAAGCAGCAAAAGGCCAATCACAGGGGAGAACAATCAGATGTTAAGAAGACCCTAATGACTATCGACGTCACCAGAAAAATCTGAACACATATCCATCAGCTTAACCACTTGGCATTTTTTCCCCTCCTTTTTCTTCTTCCTTGATTTTACCCTTGGTCTGTTTGCTTTGTCCCACAACTTCCCCACCCCTGCTACCAACACCCACACCCACAAAAAGCACATATGACCTACACATGCACGCATACACACACCGCAGGTTGAACATGCTGTGCTCCACGTCCGAAGACATCTTAGAGGAACTGTATGAGCATTTGTGTAATACGTCGTTTTCTTTGGAGTCATGGTTTTATTCTTTCAGGTTTCTTTGTTGAATTATTGTTCAAGTTTTTTTCTTTTCAAGTCTGACATCTAACTAAAAACTTAACGCCCTGCGTCCGTCTGCAACTGTCAAATGTATACTTTCCAATCAAGATTTCAGATTTGCAGCTTGTGGCCAGCACATGAATTTAAAAATGGGTTCTGTGTGTGTATTTTAGCAATTAGCTCCAATACTTTTATTATGATTAGTTTCATGTTGAGATACTTCACCCTAATGGATGATTCTGTAATCATTTGATGCAGCAGCTGCAAAGTCACGAAGTTGGCAGGAAACCTCTTTCGATCCTTCATCTCATGAGTGGTTTAAGTCATCAGACCTTGGTGTTGGTTTGAATCACATCGGTTTGTACTGACGCTCATGTCAGCATTGGTGTGATCATGCCTCAGCCCTCCCTGGTTCTGACAGGAGCGGTCTGTACTCTGACTGTATTGGAGGAAAGATGTCCATGTTTTGTCATAGGAAAATATCCACATCCGCATTGCCTAGTCTGACCACCTGGGGCCACCTTGAGGAGGATGTGCTCCAATTTTAGCGCAAAGCTTTCTGAGACCATGCTTTATTTTTACCTCCTGTATGTCCATTCAACGGTTGATTGCTTCTCATTGTCTGGTGATCACGAGTTGTGGTCAGAAATAATTTTGCAGGTTCATAGGCAGATGTATTTATAGACTTACTGGTGGCGCGGAGATCTCTCTGTATTTTCCTGCATCCAGATACATTCGAACAAGCATAGGATATCCACACAGTATAGCTTGCAATCTAGAGAACTAAATCTGTTTATTTAATTAACTTAGTTGTACTTAGTCACCATGCACGTACATTTAAATGAAGTCTGTTATGAATGTAGTTACATGCACTGAATGCTTTCGTTCCCTTGAGTCTTCTTTTTCATGGCCGTCTTTGAGGGAGACAGTCGTCTTGTTGGCACTATTTTTGCAATAGTATGTTTTGTTTTTCTGCAGTTCTCTGACTTAAATATTTATGCCTGATATCAAAAGTGATGTGCCTTTCTGACAGGACTAGATAAGCAGCCCCTGAATTAATCAGTTCTTCATGAGCTGGGTTTATAAGAGTCTGATTGTGTGTTGACCTGGGTTTCGGGGAGAATCTGAAGGAGAGGGGTCAGATGGATTTAAAGCGAGTTTTCGCCTCAGAAGATATCGACTCTAGAGCAGCGGTGGCTAACCATGTGTCATGGAGAGCCATGTGTGCAGGTTTTCATTCCAGCCCGACTCCACACCAGGTGGGTTCACTGACACATTCTTCCTCTCCGGTTGAAGGGTTGCTGATCAGTGAAACCACCTGGTGTGGAGTCGGGCTGGAATGAAATCCTGCATACACGTGGCTCGCCATGGCACATGGTTAGCCACCCCTGCTCTAGAGCATGTACAGCCCGATAGGAGTTCCTGAACCAGGTCACCACCACGCCCGACTTCCCCGAGTGTCCACAGCACTGTCAAAAAAACGAGTCCTTACAAAACACCACAGTGATGTGGTTTACTTTCCTCTCTTCTGAAAAGTAAGTTTGTCTGTTTCCAGTTGATCAAAAACGCAACCCAGACAAGCTGACGAGAGTAAAGTCGGGGCGGTTCCTGCTGGACGTGACCTGGATGGGTCACCCTTATCAAGGCGTGCATGCCAACGTGTCCGCTGAGGCGAATCTTCGCTTAAAAACGGGCTTCTTGTTTGTTTCCTTTGTTTGTGTTCATTCGTTAGTCTGGATCAGTTGAGTGAGGTGCGGGGGTAGCTCGTTCTGTGGTGGTGTCACTTCCTGGCTCTCGCTTTTCTCCAAATCAGAATTCCGACCACGCCGTCGGGGACATTAACCTCAATACCTCACGATGTTCCTTCTCTTTCTGTTGACTCCGCGGCACAGCGAGACGAGCAGCTGTGTCGAGACATGGACCGCAACCAAGGGGAGCGCCTGTACGGGAGACGTACGGTAGAGTTCAGCATCTCATTGCTTAACCGAGCTTAACAGCCCAGCAGTGCTGTCTGTGTGTTTAGATCTTCAGATGTTCGATCAGGCTATCTACTTATATTCACTATGCTTCACTATCTAACTTTTGTGACCAAATCAGAGATACTATTTAGCTTTGGAAATATTTTTGAGCTACAGTATGTGTATATGGAGAAAAATGATTTTGTTCGGTTTAACTTTTTCTGTTGTTGACAAAATGCTATATTGGCTTTTCTTTCTGTACATATTGAGGGCTTTTACAATTTAGTCTCTTGTACTATCTTTCATCCTTTTTTTAGATACCAACCATTTTCTAAAACTTCCAATTATCCACAATGTATATTGTCTAAATAGATCTAGTCGAGATCATATTCTGGAAGATGACTCCCCTGTATCATCGCTCATTCATTGTAAAGGATATATGATCTGCTGCCTGTACATTGTATATAATTGTAAAACAAACGAAAGCTGATCAAATGAAATAAAAGAAACAAACGTGTGAAGACTTACAGATTAGCTAGGGACTATAATTGTATACATATATTTAAAAAAAGAAATCTGAAAGGATGCAAATGAGCTGCGTTTCGTTTACTATTACTATTCTTTGTGATGGGTGCTGGTGTGTCGACCATTTCCCTTTTCACGAGGTGGTGGGCTGAGCTGGGAGTCTGTTCTTAAAACGGTGGAACCGGCCTTCGGCTCTGGGGCCGACTTGTCTCGACCCTGCTGTTAATGGAGCCTGGTTCTGGCAGTCCGCCGCTCTTCGCCGGAGTCCTCGTTGAACCGGTTCATGCCGTCTGACCTGTAGACCGGTTTATGGCGGTGACCTGCCTGCAGGACACATCGTGTCTCAGGAGGGGAATCGCTCACAGCCCGTCGGTGTTGCGTCTGGGGGTCGTTTACTGTCCCGTGTGTGTTGGCTCATGTTGGCATCATAACCCCCCCCCCCCCCATTTTTCTCCCCAGTTGTACTTGGCCAGTTACCCCAGTCTTCCGAGCCGTCCCGGTCGCTGCTCCACCCCCTCTGCCGGTCCAGGGAGGGCTGCAGACTACCACATGCCTCCTCCCATACATGTGGAGCCGCTTCTTTTCACCCGACGGTGAGGAGTTTCACCAGGGGAACGTAGCACCTGGGGAGATCACGCTGTTCCCCCCAGTTCCCCCTCCCCCCAAACAGGCGCTCCTACTGACCAGAGGAGGCGCTAGTGCAGCAACCAGGACACACACCCACATCCGGCTTCCCACCCGCATGCACGGCCAGTTGTGTCTGTAGGGACGCCCGACCAAGCCGGAGGCAACACGGGGATTTGAACCAGCCATCCCCGTGTTGCTAGGCAACGGAGTAGACCACCACGCCACCCGGATGCCCCCGGCGTCATAACCCTGACCCCTAAAGCACCTCTTCTGGTTATGATACTGGAAATGGGAAAAGACGAGGCGACTACCCGTGCCACAGCGAAGGAGTTGATGAAACGTCTGCTTCGTTGCGGTCGTTGGGAGTCGGGTCGGACCGGCGCAGTGACGGGCGGAGAGCCGTCATGGTGGATGTGACGATCTGCATGTCCCGCCGTCCCTTTGGTCTGATCCGATACCTCTGCACAACCGATCCAATTCGCCGCCATCGTGTGTGTGGCCGGTGTGCAGATCTCTGGTTGGTTTGATGTAACGCCACCTGTAAGCTGCTAAGACTCATCAGTTATCCAGCCCCCCCAGCCCCCCCCCCGCCCCACCCATTTACCCCCCCCCCCCGGTCCACTTGTCAAGTCAGCCAGGACTTTGCCCCCACCGTCACTTCTCTGCGCTGCCACTTACATGACTGTAATTGACTTGTGAGGGGCTCGTCCCTCTTCTGTCCCTGCACTGCTGCTCCCGTCCTTGAAACGAGATCAAGCTGCATGCAGCCTGTCCAGCCAGAGCACATCCACAGGGGGGCGCTGTTGAAAACGGAAGGTTATCAGGATGGGGAGGGGCGATGGATAGTTGTTAGTGTTGTCCTTATTATACCAGTGTGTACCCTTATTAATCACATTTCAGTTGATCGGTTGCTTTTTTTTTTTAGATTTATAACAAAATGAACCTACGTGATTTTGACACTAACTTTAAAAGGAGAAAAATACAAATACACAAATATCCAGCTGTGTGTGCGTGTGCGTGTGTGTGTGTGCGTGTGTGTGTGTGGGTGTGTGTGTGTTGACATGACCTCTGAACTGGTTGGACCTGGTTTTTGGCTGCAATCTCAACCCAGCTTCTGGGCTGCATGTGGAAATCTCTGTAAATAATGTCATTTCTACTCTTAATACTCTTCTCTTTTTTCTTTTCTTTTCTTTTTTTTAATGCGAGAAAGGTTAATTTAACTCAGCGAACCCACGACGAGACTCGAGACGCGCCACATGTACAATTAGGAGTTGGTCGGTTCGTGGGAAGAAATGCTGTTTTGTTTTATTTTACTCTTCCAGGAAGGTGAAAGGATGAAAGTGCACAACAGTGGTGTAGCTTCATGTTTTCTTTCTTGTTCCGTGTGTGTGGCCCGGTGGGGCCCGGTGGGCCCGGTGCGTTAGGGGCTCGGAGGAGCATTTGACTCGCCACTACCGTTCATCTTTCCTATTGAATAAAAAAGAAGCATCTGTTGTACCTGGAAGTGGAAGGCGTGTGTGCCCCTCAGACGCTGACTGTAAAACATGACCCGTGGGGTGGGAGGAGGAAATTCACCCCCCCCCTTTTTTTTTCTTCTTCTTCTTCTTTTGTTTTGTCCGGTAAAGTGTGACGCGTGGAGCTGAACCAGAGCCGTGGGCGAGGGTCAGGCCGAACACGCGACTCGTGCCCGTGATCGGACACGAGCGCTTGTAAACAGTTGACGGGGGTGTTTTCGACTTATGCTGTGTATTCTTGTCTTTGGGTTGGAGGAAATGATCAAGAGAATAAAATAAAAAGTCAAAACCAAACCTTTCCCTGGTCAGCTGTGGTGATTTCTCGGGTTCGCCGGGTGGAACCCCTTCGCGTGGCGGCTGTGACCCCCAAACTGCTCATCGTAAAGGGGGAGCCGCGGCTCACGGAGGACTTCCTGTAGTGTTGGATCACATAAGGGGTTGGGTGCAAAACCGGGAAACAGAAGTTCTGTTGTGGAAATAAATGTGTTTTATAGTAACCCTGCATGGATGGAACCATCCACCCATCCATCCATCCATCCACCCATCCAACCATCCATCCATCCACCCACCCAACCATCTAGCCACCTACCCATCCATCCATCCATCCACCCATCCATCCATCCATCCAACCATCCATCCATCCACCCACCCAACCATCTAGCCACCTACCCATCCATCTAGCCACCCACCCATCCAACCATCCAGCCATCCATCCACCCACCCATCCATCCACCCACCCAGCCATCTAGCCACCCATCCATCCAACCATCCATCCATCCACCCACCCAACCATCTAGCCACCTACCCATCCATCCATCTAGCCACCCATCCATCCACCCACCCAACCATCTAGCCACCTACCCATCCATCCACCCATCCATCCATCCACCCATCCATCCATCCATCCACCCATCCATCCATCCGACCATCCACCCAACCATCCATCCATCCATCTATCCACCCACCCATCCATCCATACATCCATCTATCTATCCACCCACCCATCCACCCATCCATCCATCCATCCAGCCATTATCCAAACCGCTCATCCTGCTCTGAGTCGCGGGGGTACTGGATCATATCCCAGCAGTCATTTGGGCGGCACACTCAGAAAAATAATGGTTCTTAAACGGTTCTTCAAAAGCCTCTATGGTTCTACAAAGAACCATCGCCAACTGAAGAACCTCTCTGGTTGGGGGATGGTTCTTCACATATTTTATGTGGTTCTTGGAAGTACGAAAGGTTCTTCAGTTTTACTGAAGGTACGTGGTCGCAGTAACAGCGTGACATTACGGCTGCAGCTACACCCCCCCCCCCGTATTTTCTTTTAATCTGCAGATTATTTTCTAGATGAATCTGTTTCATTGTTTGGTCTACAAAACATAAAAATAAAAGAACCTCTTGCTACCTTTATTTTTCTGTGTGTAGGCGGGCCTGGTGGCCTGGTGGCCTGGACAGGGTGTCGCCCCATGACTGCTGGAGGGAACCAAAGCAAGTTAAAACCCCTTTTCCAGATATTGTTCAAATCTTACTTTATTCAGACGCATACTGGGTAGATCCATATTACACAAACAACAACACAGGACAACCAGCCATCCATCATCCATCATCCATCCATCCATCCATCATCCATCCATCATCCAAACCGCTTATCCTGCTCTCAGGGTGGCGGGGATGCTGCAGCCTATCCCAGCAGTCATTGGGCGGCAGGCGGGGAGACACCCTGGGCAGGCCACCAGGCCGTCAAGTAGGGCCGACACACACACACACAGACACACACACACACACACATTCATTCAATGTAGTACGGCCGAGTCACCTGACCTCCATGTCTCTGGACTGTGGGAGGAAACCGGAGCCCCCGGAGGAAACCCACACAGACACGGGGAGAACATGCAAACTCCACACAGAGGACGACCCGGGTCGACCCCCAAAGGTTGGACTACCCCGGGGCTCGAACCCAGCACCTTCTTGCTGTGAGGGCCCAGGCTAACCACTGCACCAGCTTGCCGCCTGAAACACACTATACTGTTTAACCCAATCACAACAAAAGTGCTCCCCTCTACAAATCCCCCCACAAACTCTTCTTCTCCAACACAACCACACAACACGTTCACGTCTCTCTCCGTTAGACTCTGGAGATGTTCCACACCTCCGCTCTCCTCTCTCCCTAACGGGCTAGACTCCTGCTTAGCTTGACAGCAGACCTAGCATGGCTTAAAACATCATTTAATAGATTAACATTATTATTCTTAGAAATAACGAAGTTGGTACGAGGCGGTTCGGCCCACAGGAACGGGACGGGGAGGGAAGACCCTCACGGTCTCCACAGGAAGTCCCTGCTGACCTCCACGTCTACGAGGGCTGACCCGGGCTGCAGATCCCCGTCACCTGAAGTTCCAAATAACATCAAGTGGCTGGGTTTTTCCAGAACGGGTGGAGGTGAGGAGGTAACGTTCCTCGTCACCGCTGTCATCATTACTGAACATGGACAACGTTACTGCAGTCTGTACTGCAGTCTGTACTGTAGTGTGTACTGCAGTCTGTACTGCAGTCTGTACTGTAGTGTGTACTGTAGTGTGTACTGCAGTCTGTACTGTAGTGTGTACCGCAGTGTGTACCGCAGTCTGTACTGTAGTGTGTACTGTAGTGTGTACTGTAGTGTGTACTGCAGTCTGTACTGTAGTGTGTACTGTAGTGTGTACCGCAGTCTGTACTGTAGTGTGTACCGCAGTCTGTACTGCAGTCTGTACTGTAGTGTGTACTGCAGTCTGTACTGTAGTGTGTACTGTAGTGTGTACTGCAGTCTGTACTGTAGTGTGTACTGTAGTGTGTACCGCAGTCTGTACTGTAGTGTGTACTGTAGTGTGTACCGCAGTCTGTACTGTAGTGTGTACTGTAGTGTGTACCGCAGTCTGTACTGCAGTCTGTACTGTAGTGTGTACTGTAGTGTGTACCGCAGTCTGTACTGTAGTGTGTACTGTAGTCTGTACTGCAGTCTGTACTGTAGTGTGTACTGCAGTCTGTACTACAGTCTGTACCGCAGTCTGTACTGTAGTCTATACTGCAGTCTGTACTGTAGTGTGTACTGCAGTCTGTACTGCAGTCTGTACCGTAGTCTGTACTGTAGTGTGTACCTCAGTCTGTACTGCAGTCTGTACCGCAGTCTGTATTGTAGTCTATACTGCAGTCTGTACTGTAGTGTGTACTGCAGTCTGTACTGCAGTCTGTACTGTAGTCGGTACTGCGGTCTGTACTGCAGTCTGTACTGTAGTGTGTACTGTAGTCTGTACTGCAGTCTGTACCGTAGTCTGTACCGCAGTCTGTACTGTAGTGTGTACCTCAGTCTGTACTGTAGTGTGTACTGCAGTCTGTACTGCAGTCTGTACTGTAGTGTGTACCTCAGTCTGTACTGTAGTGTGTACTGCAGTCTGTACTGCAGTCTGTACCGCAGTCTGTACCGCAGTCTGTACTGCAGTCTGTACCGCAGTCTGTACTGTAGTGTGTACTGTAGTGTGTACCTCAGTCTGTACTGCAGTCTGTACCGCAGTCTGTACTGTAGTGTGTACCTCAGTCTGTACTGCAGTCTGTACTGTAGTCTGTATTGTAGTGTGTACTGCAGTCTGTACTGTAGTGTGTACTGCAGTCTGTACTGCAGTCTGTACCGCAGTCTGTACTGTAGTGTGTACTGCAGTCTGTACTGCAGTCTGTACTGTAGTGTGTACTGTAGTCTGTACTGCAGTCTGTACTGTAGTGTGTACTGCAGTCTGTACTACAGTCTGTACCGCAGTCTGTATTGTAGTCTATACTGCAGTCTGTACTGTAGTGTGTACTGCAGTCTGTACTGCAGTCTGTACCGTAGTCTGTACTGTAGTGTGTACCTCAGTCTGTACTGCAGTCTGTACCGCAGTCTGTACCGCAGTCTGTATTGTAGTCTATACTGCAGTCTGTACTGTAGTGTGTACTGCAGTCTGTACTGCAGTCTGTACCGTAGTCTGTACTGTAGTCGGTACTGCGGTCTGTACTGCAGTCTGTACTGTAGTGTGTACTGTAGTCTGTACTGCAGTCTGTACTCTAGTGTGTACTGCAGTCTGTACTGCAATTTTTACCGTAGTCTGTACTGTATTCGGTACTGCAGTCTGTACTGTAGTGTGTACCGCAGTCTGTACTGCAGTCTCTACCGCAGTCTATACCTCAGTCTGTACTGTAGTGTGTACCTCAGTCTGTACTGTAGTGTGTACTGTAGTGTGTACTGTAGTGTGTACCTCAGTCTGTACTGCAGTCTGTACCGCAGTCTGTACTGTAGTGTGTACCTCAGTCTGTACTGCAGTCTGTACCGCAGTCTGTACCGCAGTCTGTACTGCAGTCTGTACTGTAGTGTGTACTGCAGTCTGTACTGTAGTGTGTACCGCAGTCTGTACTGTAGTGTGTACCGCAGTCTGTACTGCAGTCTGTACTGTAGTGTGTACTGTAGTCTGTACCGCAGTCTGTACTGTAGTCTGTACCGCAGTCTGTACTGTAGTGTGTACTGTAGTGTGTACTGCAGTCTGTACTGTAGTGTGTACCGCAGTCTGTACTGCAGTCTGTACTGTAGTGTGTACCGCAGTCTGTACTGTAGTGTGTACTGCAGTCTGTACTGTAGTCTGTACCGCAGTCTGTACCGCAGTCTGTACTGTAGTGTGTACCGCAGTCTGTACTGCAGTCTGTACTGTAGTGTGTACCGCAGTCTGTACTGTAGTGTGTACTGCAGTCTGTACTGCAGTCTGTACTGCAGTCTGTACCGCAGTCTGTACTGTAGTGTGTACTGTAGTGTGTACCTCAGTCTGTACTGCAGTCTGTACCGCAGTCTGTACTGTAGTGTGTACCTCAGTCTTTACTGCAGTCTGTACTGTAGTCTGTATTGTAGTGTGTACTGCAGTCTGTACTGTAGTGTGTACTGTAGTCTGTACCGCAGTCTGTACTGTAGTCTGTACCGCAGTCTGTACTGTAGTGTGTACTGCAGTCTGTACTGTAGTGTGTACCGCAGTCTGTACTGTAGTGTGTACTGCAGTCTGTACTGCAGTCTGTACTGTAGTGTGTACTGTAGTCTGTACTGCAGTCTGTACTGTAGTGTGTACCGCAGTCTGTACTGCAGTCTGTACTGTAGTGTGTACTGCAGTCTGTACTGTAGTCTGTACCGCAGTCTGTACCGCAGTCTGTACTGCAGTCTGTACTGCAGTCTGTACCGCAGTCTGTACTGTAGTGTGTACTGTAGTGTGTACCTCAGTCTGTACTGCAGTCTGTACCGCAGTCTGTACTGTAGTGTGTACCTCAGTCTGTACTGCAGTCTGTACTGTAGTCTGTATTGTAGTGTGTACTGCAGTCTGTACTGTAGTGTGTACTGCAGTCTGTACTGCAGTCTGTACCGCAGTCTGTACTGTAGTGTGTACTGTAGTGTGTACCGCAGTCTGTACTGTAGTGTGTACTGCAGTCTGTACTGCAGTCTGTACCGCAGTCTGTACTGTAGTGTGTACTGCAGTCTGTACTGCAGTCTGTACTGTAGTGTGTACTGTAGTCTGTACTGCAGTCTGTACTGTAGTGTGTACTGCAGTCTGTACTACAGTCTGTACCGCAGTCTGTATTGTAGTCTATACTGCAGTCTGTACTGTAGTGTGTACTGCAGTCTGTACTGCAGTCTGTACCGTAGTCTGTACTGTAGTCGGTACTGCGGTCTGTACTGCAGTCTGTACTGTAGTGTGTACTGTAGTCTGTACTGCAGTCTGTACTCTAGTGTGTACTGCAGTCTGTACTGCAATTTTTACCGTAGTCTGTACTGTATTCGGTACTGCAGTCTGTACTGCAGTCTGTACTGTAGTGTGTACCGCAGTCTGTACTGCAGTCTCTACCGCAGTCTATACCTCAGTCTGTACTGTAGTGTGTACCTCAGTCTGTACTGTAGTGTGTACTGTAGTGTGTACTGTAGTGTGTACCTCAGTCTGTACTGCAGTCTGTACCGCAGTCTGTACTGTAGTGTGTACCTCAGTCTGTACTGCAGTCTGTACCGCAGTCTGTACCGCAGTCTGTACTGCAGTCTGTACTGTAGTGTGTACTGCAGTCTGTACTGTAGTGTGTACCGCAGTCTGTACTGTAGTCTGTACCGCAGTCTGTACCGCAGTCTGTACTGCAGTCTGTACCGCAGTCTGTACTGTAGTGTGTACTGCAGTCTGTACTACAGTCTGTACCGCAGTCTGTATTGTAGTCTGTAATGCAGTCTGTACTGTAGTCTGTACTGCAGTCTGTACTGTAGTGTGTACTGCAGTCTGTACTGTAGTGTGTACCGCAGTCTGTACTGTAGTCTGTACTGCAGTCTGTACTGCAGTCTGTACCGCAGTCTGTACCGCAGTCTGTACTGTAGTGTGTACTGCAGTCTGTACTGCAGTCTGTACTGCAGTCTGTACTGCAGTCTGTACCGCAGTCTGTACCGCAGTCTGTTCTGTAGTGTGTACTGTAGTGTGTACTGTAGTCTGTACTGTAGTATGTACTGCAGTCTGTACTGCAGTCTACTGTGGGTCTTCTATTCCTGTGCAGCTCTTTCTTTTCACACTGACAACATACCGGTGATTCTCCAATTCTGGGGCACTTTCGGCTTTTGACATTTTGAAAAAATGAATTTCTTTAAAATCTGTTTCTCCCCCCCCCCTTTTTTTTTTTCAAGAGCTCTGTTAAGTGGTGTGGACCAGATATCTCAGCACAGCTCTGATCGTCCTACGAAACAAGTCTGATGTTATGATGCTGTTTTCAGAGTTGCAACAGCGAAATGTGATGTGATGACACGAGACGGTCATGACCATTTTCACTTTTTGGAGAAAAAGTTGGCCAAGTCTTAGACTTGCTAAGCTAACTTGTTAGCTAGCATACAATGTAGAATGAATACACGTGAATAAAGTGAAGTTTCTTATTTCTGAACTAAAATACTCAGCTAGTAACGTGTTTGGTGATGACTTGTAATAACCATCAAGTCAGATCAGGACATATGAACCTTCACATGACTTACATGTGTAATAACCATCCTGTAAACCTTCACATGACTTACATGTGTTATAACCATCCTGTCAGGTCAGGACATATAAACCTTCACACGACTTACATGTGTAATAACCATCCTGTCAGATCAGGACATATAAACCTTCACACGACTTACATGTGTAATAACCATCCTGTCAGACCAGGACATATAAACCTTCACATGACTTACATGTGTTATAACCTTCCTGTCAGATCAGGACATATAAACCTTCACATGACTTACATGTGTAATAACCATCCTGTCAGATCAGGACATATAAACCTTCACATGACTTACATGTGTAATAACCATCCTGTCAGATCAGGGCGTATAAACCTTCACATGACTTACATGTGTAATAACCATCCTGTCAGATCAGGACATATAAACCTTCACATGACTTACATGTGTAATAACCATCCTGTAAACCTTCACATGACTTACATGTGTTATAACCATCCTGTCAGATCAGGACATATAAACCTTCACATGACTTACATGTGTAATAACCATCCTGTAAACCTTCAGATGACTTACATGTGTAATAACCATCCTGTCAGATCAGGACATATAAACCTTCAGATGACTTACATGTGTTATAACCATCCTGTCAGATCAGGGCATATAAACCTTCACATGACTTACATGTGTAATAACCATCCTGTCAGATCAGGACATATAAACCTTCACATGACTTACAGGTGTAATAACCATCCTGTCAGATCAGGACATATAAACCTTCACATGAGTTACATGTGTTATAACCATCCTGTCAGATCAGGACATATAAACCTTCACATGACTTACATGTGTAATAACCATCCTGTAAACCTTCACATGAGTTACATGTGTTATAACCATCCTGTCAGATCAGGACATATAAACCTTCACATGACTTACATGTGTTATAACCATCCTGTCAGTTCAGGACATATAAACCTTCACATGAATTACATGTGTAATAACCATCCTGTCAGATCAGGACATATAAACCTTCACATGACTTACATGTGTAATAACCATCCTGTCAGGTCAGGACATATAAACCTTCACATGACTTACATGTGTTATAACCATCCTGTCAGATCAGGACATATAAACCTTCACATGACTTACATGTGTAATAACCATCCTGTCAGATCAGGACATATAAACCTTCACATGACTTACATGTGTAATAACCATCCTGTAAACCTTCAGATGACTTACATGTGTTATAACCATCCTGTCAGATCAGGGCATATAAACCTTCACATGACTTACATGTGTAATAACCATCCTGTCAGATCAGGACATATAAACCTTCACATGACTTACATGTGTAATAACCATCCTGTCAGATCAGGACATATAAACCTTCACATGACTTACATGTGTAATAACCATCCTGTAAACCTTCAGATGACTTACATGTGTTATAACCATCCTGTCAGATCAGGACATATAAACCTTCACATGACTTACATGTGTTATAACCATCCTGTCAGGTCAGGACATATAAACCTTCACATGACTTACATGTGTAATAACCATCCTGTCAGATCAGGACATATAAACCTTCACATGACTTACATGTGTAATAACCATCCTGTCAGATCAGGACATATAAACCTTCACATGAGTTACATGTGTAATAACCATCCTGTCAGATCAGGACATATAAACCTTCACATGAGTTACATGTGTTATAACCATCCTGTCAGATCAGGACATATAAACCTTCACATGACTTACATGTGTTATAACCATCCTGTCAGGTCAGGACATATAAACCTTCACATGACTTACATGTGTAATAGCCATCCTGTCAGATCAGGACATATAAACCTTCACATGACTTACATGTGTAATAACCATCCTGTAAACCTTCAGATGACTTACATACGTTATAACCATCCTGTCAGATCAGGACATATAAACCTTCACATGACTTACATGTGTAATAACCATCCTGTAAACCTTCAGATGACTTACATACGTTATAACCATCCTGCCAGATCAGGACATATAAACCTTCACATGACTTACATGTGTAATAACCATCCTGTCAGGTCAGGACATATAAACCTTCACATGACTTACATGTGTTATAACCATCCTGTCAGATCAGGACATATAAACCTTTACATGACTTACATGTGTAATAACCATCCTGTAAACCTTCAGATGACTTACATGTGTTATAACCATCCTGTCAGATCAGGGCATATAAACCTTCACATGACTTACATGTGTAATAACCATCCTGTCAGATCAGGACATATAAACCTTCACATGACTTACATGTGTTATAACCATCCTGTCAGATCAGGACATATAAACCTTCACATGACTTACATGTGTAATAACCATCCTGTAAACCTTCAGATGACTTACATGTGTTATAACCATCCTGTCAGATCAGGGCATATAAACCTTCACATGACTTACATGTGTAATAACCATCCTGTCAGATCAGGACATATATACCTTCAGATGACTTACATGTGTTATAACCATCCTGTCAGATCAGGACGTATAAACCTTCACATGACTTACATGTGTTATAACCATCCTGTCAGATCAGGACATATAAACCTTCACATGACTTACATGTGTTATAACCATCCTGTCAGATCAGGACATATAAACCTTCACATGAGTTACATGTGTTATAACCATCCTGTCAGATCAGGACATATAAACCTTCACATGACTTACATGTGTAATAACCATCCTGTAAACCTTCAGATGACTTACATGTGTTATAACCATCCTGTCAGATCAGGGCATATAAACCTTCACATGACTTACATGTGTAATAACCATCCTGTCAGATCAGGACATATAAACCTTCACATGACTTACATGTGTAATAACCATCCTGTAAACCTTCAGATGACTTACATGTAACCATCCTGTCAGATCAGGGCATATAAACCTTCACATGAATTACATGTGTAATAACCATCCTGTCAGATCAGGACATATAAATCTTCACATGACTTACATGTGTTATAACCATCCTGTCAGATCAGGGCATATAAACCTTCACATGACTTACATGTGTAATAACCATCTTGTCAGATCATGACGTATAAACCTTCATATCACATTTGTGACATGAAAAAGTCACGCTTCTGCCATGACTTCTCACGCGCCTCTGACTCGTCTCGTTTCCATGGCAACCACGTTGTTGTTGTGTGAAAAAACGTGGCTGTAAAGTGTTGGGGGTGATGTAATGACAGATGTATGAGGGACAGCCATATTTAATTATAAAAATGTGTAAACTGCACACATATAAACCATATGGATGTGAAATATGTCTTTAAATTATTATGAGAAAATGCAAAGTAAAGCTTTAATGAATTTAACCATTTTCATGACGTTATTATAGAGGGAAGTTAAACAGTCTGGGTTGGGGACAAGCCCACAACAGGGACATTCTGGCTCATTTGAATTTTCAACAAACTGAAAAAGTATTATGACGTCATCCTTTCTCACAGCGAACACAACCTAACTAACAAATACACTAATTGTTTTTAAAGTTTCCCGGGAAATCCTCCCTGGCGACAGGAAAACTCCCTTAACTGAAGACCCGCCCATAAATGTGGGGTTTCGTCCACAGCGTTGCTGCTTTATCCCACACGCCTCAGTGGGGTCACACCAGCGGCCTTACAGCAACGAGTCTGCCCGAACTTCGTCTTATAGTCCATGGGCCAGAGCCCAAAATTTCCTATTTCGGTACACTCAAGGTGGCAAAACTTACTTATAATTTTTGAAAGGATCCATGTCTGTAGATGATATTTTGGTATGATAACCATTCCTGAGTGGCAGCTGTATCACAGTTATCAGCTCATGAAGTTAACCACCCGCTAAACTAAATTGCATTTTAGACGCTGGTGCATATCCTGGTTTAGCCTCATGGTCAGGACATTTTTCAATGTTCTATAATATTGTCTTTGGTATCATTTTAAAGGGGACCTTCTTAGCTTTCATTCAAGCCCTGTTGGGGATATTTCTCACAAATATAGAGGTCACTTGAGCTCTTCAACCCGTCAATAACACACATCTTTCTGCAATGTTCGCCTAAACTATATACTTTCTTTTAGCCCTGTGGCATCTAGGAATATCAGGGACACAAAACACAAAAACTGGAATACTCACAGGACTGTAAAGATTCAGGAAATGTACAATATACCCATACTATTTCATTGTGTGAGGTGATTGTGAACCTTAGATTAGAAGGGCATTATTACTAAGAAACTAACTAGACCAAAGCCAGTTAGTCCATGGGTCAGACCAGATATCGATATCACCCAAGGTGACACAACTTCACTGGTGCCATTTTATTTGGTACACTAACAGAAGTAAAATAATACATGATAACCTTTCCAAATGAGCAGCTATTTCATTTTTCTTTCAGGAAACCTGTTTCTGTGCCTCTCACGATTGTGTATTTGCCCAGATTTTTACAAATATAGCATTTCAACACCCCTGGTACTGATTAGCCTAGCTTAAACTCTGGGACAGTTCTTAGTTGGCCAACAACCAAGGATAACCAGTACTGTGTACTTCCATTCATTGTGCTAAGCTAGGCTAACGTGCAGCCAGATAGCTTTCTACTAAACACATATAGAGGAAACTGGTATCTATCTTCTTGTCTCACTCTGGAGAAGATTGTAAGCTAATTTCCCATAATGTTAGCATGTTCTTTTAATGTATATGTTAATATGATTAGTTAAAGTGGCTACGAGGAACTTTCATCTTGTGTTGATTTTAGCGGCCTCATGTGGACAAAATACAGCTGTTGCATAGCAACTAGGTAATGTCTCTATTTGTGGCTATGTAAGATAAATAATGGTAATATGACGCTGGTGAAGCAAAATAAACTTTGTTTTAGTAGTGTTCATACACCTAAGTTACATGTATTTGTTTGTATGTGGCAGGTGAAAACTGACTGAATATGGCCACTGGTGAACAAGCAAGTTTTTACCCAATACCAAAGCGCCCACGGGTGGAGTGCATTATCCACTGTTCTGATGATACAGATAAGCTGGTTTCACTACAAAGTGTCGACTCATGGAGAACTCTGCTCAGGGCAGCTCAGATACGAAATCATGCACCAGTTTTGAAACTGGCAAAAGACATTCCTGAGGGACAGATTCCAGCAATCTACTACCACAGAAAGTGTCGCAGTATCTTCACTATGAAGCAAATTCTTGATGGCCTCCTTGCAAAAGAAAACAAAAGTTGTGTCTCTGCTGAAGAGAAACAATCTAAGAGAGTAGCTCGACATGCTCCAAGTACATCTAGGACTTATGATGCAGAGTGCATATTTTGTCAGAAAAACAGCAAATATTCCAAGAGACAGAATACGAGAGAAGTACTGGTGCAGTGTCGAGAACTGCGAGCTGATGCAAAGATCAGGAGTGCAGCCACAAAGAAAAGGGACAGCAGAATCCTTGCCATTGTGAGTAGAGACCTTGTAGCAGCTGAAGGGCACTACCACAGGTCATGCTATAGACTTTACACCAAAGAAGAGGTTTCCAAAGGAGAGGTTGCCAGCAATGAAGATGATGATGCTGCAGCCCAGTATGAAGCTGCTGTGAATAAGGCATACAATGAGCTGTTCCTCTTCATCAGGATGGAGCTTTTTGGCAATCCTCAAGTGATGACAATGACTGATCTCTCTGCTAGACTGGTAGCTTCAATGAACTCCCAAGGCATTGCCCAAGGCAAGGAATCAACCAAGAAGCACATAAGGCGAAACCTGGAGAGTGAGTTTGCTGGAGCCTTGCAGATATTCCCTGATGAGAAAGGAAAATTCCTCCTCTATCCCGATAACTTGTCCATGAGGGAACTTGCCAAAGAAAATCAGTCTCTCAAAAGGGAGCTGCAGACCCTGAAAAGTGTCAGTGCACAAGATGTTATAGCCAAAGCAGCCATCAAATTGAGAGCAGACATTAAAAGTCAAGATGTTCCTCAAACCTGGCCGCCTGAAGTCAAACCAGAAGCAGAATGTCCTACCATTCCAGAGTCGCTCATTATCTTCCTGTACTCTCTACTCACAGGCTCAAATGATCCTGATCATGCATCCCAGAGAGTGCAGTGCCTTCTGCAGTCATTTGGCCATGACATAGTATATGCAGTGACATGTGGAAATACCAAGCCTTCCAAGCACATTGTTCTGCCATTCAGTGTCAAAACGTTGACAGGAAATGTAGAGTTGATAAACATCCTCAACCGACTTGGTCACAGTGTGTCCTATTCACAGATGGAAGAGATCAACACTGCCCTGTGTCTCCAGAAACTCTCATCATCAGGGAGTGGCATTGCCCTTCCAGCTAACATCCATCCTGGCATATTCACAACTTTAGCCTGGGACAATATCGACCGTCTTGAAGAAACTGTCAGTGGTGAGGGAACATCTCACAGAGTCAATGGGATTGCTGTGCAAGCAAAGCCAGTCAACCCACTTCCTGTCCAACCCATGCCCACTGTTCCCAAAACAAAGAAGAGAAGCATTGATGGACCCCCACCAATGTTAGCAACTTACAATGCTGGACAACGGGTAGGGCCACCACAAAGCAAAAAGTCAGATGCCGATACTGCAGCCAATACTAAGCTTGCCAGAGAGAAAAACCTTCTTTGGGTCCTAGCACGCGTGTCACAACAAGAAGAACAGTCAGTCAGCAGCTGGACAGGCTTCAACATCCTGACTCGAGGAGAGATGACGGTCATCCCCGACAATATAGGCTATCTGCCTACCATCAATGCTCCAGCGACACAAATGTCTACTGTCAACGAGGTGCTTAACCAGTCACTGAGCATCATGCAGTGCTTAGGCCTGAGGAAGATTTTCTGTGTCTTTCACCAAGCCCTGTATGCGAAGGCTGTCGAGATCACATGGAAACACCATGACAAGTTCCATGATATCATCGTTAGGCTTGGGGTATTCCATACCATCTGCACACTGCTGGCAATAATAGGAAAGCGTTTCCAAGATGCTGGACTCAAAGACCTCTGCATTGAGTCTGGCATGATTGCAGAAGGCTCAATTGCTGGTGTTATGGATGGCCGCAAGTACAACAGGGCAGTGCGACTACACAAGCTCCTGTATGAGGCTCTCATGCGACTGACCTTGAATGGTTTCCTGTCCTGGTTGGAAGAAACTCACAGGAATGACATGGTTCACCTGAATGAGACACTGAAGACCATTGACAGCCTTGGGAAAGAAGTCTCACAACATGCTTTGAAGGAGGTCCTCGAGAACAGCTCTTGTACACGCATCATGGATCTATTTGAAGTCTACCGTGAGTTCCTTAGAGGTGGAAACGGCAGCCTCTCGAACTTCTGGATGTCCTATTTGGACATGGTTGAAATCTTGTTGGGGCTCATCCGAGCATCCAGAGAGGGAGACTGGATGCTACACTTGGCTAGCATTCGAGCAATGATCCCATGGTGCTTTGCTTATGACAGGATGAATTATGCACGCTACCTCCCCTACTACTACGCCCAGATGTCTGAGCTGCCCATCACACACCCAGATGTGTACACAGAATTCATGGAAGGAGGCTTCTCAGTCCAACTGGGCTCCACCAATCCCTTTGGCCGAATCCCTGTTGACCAAGCTATAGAAGAAACGGTGAACAAAGACACCCAAACAGCTGGAGGGACAACGGGATTCAGCTTGAAGCCAGGAGCTGTGACCAAATATTATCTCACAGCTGAGTATAGAAGCATGTACCTCAGACAGCTGAGAGACCTGACAGGTCAAGGCAGGTGCAAATGGTCTCATCCAGATCTACAGAGTCCAAGGATCAAGAGAGATGAAGCAGATGTCCAGTCTCTCATGGACCTTATGGAGAATAACTGGCTCAATCCTATGTCCCCTGATGAGATTGATTTGGTTAGCCTCTCCACTGGCAACATGGCTCCACCTGATGTGACCATAGATCTCTTGAGAGCTCTTGAGAAAGGAGAAGAGGCCTACCAAGCATTCCAGCAAACAAGGTTAGATGCAGACCCACCACCTGTGAAATTCCACGACAAGATGACCAAGCAAAGTCTGAAAACATTCTCCAATGTCAGTACAAAACAAGCTCATGGAAAGAAAGCACAGGATGTGGTTCTGAAGGCAGATAGAAACCTTTTCAGTCACATGATCCTGGTGGCTGAAAGCAGAAAGGTGAATCTGAAGGATGTCCTTGCCTACCCATTGGGCCCACTACCATGGGCACTGGCAAATGCTGATGGGTCCTTACGAAAAACAAACAAGGCTGCACTTGCCAGAGAGCTTGAAAAGAATGTATCTCCTGCAGAAGACATCCCAATCCCATCTACTTCCATCATTGATGGGATGAGCCTGGTCCAAAAAATGAATGGCAACAACAAAACCTTTGCACAGGTGGCAGAGTCAGCCTTGACCCAGGTCCTCCATGAGGGAGCACAGAGGGGGAGGATTGATGTTGTTTTTGATGTCTATCACCAGACTTCGATCAAAGATGCTGAACGACTGAACCGGGGTGGAGACATCACTCTCCAGTACAAGAATCTTGCAGGGGGACACCACGTCCAGCAGTGGAGAAAATT
The DNA here is from genome assembly GCF_029633865.1 of Lampris incognitus. Classification (NCBI taxonomy): domain Eukaryota; kingdom Metazoa; phylum Chordata; class Actinopteri; order Lampriformes; family Lampridae; genus Lampris; species Lampris incognitus. The sequence goes on along the minus strand of NC_079214.1, from coordinate 5,370,514 downwards.
TCTGTGCAGTTCCTCCAACAAGACCAGTCTCATCAAGTTTCTGGTGGAAGAGTGGAAACTCCCACGATACAGAGCTATGCTGCATGGCAAAGTGTTGTACATGACCTGTGAGGAAACCTGCTACAAGTTGACAGAAGATGGGTGTGAGGAAGCAGCAGAACTGCACTCCACACATGAAGAACCTGACACCCGTCTGCTCCTGCATGCATTGCATGCAGCAAATGCGGGCTCAAAGTCAGTTATCATCACAGCTGAGGACACTGATGTCATGGTGCTTTGTCTTGGCTTCCAGAAGGACATCACCTGTCCCATCTACCAGAAGTGTGGGACTCAGAACCGCACATGGTTTGTCGACATCACCAAACCGGCAAGTTCACTTGGAGACAGCATCTGTGACAGCCTAATTGGCTTATATGCCTTCACAGGCTGCGACACTGTCAGTGCATTCGCTGGTCGAGGGAAGCTGAATGCCCTGAAGATAGTGAGAAAGCACACTTCCTGCCAAGAGACTTTTAGTCAACTGGGACAGACATGGAATGTGAGTGATGAGCTGTTCCAGAAAATTGAGCAGTTCACCTGTCGGATGTATGTTGCTAATAGCAGCACTGCTGAGGTGAACAAACTGCGTTACCAGCTCTTCTGCACCAAAAGGGGAGAGGTTGAGTCCAGCCAGCTGCCACCATGTAGAGACTGTCTCTTTATGCATGTTCAACGAGCCAACTATCAGGCAGCAATATGGAAGTGCTGTCTGCAGGCTAACCCTGTGGTGCCAAGCCCTACTGAGTATGGATGGACAGACGATGAAGGCAAGCTGGCCATTTACTGGATGCGCTCCCCACCTGCACCAGATGTGGTCTTGGAAATGCTAACATGCAAGTGTGTGCATTCATGCAAATTGCAAGCTGCATGTGCCTGTCAAATGGACTTCCATGCACAGACATGTGCAGGTTACAGACCTGCAGTAACCAAAAACAGCAGGATGGTCCAGAACTGGACTTTGAACTTGGGGAGTCAGATGATGAGAGAAACGAGCAGTTTGATGAATGACAGTGTGATGATTCTGATGGTATTACTGTGGTAGTAGTCTATTGATGCACAGGATGTTGATTCTGGACTTGGTTACCCAGAGCTTGATAACAATAATGTAACCATATTCACATATACCCATTACCCTACCCATTACGATTACATATACCCACTAATGATATGGGATTACATGTATCATTGACTAAGTATATGTAAATGTCAATGTTGTTTAAAATATTAAAATAGTTCATTACCTCACTATGGTATTCCTTTTTATCATGTATTTTGATTGTGTATTTAAACAAATGTATAGAGACCAGTTTGTGACCTAACTGGCTTTGGTCTAGTTCTCATTTAAGGCTCACAATCACCTCACACAATGAAATAGTATGGGTATATTATACATTTCCTGAATCTTTACAGTCCTGTGAGTATTCCAGTGTTTGTGTTTCGTGTCCCTGATATTCCTAGATGCCACAGGGCTAAAAGAAAGTATATAGTTTAGGCGAAAATTGCAGAAAGATGTGTGTTATTGACGGGTTGAAGAGCTCAAGTGACCTCTATATTTGTGAGAAATATCCACAACAGGGCTTGAATGAAAGCTAAGAAGGTCCCCTTTAAAATGATACCAAAGACAATATTATAGAACATTGAAAAATGTCCTGACCATGAGGCTAAACCAGGATATGCACCAGCGTCTAAAATGCAGTTTAGTTTAGCGGGTGGTTAACTTCATGAGCTGATAACTGTGATACAGCTGCCACTCAGGAATGGTTATCATACCAAAATATCATCTACAGACATGGATCCTTTCAAAAATTATAAGTAAGCTTTGCCACCTTGAGTGTACCGAAATATCCTCTGGCCCATGGACTACTATGAAGGGAACTTCAAGTCAAGTCAAGTATATGTACTAGTAGTGTACTTGTAAGTATACTTAAGTACAGTTTTGTTTAGTATATCCCTGACAAGTACTTAAAAAGTAAACTGAAAGTATACTCACTGAGTTTTAGTTTAATATAAGTTTACTAATAGTACACTTGAATAAAATACTTTTTTGTAAGGGTAAGGGTGCACCCCCCCCACATACACACTCACCCAGTTTCCTACCACTGTACCCCCCACACACACAGTTTCATACCACTGTACCCCCCCACACCCAGTTTCCTACCACTGTACCCCCCCCACATACACACACAGTTTCATACCACTGTACCCCCCCACACACACAGTTTCATACCACTGTACCCCCCCACACACACAGTTTCATACCACTGTACCCCCCCACATACACACACAGTTTCATACCACTGTACCCCCCCACATACACACACAGTTTCCTACCACTGTACCCCCCCACACACACAGTTTCCTACCACTGTACCCCCCACACACACAGTTTCCTACCACTGTACCCCCCCACACACACAGTTTCCTACCACTGTACCCCCCCACACACACAGTTTCATACCACTGTACCCCCCCACACACACAGTTTCATACCACTGTACCCCCCCACATACACAGTTTCATACCACTGTACCCCCCCACACACAGTTTCATACCACTGTACCCCCCCCACACACAGTTTCCTACCACTGTACCCCCCACATACACAGTTTCATACCACTGTACCCCCCACATACACACACAGTTTCATACCACTGTACCCCCCACATACACACACAGTTTCATACCACTGTACCCCCCCACATAAACACTCACCCAGTTTCATACCAATGTACCCCCCCACATACACACTCCCTCAGTTTCCTACCACTGTACCCCCCCACACACAGTTTCATACCACTGTACCCCCCACACAGTTTCATACCACTTTCCCCCCCCCCCACATACACACACACATACACACATCGCTGTCAAACGTGTCCTGGGATTGGCATTAGTTGACTAATAATTAAACAAAAAAAGAATTGTGAGTGTGTGGGTGTGTGTGTGTGTGGGAGTGTGTGTGTGTGGGAGTGTGTGTGTGTGTGTGTGTGTGTGTTTGAGTGAGTGAGAGTGTGTGTGTGTGTGTGTTTGAGTGAGTGAGTGAGTGGGAGTGTGTGCGTGTGTGTGTGAGTGTGAGTGAGTGTGTGTGTGTGGGAGTGTGTGTGTGTGAGTGAGTGTGTGTGTGTGTGGGAGTGAGTGTGTGTGTGTGTGTGTATGAGTGTGTGTGTGTGTGAGTGTGTGTGTGTTTGAGTGAGTGTGTGTGAGTGTGTGTGTGTGTGTGTGTGTGTGTGTGTGAGTGTGTGTGCGTGTGTGTGTGTGTGTGTGTGTGTGTATGAGTGCGTGCGTGTGTGTGTGTATGAGTGCGTGCGTCTGTGTGTGGCAGTGTGTGTGAGTGTGTGTGTGTGTGTGTGAGTGCGTGCGTGTGTGTGTGAGTGTGTGTGTGTGTGAGTGTGTGGGAGTGTGTGTGTGTGTGTATGAGTGTGTGTGTGTGTGTGTATGAGTGTGTGTGTGTGTGTGTGTGTGTGTATGAGTGTGTGTGTGTGTGTGTGTGTGTGTGTGAGTGCGTGCGTGTGTGTGTGTGAGTGTGTGGGAGTGTGTGTGTGTGTGTGGGAGTGTGTGCGTGTGTGTGTGATAACGTTCCAGAACTTGCCGTGTGTGTCTTCTGTGTGAGAGCACGTGAGCCCCGGCGCTTGTTTGGTCGTTTTTATGCCTCATGTTTTATTCAGTGACCCGTCGCGTGCCTGCCCGAATAATAATGAGCCCCGCCCCCTTTACCGTGTCTGGCTCCGCGGCGCGTCGCATCAGTCCGCTGATGGCGGCGCTGCGCGGGGCGGAAGGATATTGCACCGCGGCGCGGCGGAGTTCACCGAGTCCCGCGTCCCGTTTTAAATAAATACAGACAAGCAGAAGCCGGACGGCGGACTGGCGGACTGGTGGACGGGACGGGACGGGACGGGACAACATGGCAATGGAGGACGACGACGTCGCGGCGGCCATTGGGACTAACGCCGGAGCGGACACCCCGAAAGGAGGCGACGCCGGCGGCCAGGGGAAGGCGGCCGGCCGCAGCGACGCGCCGCCGGCCGCGGCGCCCGGTCGGTCCGCGGGACGCACCGCCGCCGCCAGCGGGATCCGCGGGGCCGCCGCCGGGATCCGCGTCCTCAAGGCAGGTCATCGTCTGTCTGTCAGCCTTTATTAGCGTCGTTAGCGACGCGGCGCGTGAGAAATGAAATGTTGTGTGGCGCGTGCGCGGCGATGATTGGTGCGTTGTCTGGTCGGTGATTTGAGCTGCGAGCGAGGCAGCGCCGCCGCCTCCGCCTCCACCTCCGCCTCCGCCCAGCTGTTACACGTCTGTTGCTGACATGTCACCGCCGCGCGCACACGCACGACGGGTACGGGTCCGGGTCCGGGGCCGTGGTGCACCGGTTTACCCAGTCACGCGCGGCGCCGCCCGCGCGCGCGCGCGCGCAGCAAAGGTATAGATGGGGTTTGTGCTTTAGAGACGGGACGGAAACCAGCTCCCCGGTGCAGCGGAAACGGGCCAGCCAGCCCGGCGGGCCGCACTCAACAGTACACCATTTGAGTTCTGTAACACTTCCATGTTTCCGGTTTGAATTAGCACGTGTGTTATCAGGCGTCCCGGTTAGCGTGGCGGTCTATTCCGTTGCCTACCAACACGGGGATCGCCGGTTCGAATCCCCGTGTTGCCTCCGGCTCGGTCGGGCCTCCCTACAGACACAGTTGGCCGTGTGTGCGGGTGGGAAGCCGGCTGTGGGTATGTGTCCTGGTCGCAGCACTAGCGCCTCCTCTGGTCGGTCGGAGCGCCTGCTGGGGGGGGGGACTGGGGGGCTACGTCCCCCTGGTGAAACTGCGCGCTGTCAGGTGAAAAGAAGCGGCTGGCGACTCCACAGGTATCGGAGGAGGCATGTGGTAGTCTGGGGTGAAAATGGGGTGATCGGCCAAGTACAGTTGGGGTTAAAGGGGGCGGGGGTGTTGTGACCGCGTAATCAGTCCCAGATAGCAAAACTGCTCTGGCCCGGACCCGTCCCACACCCGACACTTCCATCTGGCCCACATACCGCATGGAATGATGGCACTTGGGCGGTCCGCTGCTGTTTGCCAGATCTGGGCCAGAACCAAGCCATAGCAATGCCGCATGTGCCACATATTTGCCAAAGGTGGCCCATATGTGTTTTGTGATATTTGGGCCATATTCACCATTTACCACACGGGCCACTTCAGGAGCACATCCAGATCACATGTTGCCCAGAGCGCCGCATCTTAGCCAAAAAAGGCCCACGTCTGATTTGGCACATTTGGGCCATATTTGCTGTTACACATGTTTTGTCGGGGCCAGAAGAAGGCCAGCAGTGCCGCATCACTGCCTGAAGTGGCCCACATCCGGATGCTGTCTGGGCATGGACCATATAACATCATTATATCACATTATTCCCTCTTCTCTTTGCAACAGTCTGTCTGGAGGTGCTGATTGGCTGTAATAGAGTTTGTGGTCAGTTATAATCCACAAGACAGCGACACGGCTAAGTCAATAAGTGAGTCGGCTTCAGCTGAAAATCACCACCAGCCGTTTCTCCCCACGCTGTTGCACTGCGGAGAGACGACTCCTTATTCATCTGCCTTCTCCATCCAGCCATTATCCGAACCACTTATCCTGCTCTCAGGGTCGCGGGGATGCTGGAGCTTATCCCAGCAGGCATTGGAGACACCCTGGACAGGCCGCCGGGCCATCACACAGGGCCAACACACACACACACACACACACACACACATTCACACACACAATCACATTTAGGGACAATGTAGTACAGCCGATTCACCTGACCTACATGTCTTTGGACTGTGGGAGGAAACCGGAGCCCCCGGAGGAAACCCACGCAGACACGGGCAGAACATGCAAACTCCACACAGAGGACGACCCGGGACGACCCCCAAGGTTGGACTACCCTGGGGTTCAAACCTTCCCGCTGTGAGACGACCGCGGTAACCACCGTGCCACCGTGCCGCCCAAAACTTATAAATAGATTTTTCTTTTAATAGTTTTATTTAGATTTACAGCCTCGGTCCAGTCCCGTACAACCAGTGCTTTCTACTGGGGACGGTGGGAGGTTGTGTGGTTGCTGTGCTCTGCTTAAAGGCACCTCAGCAGTACGTTGTCGAAGAGCGAGAAGATCTTCTGTGATCCCCTGCAACACGCTTTTTATTCCCACCAGATCCAGGAGACGAGCCTGTAACTAACGAAACGGCTGTTCCATCATTCTGCAAAGTGCCACTTCTCAGCAACCGGGCCGACCATGTCGCTGTGTCACTGCCAATACCGATTCTGAAGTGTTGACTCTTTAGATGTCTGCCAGCACCGAGCACCGATCCTTCCATTACGTCTGCCGGTCGGTGCAGAGTCACGCTGGTAGCTTGGGCTCAGTGGACAGAAATACTGGCTCCCTGGTGGCAAGAATGCAGTAAATCAAACCGTTTTGCTTTTCTTAACAACATGTTGCCCATGACTGTGGAACCTCGGGTAAAATCTCGGACACCGGTGATCCATTTTAGCCTGCTATCGGCCCAATCTCTTGATACCAGTATTGATACCAAACTAATAACTAATAACACCACTGGCATTACCAGTAACATTCAGGTCAGTGGTTAGACACTCTCGACAGTCAACAAATTTACATATCTTGGGGCCACCGTCGCAGATGAAGGGTCCAAACCGGAAGTCCTTTCCCGCATTGCACAAGCAACCGCCGCACTCAAAAGGTTAAAACCGATCTGGAAAGACAAAAACAATAGCACCGGGTCTGAAGTCAGATTGATGCGCTCAGTAGTCACCTCCATCTTGTTGTACGCATGTGAAACTTGGACGCTCACAGCAGATCTCCAAAGAAGAAGAAGCACAATGGAGATGAGGCGCTGCAGGGAGATTCCAGGCCTCTCATGTAGAGGCCACGTTACGAATGAAGAGGTGAGGAGAAGGATTACACAAGCCGTTGGAACACACGAAGACTTGTTGACAATCGTCAAGAAGATAAAGCTGAAATGGTGTGGTCGCACCTCGAGAAGTCCCGGCCTTGCCGAGGCCAACCTGCAAGGCACAGTGAGGGGCGGGCGAAGACGAGGAAGACGGAAGAAGCGATGCCTATGTGACTTTGCAGCTTACAGAGGGCAGCTGAGGACAGACGGAGAGGGCGAGGGCTGGTTGCGGATTCAACAGCGATGCCCCAATGACCTCTCGAGAGGTTACGGGATAGGTGAGGTGAGATGAGGTGAGGTGAGGTGAGGTAAGTATTGATATGCCGACATCCCTATTTGGAAATGATTAATTATTTTTATTGGAATAAAATACTCCAATAAAAATAATTAATCATTTACAAATGGGGAGGCCGGCATATCAATACTGGTATCAGATATTGGGCCGATAGCGGGTTCAAATGGATCATAGGTGTCTTTTATTGAAATTTTTTATTGGAATGAAATACTAGGCCCTGTGCTGGACTGGCGGCCTGTCCAGGGTGTCTCCCCGCCTGCCGCCCAATGACTGCTGGGATAGGCTCCAGCTTCCCTGCGACCCTGAGAGCAGGATAAGCGGCTTGGATAATGGATGGGTGGATGAAGTACTATATCGGTTAAGTGACAAAACAATCTATTTCAAGAGGCAAAGATTCTGAGATTTAAACAGCAGAATGGATTAAAATCAGCAGTTTTAGTGTTGTTTGTATGTCTGTCTGTGGCGGGCCTGGAGCCGCCATTGATACGGCTGAGTTATCTGTCTTGATTTCATCAGGCTTTTCAGAGGAACACACCAATAAACCTGAAGCCTTGACTCAGAATCAGGCCTAGCCGCGCTTTTCTGCCTTCGTCTTGACCCGAAAGGACCGGAACCCAGGTGGCTCCTGTGAGCGACGCAGTCGACAAACCGGTCTTTAAAAGGATCCTGAAAGTGACACCGTGCACCTGAAGCCTTTCCACACCCACACTCATTCACAACGACAGCTGATGCAGACACCCGCCGCCTCGGAGCACCAGCTCGTCAGAGGCATTACATATGTAAAAGAAGAGGAGAGATTCTGCCAATTTTTTTAAAAAACATCCAGTCTTTAGTTGAGCTTAACAGAAACTGAACACTGCTGCAGGACGTTAAAGCTACAGTCCTTAATCCAGATGTAAACCAAAGGGTCGTCCTGCTGCGGCTGGCCAGTACAGGGCGCCACCCCCTTCAAATATCAAGAGATGAAAATCAACTCAAACACGTTAAATATAATTTAGTTGTATAATGCAAATAATGATGAAATAAAGGTGTTTGTCGGTCTGTGAGCGCCTGTCAGCAGCATTAAATATTGGTTCAAATGGTGTTTGGTTGGTTTCTGTCTGAATACATATACTTCCTGTCTGAATACATATACGTCCTGTCTGAATACATATACTTCCTGGGTGAGGGGCGCCGGCCAAGCCATACCTTATGTAAGCCCTCAAACTTGTGGCGAGCAGGTGACCTGAGGCTGCTGTCTGATTGGTTTATTCAGATTTTCCAGGGGGCGCTGTTCTGTGCTGCCCCAGACACTCCCACTTTTATTGGCTGTGAATTGGTATAGTTTTAATGTTTTTTGATCTAATGTGGTGGCCCGGCGGCCTGTCCAGGGTGTCTCCCCCCCTGCTGCCCAGTGACTGCTGGGATAGGCCCCAGCGTCCCCGTGACCCTGAGAGCAGGATAAGTGGTTTGGATAATGGATGGATGGATGGATGGATCTAATGTGATTGGACAATTCTTGTGGCTGTCAATCATGTTCGCACCCACCACGACGCCTCGTCTCGACTGTCAATCATCGACCGTCTACGAACCCTGATAAAAGCTATATGCTACGTTGTCCTTCTTAATAACTCTGTGACTGTGTGGACATTAAAGCAGCTGTCAGGTGGGCTGCGCCAAGTTAAATTGCGCCCCCCCCCTAAAATTCTTTTTAGCACCAACCGCCACTGGTACAAACCACAGCACAGGAAGCTGCTGTCTCTCCCAGATTGATTGACATGTGCCTTAATACAAGGACTAGCAGTAAACAATACTAAATCTGAGTTTCTAATGTGTTCTGATGCTGTAAAAGGTCGGTTCACATCTCTAATGGTTGTAAAGATGGAGTCAAACAGACCCATATGTCCTATTACCATCTGATGAGAAAGACACACCATGATTGTTGTCCAACAATGACTCACATCTTTTAATTATGCACGTGGATGTAGCTCAAATTTATTTGGTCAAAAAATTACAGATTGGGCCTTCTAAATATTCAGCGTGGTTAATGGCTAATGTGCATGTATGACATTTTAGCGCCAATACCAACAATATTGATTCCAGTCAGACACGTCAGTCCTGTTTCATTCTTGTAGTGGTGGTCCGAACCTTCATACTAGTGTATAAACATGAGTGATAGATACAACATGTTTGAATTGTGTGTAGATATGAATAAGCCGTATCATGTTAACGGGTGGGCGGCGCAGTGGTTAGCGCGGTCGCCTCACAGCAAGACGGTCCTGGGTTCGAGCCCCGGGGTAGTCCGACCTTGGGGTTCGTCCCGGGTCGTCCTTTGTGTGGAGTTTGCAGGATCTCCCCGTGTCTGTGTGGGTTTCCTCCGGGGGGCTCCGGTTTCCTCCCACAGTCCAAAGACATTTAGGTCAGGTGAATCGGCTGTACTAAATTGCCTGTGTGTGTGTGTGTGTGTGTGTGTGTGTGTGTGTGTGTGTGTGTACATATATATATATATGTCGGCCCTGTGTGATGGCCTGGCGGCCTGTCCAGGGTGTCTCCCCGCCTGCAGTCCAATGACTGCTGGGATAGGCTCCAGCGACCCTGAGAGCAGGATAAGTGGTTGGGATAATGGACAGTTAGAGTTATGGTAGCATTATGGGATGGTTAGCTGACATTTAAAATGTGCATGTTAAAAACCACATTTCTATGTCCCCTTAGCAAAGTGCTCGGGGCCTCACGTCACACATCCTCACGTAGTATTTTCATCCTTGTAGAACTGATCACTGATCTTGATCATCATCAAGACCTCATCTCGCTTGTTCTCCATTCACAAGTGGCCTGACAATTCATTTTTTGCAAGTTTGTCTCTATCCGAGTTGTCCGCCACGTTTTTGGTTTTCGTCCACTTCCTGGTTGGACCGATGCACTGAACTGTACTTTATTTCTGTTTACACTTTCACTAAATGTGGACTGAAAAGATCAATCGTTCATATATACAAATTTGTTCTTACACACCCGTAGATTTTTTTAGCCCTGAAGTTTGTCTCAGAGACCAGTGTAGAACCTGGGTAACCCCTGAATGTAGACGCCGGTTGGCTAACACTGATGTCTTTGCAAGCCTGGGTGTTGGCTCGTTGCAAGAGGTAGACGTTAGGGGAAAGGAATTACAAATAACCATCAGGCTTTGCTTCTGACTTAGACAATCTTTAGAGCTAAAAAAAAATTCCATGGGTGTGTAAAACAATTGTGTAGGTACATAAGAACGATTCCCAAGAAACCCAATGAATTTACAACAGCAGAGCCACAGCACTTCGCCCGGTAAAGGGAAACTGGGGCCCCTCCTGAAGCCAGACCTGGGAAGGGAGCTTGCTGGTGAGCGTCTGGTGGCTGGGCCTTGGCCCATGGGGCCCGGTCAGACCCAGCTTCTGCGAGGATGAGCACTGGGGTAGGGTGCAATGCAGGCCGGGCAGCAGGGAAAGGTGGGGACTGGGGTGTGTCGACTTCCGGCATCACAAACTGGTCCTCAGGCTCCTTCCCTCCCACTCTGGCAGGGAAGGAGCCAGGGAGCCTGGGCTTGTGTGGGAGGTGGAGCGGTACCAACTAGATATAGTTGGGCTCACCTCCAAACATAGCATGGGCTCTGGTACCAAACTCCAGGAGAGGGGCTGGACTCTTTATTTTTCTGAGGTCGGCCAAGGTGACAGGCACCGGGCAGGTGTGAGGATACTCACAAGTCCCCGGTTGAGCACTGCCATGTTGGAGTTCTCCCCAGGAATGAGAGGGTTGCCTCTATACGACTGCGAGTCGCTGGGGGAAGGCTCTGACTGTTGTGTTTCCAAGCCTTGCTTGGAAAAATAGTTGCAACTGATCCGAATAGTTAAAATACACATGAGGAGTAATGTGGGAACATCTTATCTCAAATCTTGAATTTGTCGGCGCTGTTATGCTGTTTCTGCCAGGGAAGAGGAAAAGAGGAAGGCCAAAGAGGAGGTTTATGGATGTGGCGAGGGAGGACGTGCAGGTGGCTGGTGTGAGAGAGGAAGATGCAGAAGACAGGAAGAGATGGAAACGGATGATCCGCTGTGGCGCCCCCTAACGGGAGCAGCCTAGTAGCAGTAGCAGTAGGTATGCTGTTTCTGCAGTTTTGTTTCACATCGCTTTCTCGGGCCTTGTCTCGGATACGGAGCCTGTTATGATGAGCATTTATTCATCCATCCATCCCTATCCGTACCGCGTATCCTGCTCTCAGGCCGCCAGTCCATCACACAGGGCCGACACCCACATTCATACCTAGGGGCAGTTTAGTACAGTCGATCCACCTGACCTACATGTCTTTGGACTGTGGGAGGAAACCGGAGCACCCGGAGGAAACCCACGCAGACACGGGGAGAACATGCAGACTTGGACTACCCCGGGGCTCGAACCCAGAACCAGAACCTTGTTGCTGTGAGGCGACCGCGCTAACCACTTGATCTATTGAGTTTCTCTTATGCTCCGCACATTCAAACCTGGCATCTTTCACTTAGCTCCACCTAGTGGTGGCAGTTGGAGTCAAGTGCATTACGTAGTAACACTCTGTCCCTTCTTCCCATGACGGCGACAGAGTTGGTATTGTAACGACCACGGATGAATAGGCTCGGTAGGCCTTGGCTCACTCCAAATATGGCTAAAAAGTGTTATGAAATCGCTAAAAGTGCAATCCAGTCACGGCAATCGATGTATAAATGTATGCACAACATTTCTGCACGCTGTACTCTTTTCTGCAGTGTTTATTTGGTCAAACTTCACGGTAGATTAAACGTTCACTCAAGCTAACGAGGCGCGTAATGGCTGCCATTGTTCTCCGCTAGCTAACATTTGCTAGCTAACATTTGCTAGCTGACATTTGCTAGCTGACATTTGCTAGCTAACATTTGCTAGCTGACATTTGCTAGCTGACATTTGCTAGCTAACATTTGCTAGCTAACGTTTGGCTACACGTGTCTATGAATAGGGCTGCAGTTCAGCTGACACCATACGACCACAACATCTATATGTTTATTTTGTTTTTGCCAGGTATATTATTTTGCTGAATATAATTTTTCTATAATACACACATAGTTATATTCATTTCATATTAATATAAAACAGGTTCAGGGAATGCTGTTATGTAAAATCTTCATATTAAGTAGTGAAAATTGATACTGTTGTAAACTATACGATCAAGTTTTATTTTGGCTGAACCAGTTGTTATTATTGTATTTTATGTTCATGATGTATTCATATGTCAGCGGTAGAAAAACAGCCCTTCTTCCCATGATGGCGACAGAGTTGGGCGGGAGTTTGACCACAACATCTCGTATCTGTTGATTTTGATTTTGCCAGAGCTGAGTTGTGCCAGAAATAAATGGGCCTGCAGCAGCTACCCTGAATTCAGAAGACTGGTGTGGTTTCTTCAAAGTATAGCCAGAACAAGGGGTTACACACACACACACACACACACACACACACACACACACACACACACACACACACACACACACCAAGTTATATTATGTTGAAGTTAATTTGTTTAATTGTGCCTTGTTGTTTATCATTAAGTTTGCAGGAGCCCGAACCAAAGTCTAACTGCTACTGTTGGGTTAAAATCCGCGGTGGTGTAGCGGTCTAAGCGTCGGCTTTGTGCCGATGCAGTTGCCCACTGGGGACCGGGGGTTCGCGCCCCGGTCTCGTCAGATCCGACTATGGCCGGACTCGATGAAGCAGCAATAATTGGCAGCACTGTCCTCGGGACGGGGCAGAGTCGGCCTGACTTCGTCGCATGAATGCGTCTCTGTGTGTGTGTGTGTGTGTGTGTGTGTGTGTGTGTGTGTGTGTTTGTGGGGGGGAAGAAGTGGTTCGGCCTGGATTCACCTTGTCACCAAAGTGGCGAGGCGTCTCTTTCCAGACTGCCGGCCGGAGAGATGCAGTTGGCGAGCGCATGCAGTACGAGGGTGGGTGTTTGAACTAAAATAGGGATCGATTGGCCCCTAAATTGGGAGAAAAAGCGAAAATCAGAAATAAATGTAAAAAAAATAAAACTCAGTAAGCATGTCTGTTAAGGAAGGGTTTGACTCCTTGTGGAGTTCACACTGGGTTGGCTGCTTGGTATTTGGGCTGCTCTGTCTGATAGCGGTTTGTGTTGCTATTTTCCTTTTCTCTTTTTCTGGGGGATGGGATGGGCTTCATGCTCACTTTCTTTCTAAGTACTTAACAAATGGCCACTAATACTAGTGATTCAGGAATCCCACATAATTGGCTCTCCTGTGAGGTTTGTGAGCAAGAATATTAAAGGTATGGTGAACCCTACGAAGAGACTGAGGGCATGTTGATCATTAAATACCATCCTACTGTCATCTCTGACCATGCCCCTCTCTCTTTGGATATTCAGTTTTCCCCACAACTGCAGCACTCAGCATCATGGAGGTTCAATACTTTGCTTTTGTCAGACGATAAATTCAATAAATTAATTGCAGCCTCAATTGATGATTTTATTGCTATACATCAGAACGAGATGGAACATGTCTCTTGCTCACTGCTGTGGGAATCGCTGAAAGCGTACATACGGGGTCAAGCCTCAATTTCCCTGTTATAAACCCTGACCACTAAAGAACTCGATTCACCATTAACTGTAGAGGAAAAAACCCCTCGCTATGAAAAGCATGCAAAACAATAAAGCTTCTGGCCCTGGCGGATTTCCAGTTTAATTTTTTAAAAACATTTCAGGCTAATCTGGCCCCACTTTTGCATTCTGCATATAAGGAATCGCTGCAACGAGGCTCTCTCCCTCCTACGTTGAGACAAGCCCACATAAATCTGCTTCTAAAAAAAGACAAAGACCTAAATCTCTACAGCTTTTACAGACCTCTTTCCTTGATTAATGTGGATGTGAAGATCCCAGCTAAGTTTCTGGCCCATCACTGTGAAAATATTCTCCCAACTATTGTTTCAGATGAACAAACTGAATTTATAAAGATGTTCTATAATACCCATACCGTCTTAAATATAATTTATTCTACAACTGCGACAATGACCCCCAAAGTAGTGATCTCAGTCGATGCTGAAAAAGCATTCGGCAAGGTTGATGGGATTACTTGTCTACTTTACTAAGTAAATTCGGGCTGGGAAATGTATTTATTCCTTCCCTGGATAGGCCTACTTTCTACATCTCCACAAGCTAGTATCTCCACCAGTGGCATTCAATCCAGTTTTTCTATTTTGTTGCGTGGCACCTGTTAGGGTTGTCCCTTACCCCCCCACCCATTGTTTGCCCTAGCAATAGAGCCCTTGTCACTCTTTCTAAGGCCATCACCCATTTTTACTGAGATATTATGATTGGGCATGGAATTGACCTTTCGCAAAGTACCGCCCCAGAACGGTGCTGGTCCAATCCTCCCTTAGCAACGGTCCGTCAAGCTTTCAAACACACAGCAAAATGGTGAAACGGTGTGCCTATGGGATCTGCAGATCGGATACTAGATATGTGAAAAGTTTGGAGGGGGTGTCATTTTCTTTCCCTTCCCCAAACCCAGAACGCAAGAAGCGCAATGTGGGCAGTAGATTTGGCAGTATAGCAAATACCTGTCTGCTCCAAGCTGAGCTTGCTACTAGCTATGATTGATAGCTAATACAGCTAACGTATTATTACTGTTACTTTTACCCACACAATGCGCTGATTTCTTCCTTCATGTTTTGGTGTTTTCCGGCTACTTCCTGGATAGTTCTGAAATGCTTGACAGACATAGCAACAGTAACTAAGGGGGGCGGGCTTTGCGAAAGGTCAATTCAGGCTATCGCTTTACACTGATGATGTACTGTTGTATGTGTCAGATCCAAACTATTTTATATCAGCTATTCTATCCATCCTTCAGAGATCTGGCTCATTCTCAGGCTATAAAGTAAGTATCTCCAAGACTGAATGCTTTCCTATCATTGCTTCGGCATTACAACTTAAAACAGTCATATCCCTTTTAAATTGAGCCCCTCTGCCTTCAAATGCCAGGGGATCAATGTAACCAGAACATTAGCCTCCCTGTTTCCTGCCAGTTTCTCCCCTTTAGTGTCTGAAATGAATTCTGACCGTCAACGATAGGGAAGTTTACCTCTGTCGTTGATCAGAAGAATTAACACAGTTAAAATGAACATCTTGCCCAAATTCCTGTCTCTGTTCCAATGTCTCCCCTACCCAGTTTCCCCTCGGGGATAAATAAAGTATTCTGATTCTGATCCTGATTCTGATATTGCTGCCGTAGCATTTTTTTTAGAACAATTGGTCAAGTTATTTCTTGCTTTCTATGGTCTGGAAAGGCACCCATTGATCCTAGCGCCCTATTAAATCTCACAGCTTGCATCACCGACATTAAGTCCTGGATGTCCAAATATTTTCTTAAATTTAATGATGATAAGTCTGAGGTCATTCTGTTCGGTCCCGAAAATTCCATCAGTCCCTTTGCTAGTAATCTTGGTGGTCTGTCAGATAATCTTAAATAGGCTGCTAGGAATCTTGGGGTGATATTTGATGTTAACCTCAGTTTTGACAATCAAATGAAACATGTTGTTCAGTCATGCTTTCTTCCAACTCAAGCTAATCTCCAAAAATCAGGTCATTTTTATCACTTGCCGATTTGCAAACAGTTGTACATGCTTTTATCTTTTCTCGACTCGATTATTGTAATGCACTTTATTCTGGTATCAGCCAGGGCTCCCTCCACCGTCTGCAGTTAGTACAACATGCCGCTGCTCGGCTCATTACAGGAACAAGGAGGCATGACCATATCACTCCTGTGCTTGCCTCCCTACACTGGCTCCCTGTTATATTTCGAATGGATTTTAAAAAATTACTGCTTACTTTTAAGGCTTTAAATGGTATTGCTCCTTTATACTGTAATGCTCACGGACGAATAGGCTCGCTTAGCCCTTGGCTAACGTGTCTATTTATTCGTGTACGTTACACTACCCCCCTCCTTCAGGAAACGATTCCGATGGCCTCACGGTCCTTCACGATCTCACCATCCCACTTCTGACACCAATGCAGCAAATTCAGGGGGCAGCCCGGGACCGCCACAGCCAGGACGCGAACTATACATTTGTGATTTATTGACTTGGTATGTCCCCCCTTGACCATTAAGGTCTGCAGATGGACCCTGCTAGTTGTTCCCAGGTCTCGGTTGGTTACAAAGGGTGATCGGGCTTTTGCTGTGAGAGCCCCCAGACTATGGAACGCTCTTCCTGCCGAGCTAAGATGAACAAAGTCTTTAGCTTCTTTTAAATCTCGTCTTAAAACTTTTCTTTTATGAAAGCTTTTACAAATGTTTGATATTTGCTTTTATTTTTACTGTTTTTAATTTTACTCTTATTCCTGCCTTGCCTGGTTTTATCTGGGGTTTTTTTTTGTGAAGCACTTTGTAACATTGTTTTAGAAAGGTGCTATATAAATAGAATTATCATCATCATCATTATTATTATTATTATTATTATTATTATTATTATTATTATATGTTGCCTGCCCATTTCCTGACCCCGGAGGTGTATAAATCCTGAATGGAGGGTAGGTTGGTACCAATGATTTTCTCTGCAGACTTAACTGTCCGTTGTAGTCTGTCCCTGTCCTGTTTGGTGGTCAATCCAAACCAGACAGTGCTGGATGAGTAGAGTACAGTCTGGATTATTGCAGTGTAGAACTGAATCAGCAGTTCCTGGGGCAGGTTGAACTTCTTGAGCTGGCGGAGAAAGTACATCCTCTGCTTGGCCTTTTTGATGATTGTGTCTGTGTTGGATGCCCATCTTAGGGCTTGGGAGATTTTGGAACCCAGAAATCTGTAGGTTTTCACTACAGACACCGTGCTATTGAGTATGGTGGGAGGGGGGGCAGTGTGTGTGTGTGAGGGGGGGGGCTCCTCCTGAAGTTCACTGTCATCGCCACTGTTCTGAGCATGTTCAGCTCCAGGTTGTTCTGGCCACACCAGAGGGCCACCTGATCAACCGCCTGTCTATATGCAGACTCGTCACCATCCTGATAAGGCCAATAGTGGCAGTGTCATCTGCAAACTTTTTTTCTTGGATCCTCCCTCCCTTTTCCTCCCTAATTGTATCTGGCCAATTACCCCACTTTTCCGAGCCAGTGCTGATTGTCCGGGTGCCGGATGTGATTTTCCCCAGTCCCACCAGCTGCCTCCTGTCTATCAGGAAGTTTTTAGTCCACTTGAATGCTGAGTTGAAACCCACAGACAGGACCATTGCGTATGTCCCTGGGGAGTTGAGGTGTTGGAAGATGTAGTGCAATCCTATGTTGACTGCATCCTCCACTGACCTGTTTGCTCGGTAGGCAAACTGCAGGGGGTCAAGCAGTGAGCCTGTGATTTCCTTCAGGTGTGCCAACACCAGTCTCTCAAAGGACTTCATGACCGCAGACGTTAGGGCAATGGGCCTGTAGTCATTTAATCCTGTGTGCATTTTAACTCCTGGAGTGATTCTGAATTGCTGGCTCATCTAGGATAGAGTAAGTATCATCTTTCTTGCTTAACAAGTTGCTATTAGTCTTATTCCAGCTGCTTGTGTATTAGTCCTTTTCTCTATAGATCTGCTGCTGGTTCCTAGTGGGAACTAGTGGGATCTTATTCTAGCTGTAGCTGTCTTATTTTAGCTGTAGCTGTTTTTCACCTAGTGTGTCCTTAAATATTTCTTGTTGCCTAGCTGTTCTGACTTAGTTATCCTTTTAGCTTATAAATATATTCGTTGGTAACTTGCTGTTTGCAGCTTTAATAGTTTAGTGTGAGGTTTGATAGAGTTTTACATAAGTGACCAGTTTCTGGGTAATAGGCCTACTTTCATTTTAGCTCTTTGGCCAATTGGTTGTTAAGTGGCCAGGGTGTGACCTGCACTCCTGGCAGACAGTTAGCAATCAGTTTTCTTTAAATCACTGCTGCTACTTGGAAGTGTCAGGCAAACAAGCCGCGGGCAAACAGATCTAGGCTGAACGAAGGCTAGAGTGAACAAAGGCAAGCGCAACTTTTTCAAGCCAAGACTTTGTCAAGTAAGGACTCCTCTTTTTAGATCCGGTCAGTCATCTGTATTTTGTGTACCTAGTATAGACTATGTGTTTCCTTCGCATTCCTATCCTTTCCTCTGGCATAGACGATGGGTCACTCTTCAGCGCTGCCACCCTACCAATCTCATCTATCCCACTCTCTCTACTCACGTTGAGCAAGTGGTGACGGGAGGGTTCTAGAATTGACCTTTCGCAAAGTCCCGCCCCCCTTAGTTACTGTTGCTATGCCCATCAAGCATTTCAGAACTATCCAGGAAGTAGCCGGAAAACACCAAAACATGAAGGAAGAAATCAGCGCATTGTGTGGGTAAAAGTAACAGTAATACTACGTTAGCTGTATTAGCTATCAATAATAGCTAGTAGCAAGCTTAGCTTGGAGCAGACAGGTGTTTGTGTTGATTCTGGATGGATTAAGCTGGCCATGGGGTCTGCTATATTGCGAAATCTATTGCCGACATTGCGCTTCTTGCGTTCTGGGTTTCAGGAAGGGAAAGAAAATGACACCCCCTCCAAACTTTTCACATATCTAGTATCTGATCTGCAGCTCCCATAGGCACACCGTTTCAGCATTTTACTGTGTGTTTGAAAGCTTGACAGACCGTTGCCAAGGTAGGATTGGACAAGCACCGTTCTGGGGCAGTACTTTGCGAAAGGTCAATTGCCAGTCTGCATGCCGAAAGCTGAGTTTATCTCAGGCTATGCATCCTTGCTCTCTCTCAAATTTCTTGCTCTAACTGAGACCTGGATCATGCCAGAAAACACTACCACACCCGCAGCTCTGTCTGATGTGTACTCTTTTTCTCACACTCCCAGAGCTGGGAGGCGAGGTGGTAGTACTGGCCTGCTAATCTCCCCGAAATGGAAATACTCTCTTGTTTCCATTCCACAATTTTCTCCGCTTGGCCCCCTTGGTGAGTTTCTGGAGGAGCTTGATACACTTGTGTCGCACTTCCTTCTTGATGACTCTGCGCTTATCCTTCTCGGTGACTTCAACATCCACACTGACAAGTTAGATCCTCTCCTCCTTTGACCTTCACCTCTCACCCTCTCCTCCTACCCACAAGGCCGGCAACCAGCTGGACCTTATCTTTACTAGACACTTTCCTATTTCCAATCTCTCTGTTACCTCCCTCCAGCTCTCTGACCACTATTTCATGTCCTACTCTCTCTCCCTCGCTTCTCCCCCTCCCCCTACCAACATGGTTTCCACCCATAGAAAACCTCCGCTCTCTCTCTTCCACTGATCGTTCTTCCTCTGTTATCTCTATCCTCCTTACACCTGAATCTTTCTGTCTCCTACCCCCTGACACTGTTACTGATCTTCTTCTCTCTACCCTCTCCTCTTCTCTGGACAATCTCTGTCCCCTCACTTCCAGGCCTGCACGCCCAACTCCAACTGCTCCTTGGCTGTCCGTCTCAGTATGTAATGACAGACGGAGCCTGAGAGTGGCAGAGCACAAGTGGAGAAAAGGCAAACTCCCAGAGGACCATCTCAGCTTCCAATCTCTTCTTTCCCCTTTCTCCTCCTCCCTTTCTACTGCTAAAGCTGCCTTCTATCACTCTAAAATCCAAACCGCTGCCTCTAATCCTAAGAAACTCTTTGAAACCTTCTCTACACTTCTTCAACCCCCGCCTCCTCCCCCCACTTCCTCCCTGATGACTTCGCTAACTTCTTTGACAAGAAGGTAAACGACATCAGCTCCTCCTTTTCTCACCACCCGGTTAGTGCTCCTTGCACTAGCCCACCCTCTGCACCCTCCCTCACCTCCCCCAACGAGGTCCTCAACCTCATTACATCCAGTCGCCCCACCACATGCTGCCTTGACCCGGTCCCCTCCCCTCTTCTTCGGTCTATAGCACCTGAACTCCTTCCCTTTCTAACCCACCTCATCAACACCTCCCTCCAGGCAGGATGCTTTGCTTTCCATCTGCCTTCAAGACTGCTAGAGTCACCCCCCTTCTCAAAAAAAACATCGCTTAACCCCTCTGATGTCAAAAACTACAGACCAGTTTCCCTTCTACCCTTTCTATCCAAAACTCTCGAACGTGCTATCTTTAACCAACTTTCTTTGTACCTCCACCAGAAAAACCTCCTGGGGCCCAACCGGTCTGGGTTCAGTGTGGGTCACTCAACAGAGACAGCCCTCCTTGCAGTGACAGAATCACTGCGCTCTGCAAGAGCAGCTGCATTCGACACAGTGAACCACCAGATCCTCCTCTCTACCCTTGAGGGGCTGGGTGTCACAGGCTCGGCACTCTCAATGTTTGCATCCTACCTGACGGTGACATGGAGGGGATCTGTGTCAGAGCCTCGCAGACTGACTACAGGCATTCCACAAGTTTCGGTTCCGAGTCCTCTCCTGTTCTCCATGTACACGGCATCCCTGGGTTCTGTTATTCGCTTGCATGACTTCTCTTACCATTGCTATGCCGATAACACCCAGGGGATCTTGTCCTTCCCTCCCTCTGACACACAAGTAGAGACACGCATTGCTGCGTGCTTGACTGGCATCTCGGAGTGGATGGTGACACACCACCTGAAGCTCAATCTGGACAAGACAGAGCTGATGTTCCCCCCGGGGAAAGGTTGCCCACACTGAGACGTGGCCATCACCATTGACAACACCGTGGTGACGCCAACTCGGACTGTGAGGAATCGGGGTGTGATTCTGGACGACCAACTGTCATTTGCTGCAAACGTCGCATCGGTTGCTCGCTCCTGCAGATTTCTCCTCTATAACATCAGGAGGATTCGCCCATTCCTCACCGACGAGACGGCACAGGTGCTCATCCAGGCTCTGGTCATCTCCCGGCTGGACTACGGCAACTTCCTCCTTGCTGGTGCTCCGGCGTCGGCCATCAAACCTCTGGAACTTGTTCAGAAAGCTGCAGCTTGTCCGGTGTTCAACCACCCTAAGTTCTCCCATACAACTCCCCTTCTCATGTCCCTACACTGGCTCTCAGTAGCTCCTCGCATCCAGTTTGACTCTGGTGCTAGCCTACAGGGCAGTGAAAGGAACAGCTCCTTCCTATCTCCAGGCCATGGTCAAGCCCTATCCCCTGTCCGACCACTTCGCTCTGCTGCCTCGGGACACCTGGTTGCCCCGTTGCTCAGAGGCCCCTGCTGCCGATCAACCCGGTCACGGCTCTGTTCTGTCCTGGCCCCAAGGTGGTGGAATGAACTCCCCACTGATGTCAGGAAAGCGGAGTCACTGCCCATCTTTCGGCGCAGGTTGAAAACTCACCTCTTCAAGAATCCTGTTACTTGCTTGTAGCTCTTATTGTATTCACTGTTAAAAAGATAAATAAATCTCTTTCTCGCACTTTTACTTTAGCACTGGTTTTGCTCTTAGGTGCTTGTTTAGAGAGAAGATGCGCTTGTGATCTCTGGTGACTAGTAGTTCTCCTGATTTCCTATGTTAAATGCACTTATTGTAAATCGCTTTGGATAAAAGCGTCGGCTAAATGACTGTAATGTAATGTAAGGATACAGGGTTTCTTGGGGACCAGGATGATTGTGGGGCTCTTGAAACAGCAGGGGACTTCACACAGCTCCAGTGATCTGTTGAAGATCAGTGTGAAAATGGGGGCCAGCTGGTCAGCACAGACTTTAAGACAGGAGGGTGACAAGTCACCCGAGCACAGTGCTTTCCTGATCTTCTCTCTCTGGAAGAGCTGGCGCATGTCCTCAACACAGATCCCAAGTGCGGGTGGGGGTTCGGTGGGGAGGGGAGAGTGGCTGGCAGGGAGTGCAGTTGGTTGTGTATTGTGGCTGGAGAGTGAGGGGTGTGAAGGTTTGCTTTTCAAACCTGCAGTAAAACCCATTTAGGTCAGCAGCCAGTTGACCGTTACCTGCTTTGTGTGTGTATGTATGTGTGTGTGTGTGTGGGGGGGTCTGCTGTAGTTGGTAATGTTTTTCAAACCACTCCAGACTGATGATGGATCGTCGGCAGAAAGCCCATTTTCATCTTATCAGAGTAGCACCTTTTTGCCACTTTGATCTCCTTTGTGAGTGTATTTCTGGCTCATGTCGGCTTCCTCTTTGGCCTGACGAAGCTGCCTGAGTTTAGCTGTGATCCAGAGTTTATTGTTGTTGAAGGTACAGAAAGATTTGGTGAGCACAAAAGCTGATGTAAGATGTCACAGCGTCAGTAAGTTCGTCCAGGTCTGTAGATGCAGCCTCAAGCACTCCAGTCAGTGCAGTCGAGGCAGGCCTGGAGCTCCAGTTTTGACTCATTGGCCCATTTCCTCACAGTTTTAGGGAGATTTCAGGGGTTGCAGATTTTTGTTTCTGCCTATAGGTTGGGATAAGATGAATCCAACAGTGATCAGAGAGTCTGCACGGGGACAGAGCGATAGGCGTCCTTTAATATGAGCCAGAGTGTTTTTGTCTCTGGTGGGACACTTAACATGCTATCTGTATTTTGGCAGTTCGTGGCTGAGGTTTGCTCTGTTAAAATCCCTAAGGATAATGAGTAGGGAGTCTGGATATTTGCGCCCCATGTTTGTAATTTGATCAGCAGGTGTTTTAATGCCTCTTTAACACAGGCCTGGGGTGGGATATAGACACCCACCAGAATAAATGATGAACATTCCCGCGGTGAGTAGAGTGGGTTACAGTCAATGAAAAAGGTCTCCGAGTGAGAACTGCATGATTTCTTCAACACTGTCACATTCGTACACCAACCTGCGTTTATGTAGAAGCATATGCCGCCACCCTGTTTTGTTTTTTTTGTTTTTTTCCTGATGGCTCCATTTCACGGTCCATCCAAAGCTGGGGCAGATGAAGTATGCTGTCCATTATATGCTCACTAAGCCAGGTTTCGGTGAGACACAGGGTGGCAGATCTGGGAAAGTCCGAGTTTTTTCCATTTATGAGTAGGAGTTGGTCCATCTCATGGTCAGAGAGCGGACATTCGCCAGGTGGATTGATGGGAGCGCGGTTCTAAATCCCCGTTGTTGCAGTTTAACGAGCGCTCTGTCTCACTTACCCTTTCACCATCTTCGGCGTAATCCACACAGGGCTGTACCAATCTAGACCTTGGCAAGACTTGCATTAAAAGATTCAATCAAAGTCAGTAAAAAAGTCTGTTCCGTTTGTCCAGTGGACATTTGGAAGCTTAAAAGTCCTTCCCTGCTGTATGTGATCGGTGAGTGGACACTGCAAGCTAAACATTCATCCATCCATCCACCCATTATCATAACCCCCCTATCCTGCTCTTAGGGTCGCAGGGATGCTGGAGCCTATTCCAGCAGTCATTGGTCAGCAGGTGGGGAGACACACTGGACAGGCCGCCAGGCCATCACAGCCCCCCCCCCCCACACACACACACACCCATTCATTCCTAGGGACAATTTAGTATGGCCAATTCACCTGACTTTCACGTCTTTGGACTGTGGGAGGAAAAGCTAAACAGAAAAAGAGAGCGCAGAACCAAGGATACCGTCTGTGGCGCCATCTTGATGACCAGGATACTTAGTAGGTTTGCTTAAGGAATCTCCTACACCGGTATTTTCTCAAACTGTTTCCCTGTCGAGATGTTTTCCTCTTGCCAGACGAAGGCCTTCTCATGGAAACGGGTTCGCTATCGGTTACGATTAGGTGAATATAAGCGTTAAGTTATGCTTAGGTTAGGTTGTGGTTAGGGTTAGCTTGAGGTTAGGTTAAGGTTAATCAAGCATCCTGGTGTTGTATTTAACTTTGGCTAGGGGGAAACAGTTTTAAACAACACCAGCAAGAGGATGAGGTGGTGCTCACACAGACTGAGTGCTACCCCTCGGCAGGCTTCCGGAAATTTGCCAATCAGAAGGAAGCAGTGGGCTTTTATGGAGGGGGGCCTTGAAGAGACAGCTAAAACAGCTAAAATGGGTTGTTTCAGACAGGATAGACTGGAGGGCTGCATAAAGGGCCAGTATAATATATATAAGAACTTTTTGAACTGTGAATCATGCAAAGCTATGCTAGTGGAGCCCTAGAATAAAAATATAGAGCTGGAATATGGCTTCTAAAACTATTTAATCAGGTTCTCCTTGTCGTATCTTACATTTGTATGTAGAACTTACACAATTGACAAATATGCAAAAATAGAGGAAATCAGGAACGGGGCAAATACTTTTTCATGGCACTGTATGTCATGTTTCCTGTTGTCAGTAGAGGCTCGTGGTGTTGTAGCACTCCACACAGCTGTGGTGGTGCATGACATTACGGATTGTACTTTGAATGTCTTTACAAAACGGTTAAGTTGGAGTGTCAAAGGAAGCTGTGAATTGCCCATGGCTACGACAGATGTCTGATGTATATCAGATGTTGACCATTTCTGTCCCTTTCTCTGTTTTTTGCAGCGTAACATTAAGCGCAATGGAAGTCGGGGCTGCGTAAGAAGAAAAACCCGGTTCGGGTCTCGAGAGCGGGACTGGCTGAAGGGGGACACCCAGCGGGGTTGTGTGTGTCTGTACGGGGCAACTGTTGACGCTCAGCCATCAGCCTTGGCTCCGCCACCGCCACTGCCATCCTCTAACCCGCAGGCGGAGCTACAGCTGGTGTTGTGTTCCACCAGCACCACGGTGGAGGAGCTTTGTGCCCAGCGGGAAGGAGAAGGACTCTATGTTCAGCTTCATGGAGACCTGGTCAGGTATCCAAACACAGCATATCTATTCACTCCACGATCTGTACTGGGATGGTTTGTTTGTTTTCCTGTCAAATGGTTCCCCTGTCTTGGTTTCAGTTTGTTTAATCTTCCAGACAACTTCTATCATGGTGATATGAACTAAAATTCATATTACCATATTTTCCTCCATCCAGATGATTAAGGATGGGACGATATAGGATTTTATCGCGGATTGCGATTCGTAACACTCACGAAAAGTTTATTGTGGTGACGTTCCATTATCGAGACAATCGTAAATGGGGACAAGCGTGAATATCTGAGTGAATTGAAAAAGCTGTCTAGCTCTCTCTCTTTCTCTCTGTCTCTCTCTACTCCATGCTGGGGGTTTTGGGAGTTGTCACCATCTCAGCGGTAGATGTCAGTTGCAAATGTGCTAGCGTAAACCGTTTACAGGATGTAAGATTGGACTGTGCTGTTTCAAACTTGAGAGGTTTTTTTCCCTCCTTTTTTCCATCTGTCTTTTCTGCATGATCAGGTAAATGTTTCTTCTGTTTGTTGGCTGATTGGTGACTGCCCTACTGTTTTTTGCCGGTTGTTTTGTGGAGGAATGGTGTCTGTCCATCTGTCATGGGATCCGGATAGTCCCTCCGGAGCCCAGTGTGATGTGGACGATGTTTTGTTGGCCGTAGGAGAGCAAGTTGTCATTGTGATTACCTGCTGGGTATTGGCGAGAGTCTTGTACCTTGTCATCACTAATCTTCTTTTTCTTCCTGTTTTGGTTGCTCCCGTTAGGGGTCGCCACAGTGGGTCATCCATTTCCATCTCTTCCTGCCCTCTGCATCTTTCTCTGTCACACCAGCCACCTGCATTTCTTCCTTTAACTCATCTGTTAACCTCCTTTGGCCTTCCTTCTTTCCTTTTGCCTGGAAGCTCCATATTCAGCATCCTTCTCCCAATATACCCAGCATCTCT
Organism: Lampris incognitus; assembly: GCF_029633865.1. Taxonomy (NCBI): domain Eukaryota; kingdom Metazoa; phylum Chordata; class Actinopteri; order Lampriformes; family Lampridae; genus Lampris; species Lampris incognitus. Next base: position 5,344,635 of record NC_079214.1, on the reverse strand, counting down.
CCTCTGCTGTGGCGGGGGCATGGGGGCGGTCGCCCCAGGGCCCACCAGGTCGGGGGGCCCCGTTTAGAGCTCTGTTGCCGAGTTTACAAGCGTCCGTGAACGCACCGGGTCTCGGGACACCGACGCATTCAGTGACACGCTCGTAAAGTCGGCTAATGATAAAAAAATACAGTGCAGTTCGGGGCCCCTATACATAGATATTAACGGCCCCTATAAAGGCTATAGCCTTTTTTACGACTATTCATGAATGCATCGGAGCTGTGATCCAGCTGTGATTGGTTGTGAGGTATAACTGCGTCACACTGCCAGAAGGGGGAGTGAGTAAGCATTTTTACACTTGACAGAACTGGACAGTTTTATGAATGAATTTGAGGGAACTTCAAAATGGAGAAGGAAAAACACGAATCAGGCTCATTCAAACGCAAGAAGCAAGAAAGTAAGAAGAAGCTAATTGCGTCGTGTCGTCCTCTTACAAATTATTTTTCATCTCAGTCAGCCGCGACCTCTCAGGACAACCGCGAAGATCGAGTGGATCTGACGACGAGGCTAGCAATAGCAGTAACGTTAGCATTAGCAGCACTGTCACTGATCAAAGACCAGAGGACCAGCAACAACCCCGCCCAAACACAACACCAACGTCTGTTCTTTCTTAGACATGTAGGCTGCTTGGCTCAATAAGTGACCATTTGTGTTGTTTGCTGGATAGGATGAGATGTCCGCTAGTTTACAGTTTTTGAATTTTAAAATGACTATCACTAGGGCTCATCGAGAAGCTCCGCCCCCTTTGTGCTGAGACCCACGCTCCGCCCCTGCTCCTCTGTACATGTCCAAACATCTCAATCTTTCTTCTCTTGCTTTGTCTCCAACTGTCCAACCTGAAATGTCCCTCTAATATGCTTGTTCCTAATCATGTCCTTCTTCGTCATTCCCGACAAAAATCTTCAACTCTTCCAGCTCCTGTCTTTTTGTCAGTGCCAACGTCTCCAAACCATATAACATAGCTGGCCCCACTACCATTTTGTAAACCTTCCTTTTCACTTCTGCTGGTACCCTTCTGTTGCAAATCACTCCTGACACTCTTCTCCACCCTGCCTGCACTCTCTTCTTCACCTCTCTTCCGCACTCCTCGTTATTTGAACAGTTGACCCCAAGTATTTAAACTCGCCTACCTTTCCCACCTCTACTCCTTGCATCCTCACCATTCCACTGTCCTCTCTCTCATTCACGCATAGGTATTCCGTCTTGATCCTACTGACTTTCATTCCTCTTCTCTCCAGATCATACCACCACTTCTCCAGGCTCTCCTTAACCTGCTCCCTACTCTCATTACAGATCACTGTCATCTGCGAACATCAGAGTCCATGCAGACTCCTGCCTGATCTCGTCCATCACCATTGCAAACAAGGGCTCAGAGCCGACCCTTGATTTAATCCCACCTCCACCTTGAACCCATCTGTCATTCCAACCGCACACCTCACCACTGTCACACTGCCCTCATACATATCCTGCACCACTCTTACATACTTCTCTGCCACTCCATCACATCTGTGGTGCGCTTTCCTGGCATGAAACCATACTGCTGCTCACTAATCATCACCTCTCCCCCTAACCTTGCTTCCACTACTCTTTCTCATATCTTAATGCTGTGGCTGATCAACTTTATACCTCTAGTTACTACAGCTCTGCACATCACCCTTATTCTTGTACCAGTATGCTTCTTCTCCACTCCCGAGGCATCCTCCCACTTTCCAAGATTGTGTCTAACTAGTTAAAAACTCCACTGCCATCTCTCCTAAACATCTCCATGCCTCCACAGGTATGTCATCTGGACCAACGGCCTTTCCACTCTTTATCCTCTTCATAGCTGCCCTCACTTCCTCCTTGCTAATCCACTGAACTTCCTGATTCACTATCCCCACATCATCCAACCTTCTCTCTCTCTCATTTTCTTTATTCACCTGCCCCTTAAAATACCCCTTCCACCTTCTCAACACACTCTCCTTGCTTGTCAGCACATTTCCATCTCTGTCCTTCATCACCCTAACCCACTGCACATCTTTCCCAGCTCGCTTCCTCTGTCTAACCAATCAGTACAAGTCCTTTTCTCCTTCCTTAGTGTCAACCCCTCATACAACTCACCATACACCTTTTTCTTTGCCTTCGCCACCTCTCTCTTCGCTTTACGCTGCATCTCCTTGTACTCCTGTCTACATTTCTCTCACTATTCCACTTCTTCTTTGCCAACCTCTTCCTCCGTATACTGTGCTACACTTTCTCATGCTACCACCAAGTCTACTTGTCTTTCTTCCTCTGTCTAGATGAAACACCAAGTACCTTCCTAGCTGTCATCTCATCATTTTTGATGAGATGACAGTGTCTGTCTTAGCCTCCCGGAACGCCATACAACAGTCTTCCTTCTTCCATTTCCACCATTTGAGCCTTTGCTCTGCCTTCATTCTCTTCCTCCTCTTGATCTCCAAAGTCATCCTACAGACCACCATCTGATGCTGCCTAGATATGTTCTCCCCTGTCACCACCTTGCAGTTTCCAATCTTTTTCAGATTGCAGGTCCTGCATAATCCACCTGTGTGCATTTTCCTCCACTCATACGTCACCCTGTGTTCCTCCCTCTTCTTGAAATAAGTATTCACCACAGCCATTTCCATCGTTTTCGCAAAATCTACCACCATCTGTCCTTCTACATTTCTCTCCTTGACACCATACCTACCCATCACTTCCTCATCACCTCCATTTCCTTCACCAACATGCCCATTGAAGTCTGCTCCAATCACTACTCTGTCCTCCTTGGGTACCCTCTCCACCAATTTGTCCAACTCACTCCAGAATTCTTCTTTCTCTTCCATCTCACACCCAACTTGCGGGGCATATGCGCTGATAACATTCGTCAGCATACCTTCGATTTCCAGCTTCATACTTGTCACTCTGTCTGACACTGTCTTCACCTCCAGCACACTCTTGACATACTCTTCCTTCAGAATTACCCCTACCCCATGCCTCCTCCCATTCACACCATGGTAGAAGAGTTTGAACCCACCTCCGATGTTCCTGGTCTTACTCCCCTTCCACCTGGTCTCTTGCACACAGTATATCTACCTACCTTCTCTCCGTCATATCAGCTAGCTCTTTCCCATTATCAGTCATAGTGCCAACATTCAAAGTTTCGACTCTTAACCTCCACACTCGTACCCTTCCTCGTCTCCCACTGTCTCTGGACATGCCTCCCCCTTCTCCTTCTCCTTTGCCCAACAGTTGCATAGTTTCCACCGGCACCCTGCTGGCCAACAGTTCTGGTCGCAGTCGTTGGTAACCTAGGCCTCGACTGATTCGGTATGGAAATCTGATTTATGATCCGAATATTTAATTTGGCAAAGGTTTTATGCCAGATGCCCTCCCTGACACAACCCTCCCCATTTCTCCGGGCTTGGGACTTGCACTAATAATGCACTGGCTTGTGCATCCTCAGTGGCTTGGTTCCTTGTCTTCACTTCTTCTTTCGGCTTGTTCCCTGTTTTTCAGGGGTCGCCACAGCAGATTTTATAGTTTCCATTGTTACCATGTGAGGGCACAACACCAAAGGTGGCTGTTGTTAACACGGGCCTTGACTGATCCGGTATGGTCTTGTCAATCCTCATCCTGGCTTAGCAATAAACCACTAACCCTATGACAGGGGCACAGGTAAAGCGCTGGATGCTATCCCAGAATTCATGGACTTGCACCCATGCCTGTCGCCAGGTTGCTTGTCCTCACTAATATCAATTATTATTATTAATATTGTTGATGTCCGCATTACTAATATATAATATAGATATTTTGCAAAACAAGCATTTTCCTCTACGTTTTGGCCTCTCATCCATACCCAAATGGCGTTTTATATAACTAAAACGTAATAGCTGTTGTAGTAATGGAATTCAAACTCAAGAAACTTTGGCCTATAGCAAATTGCCCACAGCTGCTTAAAGCTGCATGATGATATTACAACACCAAAAATCGCGTGCCGTCCGGTATCGAGGAGGAGCAGCACACACATCAAATAATAGGCATAGGGTTTTTGGGACAGGTAAGGGGTGAGCCATTTGGGTGGAGTCGTAGGGGGCAATTGAGATCTTGCCCGTGACACTCCTACCCCTGCTTGCACCTTGACAACGTCCTGAAATTAACCCCAATCCTGCTGTTATGACACACATTCATACAAACCATTCTCAAAACAACACCCACTACTAGGTCAGGGTCGGCTGGGCAGGAGGAGTGTGAGTGGCTTGGGCCTGATGAGCCTAGATGACTCATACTTCCACATCCCGCCATTTTAACGCCACACACGCCACGAGTGCACAATAAGCACTAAGATTACCGTGATGGGTGGAACGTCGCAGGTCAGTGTGGGTGGGTGGTTGAATGGGAGGGCCCCCTGCCCAGGTGGATCTCTCTATCCTCAGTGATGGCTGGTGTCCTTTATGCTGTGTTCCGGCACAGCCGGAGTGAGCACTGCTAGGTGCTTTCCGGGGCCCCTGGGTGGCGGCTCATCATGGGTGGTGTGGGGCAGCTGTTGGATTTACTCCCACTGTGTGGCTTTTCTGTGACAGAGGGGAGGTGGGGGGACCACATGTCTGGCTATCCAGGGGCGCTGGCAGTGCCCTGCATTTTCAATTTTGGATTTTACCATTTTGGGAATTTTGTTTCAATTTTTGTGTTATAAAATGTTTTTACATTTTGAATTCATAAAGAAAAAAGCAACTTGCCTAATAAAAAAGCAAGTGATAGGTGTCCGGGTGGCGTGGCGGTCTATTCCTTTGCCTACTGACACGGGGATCGCCGGTTCGAATCCCCATATTACATCCGGCTTGGTCAGGTGTCCCTACATCCACAATTTGCCATGTCTGCAGGTGGGAAGCTGGATGTGGGTATGTGTCGTGGTTGCTGCACTAGTGCCTCCTCTGGTCAGTCGGGGCACCTGTTCGGGGAGGGGTAACTGGGGGGAATAGCGTGATCCTCCCACGCACTATGCCCTCCTGGTGAAACTCCTCACTGTCAGGTGAAAAGAAGCTGCTGGTGACTCCACATGTATGGGAGGAGGCGTGTGGTAGTCTGCAGTCCTCCCCGGATCGGCAGAGGGGGTGGAGCAGAGACCGGGACGGCTCGGAAGAGCGGGGTAATTGGCCGGATACAATTGGGGAGAAAAAGGGAGAACCCCCTCCCCCTGCCCCAGTGCGAATAAGGAAACTAGTAGGGGTTTGTGTGAGTCTGTAAGGGGTACAGTTTGAAGTAAACAGAAGTCTGGAGAGGTCCTTTCTGCTGTATGTTTACATTACGATGCCTGCAGTATGCCCTCTGTGTGGGTTCACAGTCATTAGTCTTCCACCTCAGACTCGTGTAATAGATTTTCCATGATCCATTCAAAGTAGGACTCCTGAGAGTGCCTTGCACTTCTCTGTCTTCTGAGCTCTCGTCCATGTTGCTACGGCTCAGTGGGGGTTGACTCAGTACTAAGTGGGTACACAGGATGCATGGATGATGGATGGTGCAGAAGATGAAGGAATACAGAACAGTGTACAGTCGATAGTACGGCATGAAGGGAATACAGTAAACAGGTTACAGCTGACAGAGATGCGAGAAATTCCCAGACAAGGGTGGTGAAGTCATCAGGGATCTATGAAGTGGGGTCTATTTCAAAGTGAAAATCTGGAGGTAGAGGTAAGAGTCCAAAACACTCCAGCGGGGAGAGAAGGGAGCATTGAACAGGTTCTAGAGAATCATCACACCAGGATGGAGGATACACAAATTGTAACGTGTTTGAACGTTCTTGCATGCAAGCAATCCTGTGTGTTATTGCTCGCGGGAAAAGACTGCCTCGTTCTTACTGTTCCGGGGTTTCGCCATTGAATTTTCCACCTGACCATCTCGGACAACACCCAGCGAGAGAACGGTGCAGACGTGGCGCTAATGAACGCCATCTCATTCCCGAGATGCCACAGCTTCGCTTTAATCCATTATCAATCCATCCGCTACCCACAGGAAGGGTGGCCGTCTATCACCAATCATTTTTTAAAACCAGTTAGAATCTCGGTGGGGGGAGCGGTGACAAATCTTTATTTTAATGAATAGTAATAGCCAGCTTTGTCTCTCCAGCTTCATCGGTTCGGGGAGTCTTTCTCACTTCCCCACACTGAGGCAGGGGGACACGCCAGGCCCAGCCCGTTTTCTGGAGTGCACCATAACTTTTCCGGTAGACGGAAATCAAGCTGCAAGATTTAGTTTAAACGTTTTTCCCTCGGCTCCCTTTTATGTCCTGTTCATGTTTGACATGTGATAGTTTATCTATCCATCCGTTATCCGAACCGCTTATCCTGCTCTCAAGGTCACGGGGGATGCTGGAGCCTATCCCAGCAGTCACTGGGCCGCAGGTGGGGAGACACCCTGGACAGGCCGCCAGTCCATCACACAGCGCCCACACACACACACACACCTAGGGACAATTTAGTACAGGTGATTCACCTGACCTACATGTCTTTGGACTGTGGGAGGAAACCGGAGCCCTCGGCGGAAACCCACACAGACATGGGGAGAACATGCAAACTCCCCACAGAGGACGACCCGGGACGACCCCTAAGGTGGGGACTACCCCGGGGCTCGAACCCAGGACCTTCATACTGTGAGACAACTGCGCTAACCACTGCACCATCATGCCGCCCCGTGATAGTTTATCTTGAAGCTAATTAGAAAGTGTATTAAAAAAGGGTTTTGCAGATAAAACGACCATTTGGGGAGTTCACCCCCGCTTGGAGACACATCTTTAATGTTCGCTGCATAATTCACCCTCCATGCTAAGTAAAGATGACACTTTGACAGAGGTTTAGCTCCCCGTCACATTTTCACAAGGGGAGGGGATTTATGGATAAATGAGGCCTGTCACCCTCGGCATGAACGGTTGACAGGATCCATTCAGACACCCATCCCGCTGCAGGCTGCTGAAGCTCCACGTCCCAGCGTCGGCGCCATGAATGTGTGCAATTAACTGGCGTGATTCTACCAGATGCACAGACTGCCACAAGGACATTGGCCATTGGCTCGCACACGGGCACAGGCGTGCGAATCCCACAGTGTAGCTGCTGTGTCACTTTCTGTCAGCTGCGTGTGATCAAAATGAAGAGTCTGTCACTGAACGGATTTCGGTTTCAAACGAGAACAGGCAAAAGGGAATTAGTTATTTCTGAGTTTGTCACCGTAAGTAAGAGAATCCACCATCTGATGCAAAATACAGGAATTTAAAGGCCCAATCTGAGACTTTTTTAACCCTATCGAAATGGAGGTACATTGTTATAGCAAATATGGTGATATGAGACGTGGAGTGGGATTTTGGTTCTGGTAATATGGTGATATGAGACAAGACGTGGAGTGGGATTTTGGTTCTGGTAATATGGTGATACGGCTTTTTTCATTCATTCGTTCATCTTCAGCCGCTTCTCCGGGGTCGGGTCGCGGTGGCAGCAAGCTAAGTAGGGCTACTCCAGATGTCCCTCTCCCCAGCAACACCCTCCAGTTCCTCCTGGGGGATCCCAAGACGTTCCCAGGCCACATTGGACTTGTAGTCCCTCCAGCGAATTCTGGGTCTACCCCGGGGTCTGCTCCTAGTTGGCCATGCCAAGAAAACCTCCGAAGGAAGGCGCCCAGGAGGCATCCTAATCAGATGCCCGAACCACCTCAACTGGCTCCTTTCGATACGAAGGAGCAGCGGCTCTACTCCGAGCCTCCAGAGGTCCGAGCTCCTCACCCTATCTCTAAGGCTGAGCCCAGACACCCTACAGAGGGAACTCATTTCAGCCACTCGTATCTGCGATCTCACCCTGTCGGTCACTACCCAAAGCTCATGACCATAGGTGAGGGTTGGGACGAAGATGCAACTTAAATGTCATTATTAGTCCCTGATCTTAAAGGGGTCCTTGTGTTTGACCCCCGGGTAAGTCCAACCTTGGGGATTGTCCCGGGTCTCGGGTTGCATGTTCTCCCTGTGTCTGCGTGGGTTTCTCTGGGTGCTCTGGTGTCCTCCCACAGTCCAAAGACATGTAGATCAGGTGAATTGGCCGCACTAAATGTCCCTAGATGTGAATTTGTCGGTCCTGTGATGGCCTGGCGGCCTGTCCAGGGTGTCTCCCCGCCTGCCACCCAGTGACTGCTGGGATAGGCTCCAGCATCCCGCGACCCTAAGTAGGGTAAGCGGTTTGGATAATGGATGAATGGATGGATGGACAGATATACATAATTGACGAGTTTGAGTTGTAGCTGTAAAATAGTCGTGTTGTGTCTTTCTCATCAGATGGTAACAGAACATGTGGGTCTGTCTGACTCCAGTCTTTACAACCATTAGTGATGTGAACAAACCTTTCACAGCGCCAAAAAACATCAGAAACTCAGATTTAGTTGTTAAGGTGTCTAACTGGCCTTGTATTAAGACACCTGTCAATCAGGGGAATTTGTAGAATTTGAGGACATTCGGGGCTCAGCCTGGCCTTCTGTAGGGGGGTCCGGGGGGATCCTCCCCCAGAAAGTGTTTTGATAAACAAGTTCTATTTTGATGCTTTTGAATGCACTCTGGCACCTTATTTACCTTCAAAGCACATGTCTTAATCATTGAAAAATCGAAATTTGTACCTCAATAAATGTTGTTTGCCATTTCCTGCTACTCTGGAGTCACATGTTTCAGTTCCTTGACAAAAGCCCGGCGCTGTTTTTTCAAATTTGTCACATTTAAGGAGGAAGTGCACCTCTGTCTCCACCTCATCTGTCATGCACTGACCACATGTTCGTTGCTCTTTTGGCAACCACGTCTTTTCGTGTCTCCCCTTTTCAATGGCTAGACTGTGGTCACTGAGCCTGTAGTTGGTGAGGATCTGTCGCTGCTTCTCTCTCTGTCCATCATCTGCTGCTGCTGTCTATTCTCTCTCTCTGTCCATCATCTGCTGCTGCTGTCTATTCTCTCTCTCTGTCCATCATCTGATGCTGCTATTCTTCTCTCTCTCCATCATCTGCTGCTGTCTCTTCTCTCTCCACCATTTCCTGCTGTCTGTCTCTTCTCTACATCATCTGCTGCTGTTGTCTCTTCTCTCTCTCCATCATTTGCTGCTGTCTGTCTCTTCTCTCTCTCCATCATTTGCTGCTGTCTGTCTCTTCTCTCTCCATCATTTCCTGCTGCTGTCTCTTCTCTCCATCATCTGCTGCTGCTGTCTCTTCTCTCCATCATCTGCTGCTGCTGTCTCTTCTCTCTCTCCATCATTTGCTGCTGTCTGTCTCTTCTCTCTCTCCATCATCTGCTGCTGCTGTCTCCTCTCTCTCTCCATCATTTGCTGCTGTCTGTCTCTTCTCTCTCTCCATCATCTGCTGCTGTCTCTTCTCTCTACATCATCTGCTGCTGTCTCCTCTCTCTCTTGATCAGCTGCTGCTGTCTGTCTCATCTGCTGCTGCTGTCTGTCTCATCTGCTGCTGCTGTCTCTTCTCTATCTCCATCATCTGCTGCTGCTGTCTCTTCTCTATCTCCATCATCTGCTGCTGCTGTCTCCTCTCTCTCTTGATCAGCTGCTGCTGTCTGTCTCATCTGCTGCTGCTGTCTCCTCTCTCTCTTGATCAGCTGCTGCTGTCTGTCTCATCTGCTGCTGCTGTCTGTCTCATCTGCTGCTGCTGTCTCCTCTCTCTCTTGATCAGCTGCTGCTGTCTGTCTCATCTGCTGCTGCTGTCTCCTCTCTCTCTTGATCAGCTGCTGCTGTCTGTCTCATCTGCTGCTGCTGTCTCTTCTCTCTCTCCATCATGTGCTCCTGTCTCTTCTCTCTCCATCATCTGCTGCTGTCTGTCTCTTCTATCTCCATCATCTGCTGCTGTCTGTCTCTTCTCTGTCTCCCTCATCTGCTGCTGTCTCTGTCTCTCTTTGATACCTTCTGCACGACCCTAAAATCAACTTAACTGAAACTCATAATGAGACATCCTACCTAATGCAACATATAGGCCTACCCTATGTTTTGAACCCAGCGGTTTCCTTTATAATGGTACAAGTACTGTATTTTATTGAAATGTTAGGGGTTTCATTTGGCTACAATACAGCCAACCCATTATTAACCTTATTTTTAAATTAATTTGTACTTTTAAAAGAAAACATATTTTAATGCTTGTTAATTTAAAACACCTAATTACATTACATGAGCTAACTGTGGTAGTATCAGAACAATACCCCCTAACATAATGGCATAATTTATGGGGGGGGGGTCAAGGTAGTTTATTTTTTTTATTTTAAGTTAATTTAGATTTAAATTAATGTGATTGTTAACTTTTGTTTGTTTCTATAGTAAAATGAATAAGTCGTTGCAGTTTTAGTTCATTTTATGGAAATTTGATTTATTTACGAGAAAAACCCTGCAAAAGGACAATCATGATGAAGATCTCTATCATGATTATAGGTGCCAAATAAATCAACAGGCAAATTTCAACCATGGGCAGTAGGGTGGCGCAGTGGTTAGTGCGGTTCCCTCACAGCAAGAAGGTCCTGGGTTCGATCCCTGGGGTAGTCCAACCTTGGGGGTCGTCCCGGGTCGTCCTCTGTGTGGAGTTTGTATGTTCTCCCCATTTCTGTGTGGGTTTCCTCTGGGGGCTCCGGTTTCCTCCCACAGTCCAAAGACATGGAGGTCAGGTGACTTGGCCGCACTAAATTGCCTGTGTGTGTGTGTGTGTGTGTGTGTGTGTGTGTGTGTGTGTGTGTGTGTGTGTGTGTGTGTGTGTGTTGGACCAGTGGCCTGTCCAGGGTGTCTCCCTGCCTGCCACCCAATGACTGCTGGGATAAGTTCCAAAGTTCCAGCATCCCTGAGAGCAGTTTGGATAATGGAGTTACTATATGGGCTCATTAATATCTTACTCTTCCTTCTCCTTTGGAAAAATCCAAAAAGATTGAGCTGTAACTTGAGTCGCTGACCAGTGACGCGCAACAAGTCCTCCAACCCATACGACCAGCAATGGCGCCCCCAAGTGGTGGCAGCTGCCACCCTGATAACTATCCCTGCCCCCCCCCCGCTGGCTCCCCCAGCCACGAGTTGCATATGCAGAATATGCTTCTGATTATGCATAATATGCTTCTATCTGATATTTTACATTAGGTGCTGTTCATTTAAATCAATAATGTATATTTTTCTTAACTCTCATATTGACAGTTTTCAGCTAGCCTATACAGTATACTACAACAGCATAAAACAATTCCCAAAATTCAGTCATGGCTTTTGATTTTGGTGTGCCACCCCAAGATTTTCAGTGGCCCCATTTGCCCCCCCCCCTACGAAAAATTTCTGGGGGCGCCACTGACCACCAGATACTAATACGACCCACAGGAGCGTTTCCTAAATTAGCGCCCCTACCGGCGGCGGGAGCTATGCCACAGGTACTTTTCGCCTCTGTGCATTTTGTTTTGTTTTTTAAACCAATTTGAGAACAATGGAACATGTAGTCAGCGTGTTTTGGTGTTGTCTCGCCGTCTAGTTTAGTAACTAACGCCCCCTTTTTTCGTTTTCCATTACTGGAAAGTACCGGCATTTTGCTAACCGTTCCTGCTTCTCTGGTACCGCCCACAAAACCCCCAACTCAGCGCAGACCTGTGATTGGTCAGAGAAACGCTGCGTCACTGCGTCATCAACGCGCGCATGGGAGGGAGCTCGCCCGGCATTTTCGAAGCGGCGTTTGTAAAGTGAAGCGGCGTTCTCCTGAAAGGACGTTTTTGAAGCTGGGAAAAAATAGGGAGCCGAAACTCCGTTACGGTAACGGAAAACGACACAGACGCGAGTGGCGTTGAGGCGGGACCATGTAGTGGAGAAGGGGCATAAGACGGCCATTGGCAGTGTGTTTACATATGAATGACGTTATAAGAGCTAACTGAACGTTAGCCAGAAGTCAGAAAGTCAGCTAGCGTGGACGTTATAGCCGCCATGTGACGTCACACGTTGCTTTCATTAACGTTGGTTCTCACGACAGCTTATGGAAGGAGATCACTTATTGTTAACAGGGAAAGTAGCGTATTATAATTACGGAGGACTGCGAGGGAGTAGCTTAAAAAAAGCCACTTTTGTCGGGCTTTAAATTTAAGATTATATTCGACAAAGTGGCCCGGCGACGCCGATGTTGGTAAATAAGGGTGTACCGCTTTAAGAGCAAGATCTGGGGTCGGACTCTGATTGGTTGGTAGGGAGGGGGAATGAGGAAGTTGTTGTTGTGTGGCGCGAACGGTATTGGGAGCTCCGCGCAAGTGAAAGGAAATATTATTACTAAGAACTGTGATATATTGGACCTATGTCAACGTTTTGTGCAGCTGTGAGGAAGGATTAAACGTGTTTCCAGAGAGAGAAGACGGTGTCCTCGCCATTTGCAGACGAAGTGAACTATTGAACTGTGTTGGGTTGTACTCCGGAGTTTAGCTAGCTAGCTAACTAGCACCAGGCAGTGACGGGCAGCGCCAGCGAACTTCGGCCCTGGACCCCAAATAAATTCGGTTCCCCTGTAGCTTCCGGCGAAGGTAGTCAGAAGACGGAGACAGGACAAGTAACACCAATGCCGTCAATCAGCTTGGGAGCGACAGCCGCTTCCGATCCTGTGGTTCGTGTTTCTGGAGTGGGGCGACCCTTCGCTTCGCATTCCAAGTAAGGATTGTGCCTTTAAATGTATTTAAAGCAAACATCTGGTAATCTGTGTTAATCAGAAATTATCCTGCCAATGTTATAATAGTGTAATCGGTTACTTTCTTGCCCGGTGCGGGATTCGATACGGGGTGTATTGCGCCGCAAGGCGACGTCACCAACCGCTCGGCTAAAGGGTCAGACCCGTTAACTAGCGGCTAACGTGTCTTATTAGTAGTTTACAGTCGTCACCCTCTCCCGGAAGCGCGCCCTCGCGCTTTGTTCTTCCCGCGCTCCGAAGAGACTTCTGAGGATCTGCACTCTTCCGGATCCCACCGCTGCCACCAATGTAACCGGTTATTTTCTTGCCCGGTGCGGGATTCGATACGGGGTGTATTGCACCACAAGGCGACGTCACTAACCGCTCGGCTACCCGTTAGCTAGGGACTAACGTGTCTTATTAGTAGTTTACAATAGTAATGGTGTTTTCTGAAGAGCCAGATACAATTCCCAACATCAGGTTTTCATAGGAGCTTCAAAAATAGTATCCAAAGATGCTTTTTTTTCTTCTTCCCTCGTTAAGTAGTAGGACCCAGATGACGACTGCTCATCATTATTAGTAAAGATTAGCCATAGAAACATGGACTGGAGCTATGCCAGAAAAAAAAGACATTACAAACATGAAAATGTAATACTGGATCATTCCGTGTACTGTACTTACTGTATGCTCAGTAATGAATGGCCTAATCTCTTCAGCGTGTATTTGCTGAGGCAGGCGGAGTACAGGGTGACGGTGAGCCAAGCTCCTGTCTGATAGCAGCAGTACAAGAACTTTAAAGATTACCTGTGGAGTGTGGCGATTTCATTAAATCAAACCACATGACTCGGGTAGATAATGGATGAAATTATGTATTGTGTTGTGTTGTGTTGTGTGTGTTGTGTTTTTAAAAAAAATGTTTTTAAGTAAGCATGGTTCATATAGGCAATTATGATTAACTAGACCTAGTTTGCTATTTACATCTATCATAAACAGTTTTAAACTGTGGCGACCCCTAACAGGAGCAGGCGAAAGAAGTAGTAGTAGTACTAGTAGTAGTATAAACACAGTTTTAAACATAACAAGGCCAGATTCCTGGAAACTAAGACACTAAAGGATTTTATATTTAGGCTTTTTATGGTTTTATGTACACGTTTTAGGAGCTGCATCTACTTCAGTATTGAATGTTGAGATACATTAAACGTGTGTGTTGTCCCTGATGTGCTCTTGTACAGTGAGTGTTGGACAGAGTGATGAGTATGAATTCAATTCAATTTATTGTCATTAAAAACAATGTGCAGGCACATGTTAAAAATGAAATGAGGGCTGTGGCTTCACCAAACGGTGCAAGACAGACACAGACAAACACAACAAATTCAGTATAAGATATACACACATGAAGACCAAAAGCTAAAAATAAGTTAAAAAAGAGCTGGAGTACAAAATATTTAAAAATATCCACAGACATTCAGTGGGTGGCCAGGTTCAGGTGGGCAACAGCTTGTGGAAAGAAGCTGTTTTTGAGCCTGGTAGTGCGGGCTCTGAGGCTCCTGTAGCACCTCCCAGAGCGCAGGGGGGAGAACAGTCCATGGTTGGGGTGGGTGGGATCTCTGCTGATACTCAGACCCCTTCGAAGGTAGCGTTTGTGATAAATGTCTTTTATGGCTGGGAGCTGGGTACTGGTGATATGCTGGGCCGCCTTGATGATCCGCTGCAGAACTTTCTGGTTTACTGAGGTGCAGTTGCCGTACCACACTGAGATGCAGATGGTCAGGATGCTCTCCATGGTGCAGTGGTAGAAGTTGGTGAGAATTTTGGGGGATAGACGGGTGCTCCTCAGCCTCCTCAGGAAATGCAGGCGTTGTTGGGCCTTTTTCACAAGGGCCTGGGTGTTTAATGTCCACGAAAGTTCCTCGCTGATGTTGACTCCAAGGAATTTAAAGCTGGAAACATGCTCCACTTCCACCCCATTGATGTGTATGGAGGAGTGGCTGCAGCTTCTAGACCTCCGGAAGTCCACAATCAGCTCCTTTGTCTTCTGCACATTAAGGACAAGATTGTTGGTAGTACACCATGATGTGGGGTGCTGAATCTCGTCTCTGTAGGCCGTCTCATCATTGTTGGTGATACGGCCAATGATTGTGGTGTCATCTGCAAACTTAACTATAACATTTGAAGGGTGAGTTGGCAGGCAGTTGTGGGTAAAGAGGGAGAAAAGGAGGGGGCTCAGAACACAGCCTTGAGGGGCACCTGTGCTGAGGGTCAGGGTGGAGGAAGTGTGGTCACCTAACCTAACAGACTGAGGTCTGTTGGTCAGGAAGTCCAGGGTCCAGTTACAGAGGGAGGGTTTCAGGCCAAGGGAGAGGAGTTTGGTGGTTAGTTTCGCGGGGATAATGGTGTTGAAGGCAGAGCTGTAATCTAAACAGCGTCCGGATGTATGTGTTGTTAAGTTCAAGGTGGGTCAGAGCAAAGTGCAGGGCAGTGGCAATGGCAGACTTGGAGCAGACTTCAATGGACATGTTGGTGAAGGGAACAAAGGTGATGAGGAGGTGATGGGTGTATTGATTAGTACAGCTATAAACACGACCTTTATTGTGAAATGCACTAGAACCGGAAAGGTACTGGAACTTGACCTGCGCAGTAGATTGTACCATGCATAGCATTAGGACTAAACAGGATACCTTGCGCTTCCGACATCATATATACCGAGTAATTTATATGGAATAGTGCAAGTCACAACATGGTGTCAGAATAAGTAGTTAAACATCAACCCACTTTTAAAAGAAGAAAATGGAGGCTTTTGGTGTCCCTACCCTGCGGATGGACTGAGAATCATCCAACCTACCTGATGCGTGGCGGCTATTCAGACAACATGCCGAGCTCATGTTCGCGGGCCTGCTGCAAAGGAAGACAGAGGCAGAGAAATGCCGTTTCCTCCTACTGAGGATCGGGGACAAAGGACGGGACATAAGCAACACTTGGACATTAACAGGTGATGAAGCAAAATTGCTGAAAACGTACTATAACGGATTTCCAGCATATCTCACGCCGAAAGCTAACCCCATATTCACCTGATACAAGGCCCATGAGAAGACGCAAGGGAGCGAGAGTAATTTGAACATTTTGTAACGGAGCTCAAACTGCTAGTAGAAGACTGTGACTATGCAAATAGTGAAGAAATGGTCAGGGACTGCATAGTATTCTCTTACCAACTCACATAGAGTGCTCGAAAAGTTGCTTTGTCAGGGACCAGAGCTAATGCTAGACAAGGCAATTGATATAGCCCGCTGCTATGAGCTAGCGCAGATGCAGCTAAAAGCTATGGCTAACGAAAGCCATGAAGTGCACGCAGTACACCACAAGGCGGGAAAATCAGGCACTGTGAGAAAAAATTGCAAGGCTAATGATAGCATTTCAAGCGAAGGTCCAAAGATGTTACACAAAGCTTATGGAACATGTGGAGGGCAACAGAACAAGTAGGCCGAATTCCCAGCAAAGGGAAAAAGTGCTTAAAATGCCAAAAACTCAACCACTTTCAATAAATCAATCAATCAGATTTTATTTGTATAGCACTTTTCATACAAACAAATGTAACACAAAGTGCTTCACACAATAAAACGATGAAATCAGTAAAATCCCCCCCCCCTACAAAAAATAAAGAAATAAAAGTACAGGCAAATTCTAGAAAAGTACAAACAAGTTTAAAACTGAGTTGGTGAAATAAATAAGTAAAAAGTGCCATAAACACTGATTAATTAAAAGTAACAAAAGAGCAGAATATATAAAAATAGCAAAATATATATAAAACACACACACACACACACACACACTGAATTTAGCTGTAGGCTGTTTTGAAAAGTAAGGTTTTTAACCTGCTTTTAAATGTGTCCAGTGTGGGGGCCGCTCTCAGGTCCTCAGGCGGGGCGTTCCATCTACTTGGGGCGTAAATAGAAAATGCAGCTTCCCCTGCTCTAGACCTAGCACGAGGGATGGTTAAAAGACCACTGCCATTGGACCTGAGAGTTCTTGCTGGTTCATAGGGAATTAACATATCTTCTATATAGTGTGGTGCACGGCTATTTAGCGCTTTGTGTACAATTAAAAGAATTTTAAAATCAATTCTAGTTTTGACGGGGAGCCAATGCAGAGATGTAAGAACTGGTGTAATGTGCTCATACTTTTTAGTTCTGGTGAGAACACGTGGTGCCGCATTTTGAATTAATTGTAGTTGGTGCACAGCTGATTTTGGGAGGCCGGTGAATAGTCCATTGCAGTAGTCTAGTCTACTTGTTATAAAAGCATGGATTAATTTCTCACAGTCTGATATTGATAGAAAGTCCCTTAGTTTTGAAATGTTTTTAAGATGGTAGAAGGCTGATCTTGTGAGATGATTGATGTGGCTCTTAAAATTTAGATCACTGTCCATGATTACACCAAGATTTCTAGCTTCACCTTTGCACTCCAGAGACAGAGAGCTGAGATGAGCTGCAATTCTCTGTCTCCGAGTCTTTGCACCAAAAATAAGTATTTCTGTCTTGTCTTTGTTCAGTTGTAAAAAGTTATCTGACATCCATAAAGTAATATCGTCAATACACTGAATTAGGGAACGTATGGGAGCTAGGTCATCAGAGGATAGGGATATGTACAGTTGTGAATCATCTGCATAATTATGGTAATTTATTTTGTGTTTCTGTATAACATGTGCAAGTGGAAGCATATAGAGATTGAATAGTAGTGGTCCAAGAATCGAACCTTGGGGTAGCCCACTCATTATACCCAATTTGTCCGAGGAAAAGTCTCCAATAGACACAAAGAACTGCCTGTCCTGAAGGTATGTTCTAAGCCAGTTGAGAACCGGGCCAGAAAAGCCGACCCATTTTTCTAATCTCTCTAGCAAAATATCATGATCAACAATATCGAAAGCAGCACTGACATCCAGGAGCACAAGAACAGACAATTTATTAGAATCTGTGTTCATATGCAGATCATTCACAACTTTGATAGGTGCTGTTTCTGTGCTATGGTGAGATCGAAAACCTGATTGACAAATGCCTAGAAGGTTGTTAGATATTAAATAGTTATTAACTTGAGAATAAACAGTTTTTTCAAGGATTTTGCTGAGGATTGGTAAGCTGGAGATGGGCCTGTAGTTGGCAATAACTGTCGCATCAAGATTACTCTTCTTCTACTTTGCAAGAGTAGTAGCTCTAAGACACTCACTCAAAGTAGAGCAAGGCACAGAGATGTACACACAGTTGAGGAAGATAATGAGAATGAGGATCTCGACTCAGCTGTTCGTAGACATTGTCACAGCAGAGTAAAGATGAGGAGAGTGCATATGCCGACATAGGCCAGGGACCAAAGAATCGAAAACCGACATTCATACTGGATACGGGTGCACAAGCGAATGTGATACCTGCCAAAGACTTTGTCACTCTCATGCCCAGCACACCTGTAATGACTGACAACCGCAAACTAACTGGCTATGGGGGGCATGCACTGAAAGTGAACAGTTATTGCAATCTGGTAAGCCGATACAAGGACAAATCGATAACCCAGAAGCTCTACATTGTGGACTGCAACAGCCCACCCATCCTTGGCTACAGAGCATGTCAAGCCCTAGGGCTCATCAAGGTGGTATATGCCATCACCGACACCAGTGAGGGAGAGCAAGACACACAGTCAGCAACATACTGACTCGGATGTTTTCAAACTTGGATGTTTTCAAAGGCATTGGTGAGTTCCAGGTGGAGTGCAGCTTCAGGATAGACCCTAATGTAGCACCACTGGTTTGCCTGCCACTGAGAGTACCATTTGCCCTTAGAGAACACTTGAAGACAGAGCTAGACAACATGGAAAGGGACAGCATAATCTGCAAGGTAACAGCCTACCCAGTGGGTTAACATGCTGGTAGTGTGTGAGAAGCCCAAATCACACAAGTTGAGAGAATGTCTAGACTCACGGCCCTTAAACAAGGCAATACTGAGGTCGTACTACCCTCTACCCACACTGGAGGATGTAACCTCCAAGCTAGCAGGGGCTAAATACTTCAGCATCCTAGTAGCAAGATTGGGCTATTGGGCTATCAAACTGAGTGAGGAGTCATCACTGCTCACTACCTTTAACACCACATTCAGCAGATACCAGTTTCTCAGGCTCCCTTTTGGCATCGTGTCTGCCCAGGACGAATTCCAGAGGACAATAGACAAGATATATGAGGGTCTTCAGGGAGTGGCCATCATTGTGGATGACATCGTGGTGTTCAGGAAAACAAAAGAGGACCATGACAGAAACCTCAAAGCAATGCTCAGCCGGATCAGAGAGAGAGGAGTGAGGCTAAACCCGGACAAAAGCTGTATCTGTGTGTCCGAGGTGAGCTATTTTGGACATAGACTCACAGCCGATGGACTGAAACCAGACCCCCAAAAGGTGAAAGCAATCAGAGGCATGCAGCCACCGAAATACAAGGCAGTGCTAGAGACGATCCTGGGCATGATGATGAACTACCTCGCTAGGTTCGCTCCCAATCCGGTCGAGTTTGAGTGCACCACTCAGACACCTGTTAAGACAGGACACAGAGTTCAAATGAGACATGACACACGAGAGAGCGTTTCAGCAGATGGAGACAATCGCAGCTGAACCAGGGCCAGTGCTAGCCTACTTTGATCCAAAAATGGAAGGGACACTCCTGGTGGACGTGTCGAAAAATGGCCTGGATGCAACCATCATGCAAGAAGGCAAACCAGTGGTATACACATCCAAGCTGCTTAACAGCACAGAGCAGAACTACTCCCAAATTGAAAAGGAGCTGTATGCAGTCCTATATGGGTGTAAGAGATTACATGAATACCTCTACAGGTGACATGTAACCATGGAATCAGACCTATAAGCCACTGAGTCAATACTCCGCAAGCCACTTGCCCTCGCACCACCGTGCGCTGCAGAAGTACAGCATAGTAACTCTCATCCACAGACCAGGCAAAGACATCCCTTTGGCTGTCACACTGTCAAGAAATTCCATGGATGAAGAGGACAGCTGACTATCTGAGGACATGGAGACTCGGGTACACACAGTCATCAGCGCAGCTCCAGTGAGTGCAGACAGGTTAGATGCATCAACAGCCACAGCTCAGGATGAACAGCTGTCCACCCTCAAACAGGTCATTTGGTCAGGCTGGCTGGAGACAAGGAAACGGTGTCATCCATGAGTCAGTGAATACTGGAACCACCATGATGAAATCACAGAGGCTGATGGAATCCTCCTAAAGGGTGAGAAAATAATCATTCTACACAAGCTCAGAGTAGACATGCTATACAGTGCATAAACACAGGTAACTTTGGGGTGGAGAAAAGCAAACACACAGCCAGAGACAATGTGTTGGCCAGGCATGAGCCATGAGATAGAGGCAACAGTAGGAAACTGTAACATATGCCAAACACACCGCAATCCCAACACAAAGTAGCCCATGCTCTCACAGGCAACCTCAGAGAACCCATGTCAGACTGTGGTGACAGATCTATTCTCCTGGATCTTGGAGAATTACCTCATTATATGTGATTACCTCAGTAGGTACTTTGAAACGCCTGCACAACATCACCACTGCCACTGTCATCCACAGAATGAAAGCAGTGTTCACTAGGCATGGCATACCAGAACAGGTCATCAGTGACAACGGGCCATGTTACAGCTGATGTGAGTTCAAACAATTCGCAGAGTTCTGGGGTTTCAAGCACATCACTTTGAGCCCGCACTATCCCTGAAGTAATGGTCTGGCTGAAAAGACTGTTCAGACTGCAAAGCGGATCCTCACAAAGGCCAGAGAAGACAAGAAAGACCCCTACCTCAGCCTGCTGGAGTACTGGAACACACCGGTTGATCGCCTCAAATCGCCAGCCCAACTCCTGATGAGCCACAGACTGCACGCCATCCTACCCACAACAGCACTACAACTATGACCTCAAGTACCTCCCCAGGGTGCAGTGCGAGCAACGAGAGAGAAATGCCAGTGGCGCCAGCAAGAGTACTACAACAAGTCTGCTAGGCCACAGTCAACACTGCATGCTGGAACACCCATCCGTTTCCAGCAGGGAGATGGTAGATGGATGCCAGCAACAGTCATCCGACCTGTGGAGACTCCACGAAGCTATCACACTGAAACTGGCAATGGACAGATGTTCAGGCGCAACCGACAGCACCTTCTCGATACCCGAAACAGCGAGCACTCACCCAACACACAGCAGCCTGAGATCAGTGAAGATGATCAGGTCACTAGACAAAGAGAACAGGGACCTCACCATGGCTCTGTGTGCGAACCAAATGACTCTGAGCCTTGTCCCCACACGAGGTATGGTCGCATCATTAAACCAAGGCAAGGCCTTGACTTATAATTGACTGTAAAGGGTGTAGGTGGATCACTACCCTATTGGGAAAAAAAACTTATCTGTAAACTACCTGTTCTCTGAAGTTCACACAGTTTATTACCCTATACCGCTGTGAAAACAGTTTACCACTTTTTAGGATCAGTTGCTGTTATCTATGTTCATTCTTATAATGTTGATTATTGTTACTGTCACACTGTCTCAGGATACAAATGAAAAATGCAAGGATTTGTTCTGCACTATGGAAAACTGTTTTCTTTACTGCAACCCTTTTAGCTCATAGTGTTACCTTCACTACGACATGAGATTGTGCAATTATGAGCCTTTATGTATGTGTTCATTTTTTTGTTGAAGGGAGATGTAATGGTTAGGACAGCTATAAATACGACCTTTATTGTAAAATTATTTTATTTTATTTTTTAGAGTTTTCCCCCGTTTTCTCCCCAATTATACTTCGCTAATTACCCTATGTTCTGAGCCATCGTGGTCGCTGCTCCACCCCCTCTGCTGAGCTGGGGAGGGCTGCAGACTACCACATGCCTCCTCTGATACATGTGGAGTCACCAGCTGCTTCTTTTCACCTGACAGTGAAGAGTTTCGCCAGGGGGACGTAGCACATGGGAGGATCACGTCATTTCTCCCAGTTGCCCCTCCCCCTCCTCAAACAGGTGCCCCGACCGACTAGAGGAGGCACTAGTGCAATGACCAGGACACATACCCACATCCGGTTTCCCACCTGCAGACACGGTCAATTGTGTCCGCAGGGACGCCCGACCAAGCCGGAGGTAACACGGGGATTCCGCCCTATTTATTTCTGATAGAATTTTCCATTTTTCCATGGGACCCACTAACTGGTTCTTGATCTACCCTGTGCCACCTCATTTAAAAAATCCTGGAATCGCCCCTGTTTGTGCCAAGAACACAGTAGACAAGTTCAATATCATCCTTGTCATCAAATATAGCAAGAATTGTTTGACCTGACAACCTGTATCTGTGAATGATTTCGGTCTCAGTTAAATTTAAAAGCGATATTATCCTTCGAAATATCTGCTCACGAGCACGCCTGCCATGACAATGCGTTCGCTCGGCTACAGTCACTGCTGCCATGATCACTAGAAAGTCAGGGTGTCAGTTACCACCAACTCTCTGTAGACATTAATAATTTTCACTCTAACTGCATGTCGCTATTAGTGCTGGTGTTTGCGAATTGAATTTTTTTTTTGGGGGGGGTTAGGCTCATTTGCATAGAAAGGGGCCAATTTTGCACCAGATCTATGCATATTACCTGATTTAAATACATGCAAATAGTAACGGAGCGCCCCACTCTCCCGAGCTGTCCCAGTCGCTACTCCATCCCCTCTGCTGATGTGGGGAGGGCTGCAAACTACCACATATGTATCTCCTCCGACACGTGGAGTCGCCAGCCGCTTCTTTTCCCCTGACAATGAGGAGTTTCACCGGGGGGCGTAGTGTGTGGGAGGATCACACTATTCCCTCCAGTTCCCCCTCCTCCCCGAACAGGTGCCCCAACTGACCAGAGGAGGCGCTAGTGCAGTGACCAAGACACACACCCACATCTGGGTTCCCACCCACAGACACGGCCATAACACGGGGATTCGATCCGGTAATCCCCAGGTTGGTAGACAACGGAATAGACCGCTACGCTACCCGGACGCCCCCATTCCATTAAGGGTCTATTTTAGGATGAGGACTTCAGTTTAGGGTTAGGATTAGGTTAAAGTTAGGGTAACATTAAACATGTAGTTCTGATGGTTAGGGTTAAGGGCTAGGGAATGGAGTAAATGGGGGTCCTCGTGGCTAGTATAGGAATGTAGGAGAAAGGGGAAAAAGTGGAAGGTTGAGAAAGAGAGAGGGAGATGGTCTTGTATATTGGAGTCTATCTACCCTAATGTACTACAATCTGAGATCATCATTCACATGCCCGTCAAACACATTTTGTGTGTGTGTGTGTGTGTGTGTGTGTGTGTCCATGTGCCGCTCTTTTTGTTGATGCTGTGTAATGCACATTATCGAAACGCTTTTTATCTCACTCTTGAAGGAGGCTGGATCCTTCTGAGCGTCCTCTGCAAATGGTGTATGACTACCTGTCATCCATGGGGTACAGGGATCCACACCGACTGCAGCGCGAGGCCGCCAACTCCGACCTCAGCTGTATGATTCGCTTCTATAGTGGTGAGTATTGGACACACTCCATTCAGTGGCAGCTGGCTAGTACAGGGCGCTGGGGCACCGCCCCCTTCAGATATCAAGACATGAAAATCTACTTAAACATGGTAAATATGATTTAGTTGTATAATGCAAATAAAAGTGTTTTCAGTCTGTGAGCGCCTGTCAGCAGCCATTAAATATTGGTTCCAAAGGATATTTGGTTGAGTTGTGTCTGAATACATATACTTCCTGTCTGAATACATATACTTCCTGGGTGAGGGGCGCCGGCCAAATGATACCTTATGTAAGCCCTCAAACTTGTGGCGAGCAGGTGACCTGAGGCTGCTTTGTAATTGGTTTCTTCAGATTTTCCAGGGGGCGCAGTTCTGTGCACCCCAGACACTCCCACTTTTATTGCCAGTGAATTGGTATAGTTTTAATGTTTTTTGATCTAATGTGATTGGACAATTCTCATGGCTGTCAATCATGTTCACACCCACCACGACGCCTCGTCTCGACTGTCAATCATCCACCGTCTACGAACCCTGATAAAACCTATAAGCTACATTGTCCTTCTTAATAACTCTGTGACTATGTGGACATTAAAGCAGCTGTCAGGTGTGCTGCGCCAAGGTAACTTGCGCCCCCCCCCCCCAAATTTTAGCACCAGCCGCCACTGCTCTATATCATCAGCTGTAGAGGCGACCAGCTCCCCCGACTTGGTTTCTCGTCAGGGTAAGCATTAGTGTTTTGGAAATTAGTCAAAAAGCTGTGAAAATAGACCTGTCTCCTCTCTGTATTGGCAAAGTAGTTCTACATGTTGTTTTCTCTCATATCCTGCCCCACCTTCATCCCGACTGGCTGGTGGAACTGGACGTGACATTGATTAGCTGCGCGTGCACTTCTACAAAAGTTAAAATGGCTCCATCTTCGGAAAGAGGAATGGCGCTAACGGGGCTATAGGCTCTAAAAAGAGGCTAGGTCTCTGCAGGCATCGAGAGCACCACTAATGTGATCTTTCAGTAGAAAACAACTCAAAAAAATCAGAAACCAGGTTTTTACAGCATGTGTCCACTAAACATTTATTCACCAAATCTGTATATGGCTTGGACTCGATTAGGATAAGATACTCTTGTTGTCATTCCAGAATCTGTTAACCATGAAAGGGAATGAAATGAGGTACTTAGGCCCCAGTGCCGGTAATAGCATTCATAAAACCAAGAAAAAGCACACAATAAAACTCCCAATAATTTTTTTTCTCTCCCCAATTGTATCCGGCCAATTATTACTCCACTCTTCCAAGCCGTCTCAGTCTCTGCTCCACCCCCTCTGCTGATCCGGGGAGGGCTGCAGACTACCACATGCCTTCTATGATACACGTGGGGTCGCCAGCCGCTTCTTTTCACCTGATAGTGAGGAGTTTCACCAGGGGGATGTAGCGCGTGGGAGGATCACGCTATTCCCCCCAGTTCCCCCTCCCACCCAAACAGGCGCCCCGATCGACCAGAGGAGGCGCTAGTGCAGCAATCAGGACACATACCCACATCCAGCTCCCCAACCGCAGACACAGCCAATTGTGTCTGTAGGGACGCTCGACCAAGCCGGAGGTAACACGGGGATTCAAACTGGCGATCCCCATGTTGGTAGGCAACAGAATAGACCGCTATGCTACCCGGACACCCAATAAAACATTTTAAAATAATATAAGTAAATAAATACAAGGATACAGTGAGAAGTGTGAGGATAAGAATAAGAATGCGAGGTGTAAAAGATAAACAAGGTGGCCAAGTGGCCCCAAAGTGCAGCAGTGCCCTGATGTGACACCATAGTAATACTACTACTAATAATAAAATAATAATAATGGCAGCAGCAATTGTTCAGTTCAGTGAGATGTAGAATTTATCAGTCTCACAGCATCAGGGGAGAAGCTATTCCTCGGCCTGGTGGATTCTGGCCCTGATGCTGCATAGCCTCCTGCCTAGTGGGAGGGGGCAAACAGTCCATTTGCAGGGTGGGTTGAGTCCCTCCTGATTTAGGAGGTCTTTTTTCTGCACCTGCTGATGTAAATGTCACCGATGGTGAGTAGACTGCTGCAAGTGATCTTCTCTGCAGTCTTTACCACCCCCTGCAATATTTCTATAACAATATTTTTTATTACAGCTAGAACTCTGTGTCCTTAGCATGAACTGGAGATCACAGACTAAATATTCTTTTGCTTTTAGTCGGTAGTAACATCTCATCTCAACAACAAAAGTTATGTCAATGTTTCTCCAAATTCCTACATGATACAGCAAATCTGTGTTTAGTTTGATGTTGTCCATCATAATCTCTATTTTTTTTTTCAGGAAGCAAAACGTTTGAAAAAATTTTGTTGTCCAGTGAATTGTTAAGGTCAGTTGTTCCACCGCCTTCATGTAAAGGAATTACATAAGCAGCCTTCCAGACCTTAGGAACTGTACCAGTTAAAACTGAAAGGTCAAAAATATATGTTATGTAGCTGACTACAACTGGAGCAGCAAGCTTTAAAAAGTCTTGGCCAAGATTATCCTCACCGACCGATTTCTTTGTCTCCAGCCAGTAAGGCATCGGCCACGTCACCAGCAGAGAACAGCTGTCGTGTAAAACGAGGCCTTGCAGTACCTGGGTGTCAGGGTCAGTAGCAGACAGAGGGCGTCCTATATACGATTCATGAAATAGTTTACCAGCAGATACAAAATGCTTATAAAAAGCTACAAAAATCTCTATATGATCTGAAACTGAACACCCATCAGCTGTGGCAAGAGTAGGAAATGAAGGGGAAGACTTATGGTTAAGAGAATTTACTGCTCTGGGAATTAAATACAAATAATCACTAGATTTAGCCTTTCTCATTGCAGATGTGCATTTGTTTTTAAGCTGCCTGAAGCCTCCTACAGACTGCGATTTGGGCCGTCTCAGACGAACGACTAAACGTGGTGATATCTTTGGTCGTGGCTCCAAAACGGTGGTCCTACGTCGCACTGTGAGACAGGTTGAAAGACGGCCGTTATTACGGTCTTGTGACCAAAGATAACCTGGGACAAAAGTCTGACAGTGTCAGACCATCTCACAATGTGACTGCTGCTGCAACCTACGTTTACTAACCAACCAATAGAAATGCAGCACGAAGTGACGCACTGATCAACGCCATGCAGAATCTTTGCTGGTGCTAAACACAAACAGACTGTTAGCATCTGTGACCCAAATGTGATGGATTCAACAAAACAAGCTAAAACGATCAACAAAATAAACAAAATGAGCTGCGGCGACTATTGAAAGGACTGGATTCCTGCTTTGCGTCATGTTGCTCTACCAGCGGCGTAGGTTGATTACGCGCGCTGATGATGTCTTTATGGACTTGTGTCGTAGCCTGCGATTCAGTAGTGTTATCATCGTACAGTCTACATACATCCAACTTGATGTCGTACCCAAGTTTATTAGATCCATATCACACAGTATGGCTTGCAGTAAACTTACAGGATTGCTAAAATCACACAGTCTAGGAGGCTTAAAAGCAAGCCAGTGACCGGGGTCCCTGGTACACCTGGCGAGAGCCCAGGCTTTATTTCTCTCTTTAAGTGAGGAAGAGATTTCTGCTGAGAACCAGGGCTTGATCGCTTCTGTAGTCTATATTTTGTAAAAGATGCATGCTTATCAGCTATGTAAACTAGTTAGAAGACATACAGAAATGGCTGAGAGCTAATTCAACATCTGGGATTTTATCAATATCATGAGCATCACTTCTCAGAAGATCATTCCAGCAGGCCTGCTCATCAAAATGTTCAAAATTCCGTCTCATCACCATCAACGGACGTAGTTTTTATCATCCTGGTATTTTAACACTGCTGGACGATGATCACTAAAACTGAATTCAAAAACTCAGAGCCCGTAATTTTTTCTTTTCTATTTGTTAAAATTAAGTCAGTCAAAGATCACGTCGTTTTTTAAGTTTGGCCTGGTAGGCTCAGTATTAAGCTGTGAAAGATTGATAACGCCGCAGACCTTTTTCAAATAATCAGAGGCAGCACTCGACCAGTTTAAGTTAAAATCCCCTAGAATAATCAACTCTTGAGTTTTTATATGTAGCTAAAGGATCAGCTTTCTTGTCAGTAGCTGAGGAGGAGGCAGAAGGTCTGTACACTCCAACCACAATAACATAATTATTTTTTTTCCCAAAAACTCAAAACATTTTTCTATTGTGACTGCATGAAGGACGGTACAGGTAAGACGGGCTCTTGTATAAGTGGCCACACCTCCTCGTCTTGAGTTTCTGTCAATTCTAAAAGGTTGTAATCATCCAAGGCTACCTCCAAATCACTCACACTTCATCTTAACCAAGTTTGGATTGGATGGATCCACAATGTTAGGATCCATTTGTGTTACCAGGATTCTCAGCTGGTCCAGTTTGTCATGCTGAGTAATGCTCCTAATATTCAAATGACTGAAACCAAAACCCTTCCTATCCTTAAAGCCTCAAATCCGAAATGCACCACAGGAGGTCATTCCTGCCTGTGGCCATCAGACTGTACAACTCCTCCTTCAGAGGGTCAGACACTCAGAGTTAATGGTCACTGGACTGCCCTTCCACTTGTTTTACCCTGTCAGGTTTTGTTTGTGCTGTTGTCGTGTGCTGTGGTAGTGCAGTATCGATAGGGTGTTATGTGCACCATGCTTGTTTATATATTTTGTTCTTATTTCTATTTCTTATTTTATCTTATTTCTATTTGTTTCTGTTTTCTTGTTTCTATCTGTTTCTATTTTCTTGTTATCTTGTTAGTTTTTAGTTTTTCTTACTAGAGCATGAGTGTCTGTATTAGAACCCAATTTCCCCCGGGATGAATAAAGTATTCTGATTCTAGGCAGCACGGTGGCGCAGTGGTCAGCGCGGTTGCCTCACAGCAAGAAGGTTCTGGGTTCGAGCCCCGGGGTAGTCCAACCTTGGGGTTCGTCCCGGGTCGTCCTCTGTGTGGAGTTTGCATGTTCTGTCCGTGTCTGCGTGGGTTTCCTCCGGGGGCTGCGGTTTCCTCCCACAGTCCAAAGACATGTAGGTCAGGTGAATCTGCGGTACTAAATTGTCCCTAGGTGTGTGTGTGTGTGTGTGTGTGTGTGTGTGTGTGTGTGTGTGTGTGTGTGTGTGTGTGTGTGTGTGTGTGTGTGTGTGTGTGTGTGTGTGTGTGTGTGTTGGCCCTGTGTAATGGCCTGGCGGCCTGTCCAGGGTGTCTCCCCACTTGCCGCCCAATGACTGCTGGGATAGGCTCCTGCATCCCCGTGACCCTGATGGCATGATAAGCGGTTCAGATAATGGATGGATGGATGGATGGATTCTGATTCTGGTTAAAAAGAGGAGGGTAGTCCGCGGTGGTGTAGCAGTCTAAGCATTGGCTTTGTGTCGATGCAGTTGCCCACTGGGGACCGGGGTGCGCCAGTCTCGTCAGATCCGACTATGGCTGGACTCGATGAAGCAGCAATAATTGGTAGCGCTGTCTTCGGGAGGGGGGCGGAGTCGGCTTGTGTTTGTCACATGAATACGTCTCTGTGTGTGTCGGAAAAAGCAGTGGTTCGGCCTGGATTCGCCTTGTCACAAAAGTTGGGAGGCGTCTCCTTCGAGACTGCTGGACAGAGAGATGCAGTTGGCGAACGCATGCGGTACAAAGTTGGGTGTTTGAACCAAAATAGGGATCGACTGGCCACTAAATTGGGAGAAAAAACGGAAAAATCAGGAATAAATATATATATATTAAAAAAAGAGTAGGGTAGACTCTGACACCGGTGGTGTGTCCAGTTGTCTCTTGAGTCCTAACCAGATTACTCATGTTTCTGTGTACACGCCCATTCTGTTTATCAGATCTATGAGTAATAATGACAGGAATATTAGTGATAATTGGAATAGCTGGGGTACTAGGATCATCGTCAGAGATGGCACAACTAGAATTAAAAGATGAAACAGACAGATTCAGACTAGGTCTTACTGTGTGTGCATCAGGATGAGGATGAGGAAGCCTTCCAGGAGAGTAAGGTCAGTTCAATATTCCTCGATAAAAGTCACGAGCCTGTGTGATTGGGGTGGAGTCCATCATGCTTGAAAGGTTCAGGGCGGTTCCTAAAAGATGTGAAATTGGCCATAAATTGAGGGAGTATTATTTGAAAACTAGTTTTGGTTTGATGTTATACTTTACATTACCAAACAGTTAAATGTGATGAACATCAGATGGATTCTTAAACATGTTTAAAGCAGACATCATGACATATCTATCTATCTATCTATCTATCTATCTATCTATCTATCTATCTATCTATCTATCTATCTATCTATCTATCTATCTATCTATCTATCTATCTATCTATCTATCTATCTATCTATCTATCTATCTATCTATCTATCTATATATATAAATTGTGTAGAATTCCCGTGATTATCATGATATTTTACATATGGCCCAACAACAGTTGTAGCACATACAGAAAAACAACGCACATATACCATAACTGCAACACACCAACTGTCGACTCCCAGATAGCAAAATTGCAGTGGCCCGGACCCATCCCACACCCAACACTTCATCTGGCCCACATACCACGTGGAATGATGGCACTTGGGCAGTCCGCTCCTGTTTACCAGATCTGGGCCAGAACCAAGCCATAACAAAGCCGCATGTGCCACATATTTGCCAAAGGTGGCCCATATGTGTTTTGGGATATTTGGGCCATATTCACCATTTACCACACGGGCCACTTCAGGGCCCACATCTTTGTCAAAAAAGGCCCACATTTGATTTGGCATATTTGGGCCATATTTGCTTTTATACATGTGGGCCACTTCAGGCTCACATCCAATTTGTCAGGGCCAGAAGAAGGCCATCAGTGCCGCATCATTGCTTGAAGTGGCCCACATCCTGACGCTATCTGGGTGTCTCTACCTTCTGGCCCTTTACCTTTTCTGCTGCATTTCTTGCTTTCTATGAAAGGCTGCAAGAAAAGAAAAGTAAACCTATAGTAAAAAAAACAGCTAGGAAGATAGAATGTGATATAAACTGATGATTCATGTGAATGACTGAAATAAAGAGGTCATACAACTCAGTTTTAATAAGAATGTCCTCATCATGGAGGATTCCATGTAAACCATGGGTCTCAAACTCGCGGCCCGCGGGCCAATTGCGGCCCACAGGACGTTATTTTGTGGCCCCCTACTTGACATCAAAGTTTAGTGTTAGTGCGGCCTGTGCTTGCCCTGGGCTTTTATTTTTCACTTATGAGCTACCATGGCGCAGGCTCATGACAGCTTCCGGTGTCGCGTTTGTTGTCAAGTCATGGTGTGTTTCCGTTACGTTGGAAGTTGTAAATTGGAACGACTCGGATTTCAGACTTCCAGTTGAAATGTCCAACTCAGAGCTCAGAAAGTCCGACTTCCGAGCACAACTTGAACGCACCATAATGGGCAGCGCGAATTAGCAACGGTTGAAACTTGGTTGAAACTTGATTCCGGAGCGACACCAAGTGGAAGGAAAATATATCCTGTCAGCAAGCCCCAGTTATGTCTTTCTCAATACCTGCCGTGAAGAGAAAAGTTGGTGACGAGCACAGACAATTTCAGGAAAAGTGGGAGACGGCATATTTTTTTGTTGAGCACAGAGGCAGCCCGACGTGAAAGTTAAGGTGCACAAGGAATACAACATCAGACGTCATTACTCGACTAGACATGCTGATGATGAGTATACAAAATACCAGGGAGATGAGAGAGAGAAACGGGTCGCCAATCTTAAAACATGTTTACTGAAGCGACAAGATTTCTTCAAGAAAGCTAGCAAAGATAATGATGCAGCAGTCGAAGCTAGCTAGCCACGAGGTGAGTGAGATGATTGCTAAGTCGGGAAAGCCATTCAAATAAGGGGAGTTTGTTAAAAAGTGCATGTCACAGGCTGCAAGTATAGTCTGTCCAGAAAAGAAGGGTCAGTTTAGCAACATCAGCCTTTCAGCCAACACAGTGGTAGAGCGCATTTCTGACCTGTCAGGTAACATATATGATCAACTGCGTGAGAAAGCCAAATGTTTCTGTGCATACTCAGTCGCTCTTGATGAGAGCACAGACGTCACTGACACTGCGCAGCTCGCAATCTATGTCCGTGGTGTTGACGACAGTTTTGAAGTGATGGAGGAGTTGCTCACAGTGATTCCAATGCATGGCCAGACCACCTCTCAGGAGATATTCCGCCAGCTGTGTGATGCCATTGTGGATGCGGGTTTGCCATGGAAGAGGTTTGCTGGAATAACAACCGACGGAGTGCCATCAATGACAGGGAGGAGAAATGGAGTGGTGGCACTTGTTCAAAAAAAACTGGAAGAGGAGGGTGTGGAGGAGGCCATTGCTCTGCACTGCATTATCCATCAGCAGGCCCTTTGCAGCAAATGCCTGAAGTTTGACAATGTGATGTCTGTCGTTGTGAAATGCATCAACCATATCAGATCCAGGGGTTTAAAGCACCGGGAGTTCCGCGCCTTTTTGGAGGAAATAGAGTCAGCACATGAGGATGTGCTCTACTTCACTGAGGTACGTTGGCTCAGCAGGGGAAACGTCTTGAAGAGGTTTTTTGAGTTGAGAGCAGAAGTGAAAGCCTTCATGGAGAAGGCTGGGATGGCTGTTCCTGTGCTAAGTGATCCCAAATGGCTCATGGACTTAGCTTTCCTTGTTGACATCACACATGAGCTGAATGTACTGAACAAGAAATTACAAAACCAGGGGCAGCTTGTCAGTGCTGCCTATGACAACGTGAGATCATTCTCCACAAAACTTGTGTTATTGAAAGCCCAGCTCTCTCAGACAAACCTCTGCCATTTCTCAGCATGCAAGGCACTCATGGATGCAGGCACACCATTCAGTGGTGAGAAGTATGCTGATGCCATTGTGAAGCTACAGGAGCAATTTGATCACAGGTTTGCAGAGTTCAAGACACACAGAGCCACTTTTCAAATTTTTGCTGACCCCTTCTCCTTTGATGTGCAAGATGCTCCTCCTGTGCTTCAAATAAGCTCATTGACCTGCAGTGCAGGTCAATGAGCTTATTTGATAGCTTGTTTGTTTTTTTTAGCTTATTAGCTTATTAGTATTCCATCTTGTCATAACAGAACCTGGTGTCCCCTTTTTGTCTCACACTGGTCGTTTTTGTTCCTGCACTTGCACTGTTACCTGTCTTGTTTTGATCACCTGTATATATATAAAAAACAACGATTGAGAACATTGGATCGGTTGTATTTTTTTTTTTTTTGGAATACTTGCGGCCCAGCCTCACCCAAACTCTACCTCCAGCGGGCCCCAGGTAAGTTGAGTTTGAGACCCCTGATGTAAACTATGTGAAGGTATCAGAGAAATCCCTTGGATGGCTTGTGTAAATGCTCCAATGTCATGTCAGCTCAGCACACGGCCAGTAAGACTGGGAGCAGCTCATTCCATCAAGCGTTTTTTTTTAAAAAATTATTATTATTCCCCCCTTTTCTCCCA
The DNA here is from genome assembly GCF_029633865.1 of Lampris incognitus. Lineage (NCBI taxonomy): Eukaryota > Metazoa > Chordata > Actinopteri > Lampriformes > Lampridae > Lampris > Lampris incognitus. Next base: position 5,311,889 of record NC_079214.1, on the reverse strand, counting down.
AATTGTACTTGGCCAATTAACCCCACTCCTCCGAGCCATCCCAGTTGCAGCTCCACCCCCTCTGCCGATCCGGGGAGGGCTGCAGACTACCACACGCTCCTCTGATCCATGTGGGGTCACCAGCCGCTTCTTTTCACCTGACAGTGAGGAGTTTCACCAGGGGGACGTAGCGTGTGGGAGGATCACGCTATTCCCCCCAGTCCCCCCTCCCCCGAACAGGCACCCCGATGGACCAGAGGAGGCGCTAGTGCAGCGACCAGAACACATACCCACATCTGGGTTCCCAACTGCAGACACAGCCAGTTGTGTCTGTCGGGATGCCTGACCAAGCCAGAGGTAACACGAGGATTCGAACCGGCGATCCCTGTGTCGGTAGGCAACGGAATAGACTGGTACGCTACCCAAACGCCCACATCAAGCATTTTTTAAAGGACACTGTTAGTCTAATTCATAATGGAAGATGCCTTCCCAGTCACTTTCCACCATCTTGTCTGTGGAAGTTGGATGGGGCCTTACACATTTGTCTCTTCTGTGTTGAAGAGCGACACCGGTGGAGTTTTTCAGTATTGAGTTTACTAGTGCAGCGCCTGTTCGGGTGTAATCCCCCCTCCGACCACAATGTGGTTTGCAGTTGCAGTGTGGCGCTGTTTGTCTGGTCGCAGACAGAGACGGATTCCTTCCATTTTAGTTAGATGTGACGGCACACATCACTCTCCCAGCAGACTGCAGGGCACCTTCTGGTGGCATTAAAGCAAACATACAGAAACTCTCACTACTTAATCACTAACAGGCACACATGACTCACACTTTTATTACAGGCTCTCAGTAGTACAAACTACCAACAATTGCATGGATTTAAATAGAATTTATTATCTCTACACATACACACTTTCCCGCTGGCAGTGTGCGTTTGTGGGAGGTCTACTGAAAGTCCTGGGAGCAGATTTAGTGATTTGAGGGAGAAGGATTCTCTGCAATGCTTCTCTTGTTAGTGAACAGACTAGCGATAAGTGAAGGGACATCCCTCCTACCGTCACAATCTCAACACGTTGTGCTGCCACAGCGTTCAGATAGAAGCTGAACTATAAAACTCTGGTTTTACGGTGAACCTCGTTGTCTTCTCAGTAGGAAACGCATCTTGTTTTCTTGTTTCATGCTGGCATCTGTGTCACGTTCCGATCTCTGGCTGACTGTGTCCTCGGTCATATTCCCAGTCTCGGGGTGTCTATTGCCAAGTAAGTTCTGGCTGAGGTTTGGCTTTGTGTCAGCAGTCAGACCACATTGGCTGCAGGCTGGCAAGGTCCTTGGGTCACTTCCCCTTTCCTTTATCAAACTGTGGGAAAAGCGGACCGGTGGCAACACGGGTAAGCTAGAGCTCCCAGCCCACCAGTGAGGCGGGAGAGAAGCTGGCCCTGTTCAGCTTTTGAGGAAGTAATGAATAATCATCGGGTTAAACTTTACACCTTGTTTTCAGCTTCATAAATACACTGATTATTTTCACCTACCCCTCACCCAGTGAGTAAGGACTAACTGTCTGGTCATAAAACCCTGTTTTACCTCCAAGCGCACAGGGGTAATATGATAATGTATGTGGGCTGGAAATACCGAACAGCCTCATTTTAAAACTCTGTTGCCCAGAGTGAAATTTTATTTACCTAAAAATGTTGTTGGTTGATTCCACACAACCGTGTTAAGTAATTTCTAATTCCTTGAACGCACATTATTAAATTATGTTGGTTAGAAGTTACCCCCCCTTTTTCTCCCCGATTGTACTTGGCCAATTACCCTATTTTCCGAGCCGTCTGGGTCGCTGCTCCACCCCCTCTGCCGATCCGGGGAGGGCTGCAGACTACCACATGCTTCCTCTGATACATGTGGAGTCACCAGCTGCTTCTTTTCACCTGACAGTGAGGAGTCTCGCCAGGGGGACGTAGCACGTGGGAGGATCACGCTATTCCCCCCTCCCCTGACTGACCAGAGGAGACGCTAGTGCAGCGACCAGGATACATACCCACATCCGGGTTCCCACCCGCAGACACAGCCAATTGTGTCTGTATGGATGCCCGACCAAGGCATAGGTAACACGGGGATTTGAACCGGCGATACCCATGTTGGTAGGCAACGTAATAGACTGCTACGCCACCCGGACGCCCCAACTTTTAATTTTTTTAAGTGCAAAAGAGTGGAGCCATGACAGAAACCCTGATGTGATGCTGTGTGTGAATTATGCATTTTATTGTCTTTTACAGTCTGCAGACATAAAAAGGGGTATTAACTTTGTAATGTGAGTTTTGTGTGTGTGTGTGTGTGTGGACTGTGTCCTATATGTGTGCATCCACGTATTTGTTCAGGAAAATAACGTCCAGTCTCCCTCCTCTCTGCTAACCGTAGTCCTGCAGCCCACGCACACAGCCGCCCGCCCGCTGTGGTGCACTGATGAGATTAAAACAAGCACGGCAGAGGGAGTAAACATTAATAAATGCTGACTTAATAAAGTACACTCCCAATGAAAACAGCTCCAGAGACCGCAGGGCTGGTGGTTCTTTGGGCTGGCCCATGCAGCTGCAGCACAGAGGGGGTCTGATGTGAGCTCTGGCAGGCGTCCACCGGGCATCGGTCCACCTCCGCCGCAGCCGACGCAAGCTAACTCAGTGAAACTCAGGGCCTGCTCTCATCCTCCGAGCAGGAGGAAATGGGTACCCATGAGTCGTGTTGAGTCACTTAATGAGTTATTGATCCGGCGGGAGCCAGCCTATCATGGCAAAATGAAAACTAAACAAACGGCATGGGTGAGCTAATCTGCACTGACATCGGCCATGTTGGAGTCTGTTGTGCCGAGAGCTGCTGGTGTGGCGCTTAACAGACATATTTATTAAAATCACCGGCTGGAGGAAAGGAACGTTAACCATAATAAAAAAAACATCTATCTGTCTGTCTGTCTATCTACACGTCTGTGTCTCCGGCCATCAAACCAGAGAATGGTCTCTCGTCTTTAACCCTTTATGTGTTGTCCTCTAGTCAGATGTCTTCCAGTCCAAACTGACAGCGCTGTTTTCTATTTGTTTCTTGTTTTGTTTTGTTTTAATCATTCCCCCGTTATCTTCATTGGATGATGATATTCAGCTGTGCAGAACAGAGCCACTCATCTTTCTCTCCATCTGTGTTTCACGGGTCAGATCTGCTCTCAGTTCAGGTCTAAATTGAATTCCATACATGAAACCCAGTTAAAAGGGGATTATGGAGAAAAGAAATAAATACAGACCACCATGGAGTCCAGTGGGGGATCAGGGGGTTTGGATTTGAAGTCGGTGCCAGAAGGGGCCTGCTGGGGCCTTCGGTGTTCTGTGTTTCTGCCTCCTCCGGCCCCCCCGTGGTGCGCTAACACCACTGACGCGGCACTGACCCCGACACAAAAGCCCTCCACAAATGCCTTGAGATCCTCCAGAATCAGATGGAGAAACAGGTTTAGAAACAAGACCGAACCAGACAGGAAACTAAACCTGGAACATGAAAAGTGCCTGAAGTAAATATATCGGCCGTCTTGTCAGAAAGAGAAAACAAACAGCCACAATGACAGGGTGTTTGTTTTTTAAAGCTTAATTATCTTTACAGTCTTAACAAAGTAAATTTAAATCAAAGTATTTTGTACCAACAGTGGAGCTCTGAAAGACAAACAAACCAGGTTTGATAGAAAAACAGCAAGATGAGCACTTTGTTAGACATACACAGTCATGTTGCTAACAAATGTGACTTTTTTCTTTTTAACATGCTTCTTTTGCTTTCTTTCTTCCTTTCTTTTTATTTTTTCCTCTATTTTTGTCTTTTTTTCATTTTTCTTTATTTTTTTTCTCTCGATTTGTCTTTTGGTTTGTTTCTGTTTCTTGCTTATCAGCCTTTATTATGCAAGGAGGAAGTAGAGAGAGACAGGATGGACAGCACAGAGAGGGAGAGGGAAGACATGCAGCAGAGGACCTGGGACAAACTCATTTGGTTTATATGATTTTGAGGGTTCTGCGCAGTATCTTAGCTGTTCGTAGGGCTGCACCCCTCTGGACAGAGACCTCAGATGTTGTTCCTGGAATCTGCTGGAGCCACTCTCCCAGTTTGGGGGTCACAGCCACTAGTGCTCCTATTACCACTGGGACCACTGTGGATCTCACCTTCCACATCCGATCTAGTTCTTCCCTCAGCCCTTGGTATTTCTCTAGTTTCTCATGCGCTTTCTTCCTGATGTTGCCGTCGTTCCGGATTGCTACATCAATCACTACTGCTGTCTTCTGTTCCTTGTTGACCACCACAATGTCTGGTTGTTTAGCCAGCACCTGCTTGGCAGTCTGGAACTTGGAAGTCCCACAGGATCTTAGCTCTGCCATTCTCAACCATCTTTGGTGGTGTCTCCCATTTGGACTTGGGGCTTTCGGTCTGTATTCAGTACAGATATTCCTGTACACTATCCCAGCCACTTGGTTATGCCTTTCAATGTACGCTTTTTTTTTCTTTTTTTTTTGAGCAGGATATAAAATGCTAGCTGGGAAAGCTGCTGCTAAGTGCTGGACTGTCTCAGGAGCATCTTTGCACAGCCTACATCTTGGGTCTTGTCTGGTGTGGTAGACCCCTGCCTCCATCGATCTGGTCCTGAGTGCCTGTTCTTGTGCTGCTATGATCAGAGCTCTGTGCTGTCCGTCAGTCCAGCCTTTTGTAGCTACTGGTAGGATTTCTCGATATCAGCTACATCTTCTGTCTGTTCATGGTACATCCCATTGGAGGGGCTTCTTCTTCCTCTGCAATCTCTGTCTTCTGCTGCCTGGGGCACTCATTCAGCAGTTAGTCCTGGGGGGCCGTCTTTCTGATGTACTCATGGATGCTCCTTGTTTCATCCTGGAGAGTGACACTGACTAACCCTCAGCCCCCATCTTTTCACTTATTGTACAGTCTCAGGTTGCTGGACTTCGGGTGGAACCCTCCGTGTACTGTGATGAGTTTCTGTGTCCTGATATCTGTGGCCTTTATCTCCTCCTTTGGTCAGCTTATTATTCCAGCTGGGTATCTGATGACTGGTAGAACATATGTGTTGAAGGCTTGGATCTTATGCTTAGCATTGAGCTGGCTCCTCATGACCTGCCTCACTGGAGGTATTTGGTTGTAGCTGACCTCCTTGCTGCCTCCTCGTGGTTTCCATTTGTCTGTGGAGTACCCAGGTGTAACTGTCCTGTATGTCTGTTATCCTGCCATCTGGTTATTCAACCCCTTCAGGGCTCACTGCCTTTCCTCTTTTGCCACCATTCGACTGCACTTGTCCAGTCCGAATGACATCCCAATGTCGTCACTGTAGATCCTTGTGAGGTAGATCAGCGAGTCAATGTCTCGCTCATTCCTGGCATACAGCTTGATGTCATCCATGTATAGGAGGTGGGTGATGGTAGCTACACTTCTGAACCTGTATCCATATCCATTCTTTGTGATGATCTGACTGAGAGGGTTCAGTCCTATGCAGAACATCAGTGGGGATAGTGCATCACTTGGGTATATGTCACATTTGATGGTTACCTGTGTGACTGTCTTTGAGTTAGCCACTAGTGTTGCTTTCCACTACGGCATTGAGTTCTTGAAGGCTGTTAATGTCCTGTTGGCTTTGTATAGTGTCAAGCACTTCAGTAACCAGGTGTGGGGCATTGACTCATACGCTTTCTTGTAGTCAATCCAGGCTGTGCTCAGGTTGGTCTGTCTGGTCTTAGAGTCTTTAGTGACTGCTCTATCCACCAGTAGCTGATGCTTTGACCCTCTGGTGTTGTTCCCAATTCCTTTCTGAGTTTTGCTCATGTATTGACTCGTGCCCATTCAGCTTAGCTGCTATGATGCCTGGCAGGATCTTCCATGTTGTGGCGAGGCAGGTTATCGGCTGGTAATTTGAAGGTGTTGTACCCTTGTGGGGATCCTTTGTGATCAGTATTGTTCTGCCCTGTGTTAGCCAGTCAGGGTGAGACCCTGATGTTAGCAGCTGATTCATCTGTGTCATCAAGTGTTCATGGAGTGCCATGAGCTTCTTCAACCAGTAGACGTGAATCATGTCAGGGTCTGGTGCAGTTCAGCTCTTCATGTTTGAGACTCGTGGTTGGGTGTCGGTCACTGTGATGATAACTGGTTCTTGTTCTGGGATATTGCTGTGGTCTGCTCTTGGGACCACCAGTCACTGAGCATTGGTGTTGTGTGATGCCTCCTTCTCCCATATATCCTTTCACTATTGCCCAGTCTCTGCTCTGGGTGGGTCTGATGTTTTTCTCTTGTTACTCTGCAGCTGGGAGTACACTTCGTAATTTGTGCTATTGGGCATACAAATAAAATTGACTTGACTTGACTTGACTTGACTTTGGATGGTTCTTTGAGGAACAGGCCATTTACTCTTTTGGCTTCTACTACTCTAGTGTATCTCTTCAGTCAGGTGGCCAGAGCTGTGAGCCATTGTTTGGCGGTTTCCAGGGCCTCAGTTATGGACATGTTGCTGTACTTCTTAAAATGTTATAATGTTACTATTTCATTTAGCAGACACTTTCATCCAAGGCGACGTACATCTGAGAGTTAATCAAAGGTCACAATAAAGGATCTAGTCCGGAAACAACAATGCAAAATGAAAAAACTTGGTTCATGTCCAATAGGACATAGGTGTCACCAGGCAGTGCACAAAGGCAATGCATAGGGAGCACCCAGTGCCTGTCTTTCATCACACCTTTCTGCACCTCTTAACTGGCAAACATCTCTCCATGCTGCTTTGACCTTGGCATATAGCCTTCTCTTCTATGGAGGGTACGTTGGTGTCCTGTGTTCACCCAAGTATCTCCAGGATTATGGTTGCAGTGGCATATACAAGCTCATTAGTCTCTGTTTTGGTGGCAATTGAGATGTGGTTTAAGGCTGTGTTCACATCCACAAGCAGGCTTTGTAATGTTACTTTGTAACTGAGTCGTGGAAGCCGTGCCCGGGGGTTGACTTCTTTAGTCAGGCCATGATTCTCATTTGAACCTCAGTAAATTCAGCTGGCATGGCTGGTAGGATTGTTTCAGCTGGTTGGGGTCTGTCCTCATGTATCTCCTATCTACTGGGCAGTCATTCAAGGTGCTGAACTGTATGGTCATCCTGTTGGAGCCTCTCCATCTCAAGTTGTGACAGGAGCTTCCTTCTATTGATGTTTGAGCATTGAGCCACTTACTGCTTCTGAGTCAGTGTAGAAGTAGGTCTCCTACTGGTCCACAGTTCCCACAGTAACTTAATATAGTCCCTCTCCGAGGCTCTTGTGTTATAGTAGCATTCCATCAATTCCAGGTTCTCGGCCCTTGTCCATGAATGTCTTGTTCCAGTAGCCCATTTCTTATCAGGTTGCCCTGGTTCCCCAACACCTGACGTGGACCTTGTTGACCCAGGCGACTTCCGAGCCAGTATGACTCTATTCATGTTTCTCTCACTCACTTCTGAGGTAGCTGGCTTGTATAGCATTAGGAGTCTAAGCCATAGACTCTTACTTGGATACTTTTACCAATCGGGGTTTGAACCTCCAATCTCCGGCATGGAAAGCTGACGTTCTTACCAACTGAGCTATTGGAAACTGTCAATGGTGTTGATAAAAGTGCTCAACAAATGAGGAGTGGAATATCAATATAGATGTAGGAAAAAAAATATTAAGGTAGATGTCGGAAAAAAAACTTTAATACATAGCAATACAAGTCTGTTTCGTGTGTCACGCACTCATCATCTGCCAAGGTGGCTATCATTGTTTGTCGTGCTGGGAGGATCTAGTTCCATGGCAACACAAGAGTGAAGACGATGGGATCCGCCACAGGTTATACCCAAGTGATGGTTGGATTGGGAGTCCAGACTGCCTACTTGTTAGGCACAGGGATCTGTGGGATTTTTATAACTGCCAGTCCACGGTCCCATTAGGCTTTAGCCTGCTGCCCAGGTTACGCCAACTCCACAAGTGAAGTCCGGTCAATACCGCAAGGAGGGGCCTATCTGGGGTTTGTCACGCATGCAGGAATCAGTAGCCTGTACCTTTCAGCCTACATCACAAGACACTTCAGCAACCCAAGGTGGATATATATATATATATATATATATATATATATATATATATATATATATATATGCATGTGTGTGTGTGTATATATATATAGCGTTTTTTTCCGAAACCGTCAATGGTGTTATAAGTGCTCAACTAATGAGGAGCAGAATATCAACACAGATACAGGGAAAAAAAGTTTTAATGCATTGCATTTTTTTTCCCTGTATCTGTGTTGATATTCCGCTGTAATGCATTAAAACTTTTTTCCTGTATCCGTGATATATATATATATATATATATATATATATATATATATATATATATATATATAAATAAAATAACAGTTTTGTGTTTTTCTTTTGTGTTATAAACTAAATACTAAAAAGCTTTGGAGTGATTCCTGACTAGCTGCGGTTAAATATTTTAAAGTCAGTTTATAGTTTATATTGATTGTATAGATCCACTGTCACATTTTGTCTGATGCATTTACAGGATAAGTGGTGATGTTAATGTTAGATTAACATGAAATGGAAACGAATGATCAGCTGTGGCGACCCCTAACGGGCGCAGCCAACAGCATAGTAGTAGTAGTTAGATTAACATCACCAACTGTTTTCATAATTGCGGCTCAACAACAGAGAAATTGTTGACACCACCGACTTCTTTTCATAGAGCCAGGTGGATGGCAGCTTCCTTGTCGCTCCATCCACTGTGCCATGCTGCTGACTGGACTTCAGAAAGGTACGGCTCTAGCTGTGTCCCGTTGTACTTTGGTAGCTTGGCTGGCGTTCTATGCGCAGCAGCCCTCCCGGTTGCAAGGGGGCGGTCTGTGGCAGCGGGCAGCAGTTCCTCTGTATTGGCCCTCCTGGCCTCTAGGGGGCGGTGGAGTTGCAGTGCACTGGAGCCAAGGACTGGAAAACTTGCATTTCTGGTGGGCTCCATCGTTTGCCACGCCAAGTTTTCCAAGTGCCAATGGGTCTGCTCAGTCTTCTGCTCAAGTCTCCGGGTCTCCCTCTCCATTATTCAGCTCAGTTCTACTTCTGACACCAATGTGATGAGCCAGTGTGGAAGAATGAGTTGAGAGGCAGAGCCCCCCCCCCCCCCCCTCACCGAGGTCACAACCGGTGACATTAACCTGAGTCACGATCCTACAGTCAGTCAGTCAAGAAACGGTCTTCTACTTAGTCTGAGTTGGACCCCCAAACAAACAACACAACAATAACCACAACATGAACACATCATTAAAACTCAATTTTAATTCTAACACTAACGGTACCATCAGCCATTGCACTCCCCCAGTGCAGAGCCATTGACAGTCAGAGCGACCGCTTCCCCCGGGCGCTACAATATAAATGGTCATGGGAAATGCACCGCATTATACTTGTCTAGCTATAACAGCCACACAAAGCAATTTACAATTATTTACAACGCCTCACATTCACACACTCATGGCGGTGTCAACCATGTAAGTTAACAGCCAGCTCATAAGGAGCAGTTGGGGTTTAGGTTTGTTGCTCAGGGACACCACCACATTTTTGCCAGGAGGAGTTGAGAATCGAACCTGTAACTGTCCAGTTACCAGACGACCTGCTGAATGATCTTTTTGTGCAATTGTAAAGAGAAGCGATACAAATTTGGCAGTGTGTCTGGAGGTTTTGCCCAGGAAACACATGGCAGGGCCAAGTAGAATAGCATCTATTTGTCTATTGTATATGGACTATGTGTAGTCCACTACCATTTAAGTCAAGTCAATTTAATTTTATAGCCCATTATCACAAATTACAAATGTGCCTCGGGGGCTTTACAGCAACACAACATCCTGTTCTTAGACCCTCGCATCAGATAAGGAACAACTCCCTAAAAACCTTTAACAGGGATAAAAACAGGAAGAAACCTCAGGGAGAGCAGCAGAGGAGGACCTCTCTGCCAAGACGGACAACGTGCAATGATGTTGTGTTTACACAGTTTACACAATACAACATTGAGAGAGGATAACACAATTATAATGGAAGGGAATTCACCCATTTCTCACTGAGTTCATGTAAAATCCTCCGACCATGTAATTGTTATTTAGGGTTGTACTACTAAAGCTGACTTGATTATATTGAGGGAGGAGGAAGTTCAAGTGCACTTGCGATGACTCACTGTTTTGTGTGCATGTGTGTTTGTCTGCTCAAGAACCCAGAAGGTCCTTGTGTTTTTTGTTTACTTTGTTGTTTTCACCTTGCAGCAGACAAATGGCTCCACCAAGGTTTTACTTTTCTTTTCACTGTCAAAAACCTTGGTGTGATGTTTGGTTCAGCCTTCAGGTTTGAAGAGTATGTTAACGCTGTAGTGAAAGCCAGGTTTTTCCAGCTTCATACCGTTGCCAAAATTAAGCCGTTTCTCTGTTTTAAAGATCTCGAGAAAGGCATCCATTTTTACATCCTCCCGCCTGGACAACCGCAGCTCCATGTATATTGGGATTAGTCAGTCATCCCTGTCCTGTACTGGTCCAGAACGCCACAGCCAGGCTCCTGACAGGTACTCGGAAGAGGGACCGTAGTGTCCCAGTTCAACTTGTCCAGAACTTATCAGCTGGTCATCTATTCCAGGGACATATTCATCATCAGGCCCTCTACACCAACTGTTGTGCCCTTAAGATCCATGAGGAATGTCAGATTAGTGATGGACAACTGGCTCACCTTCCTTTCACTTTGCACTGTACAACATCCTAAAGGTCAGACCTTATTTATCATGGCCTCCTGTGTAACTCCTGGTCCAAGCCCTCGTCTTCTCACTGTTGGACTATTGCAATACACTTCTTGTTGGTCTCCCAGCCTGTGCAATCCAAACTGCAACAAAGACTCCATAATGATGCTTAACACCTGGTTTTCAGAGTATCAGTACATACTCACACCTCTCCCATCTCTCCTTTTCCCCTTTAGACTGGTTTCTAGTTGCTGCTTTCACAAAGTTCACAATCTTGTTGGTTTTCAAGGCAACACAGCGACTTACCTCTAAACCCATTTTAACATGAGCACTCCTGCACGCCCACGCCCTCTTTCTTTCTACCTGTGGAAGTTTCCCGTCTATGTCCTCTTCAACACGGGCGGCGCTCCAGCTCCAGACTTCTTCTTTCATCCAGGACCAAAATAGTGTGATGCACTCCTGTCTTCCATCAGGGCTGCGGGCTCCCTTCCTTTATTCAAGCAAGGCCTAAAGTCAGGAGCATACCATGGGGTTTCAGTCAGGGCCTTCAGTAATGAACTGCACCCCTTCCCCCCAACACACACACGCACACACTTAGATGACAGGAAATCCTTGCTCAGCCCCAGGACAAAACAAGTAATTGAATTCAGGCACATTTCAGGCACACTTCAATTTAATTATGAAAAACAAATTGTGATTTTGATTTTGACAAGGCCAGCAGAGAACCAACGCCCCGATGGCCTTGAAAGCCCACCACCTCCTAAATTCTTTGCTTTTTCACTCCAACCTTCATCCATAAATGGCCCTCAACAAAACTGTGATGCTGTGCAGCAATTTGTAATTTGAATCCCCTTTCACTCGCATCACAACTGGTGATCTTCCCATTGCAATTGCACCTACCATGACCCGTACTCTTGGCTACGACATGAAGGCTGTTTGATGCTTTAAGAGAACTGCTGATCTCTGACTCTCCTGTAACTCGCTTTAGATAAAAGCATCTGCATGTGTGCACCATCAGTGCTTAAGATGTTGAATGAAAACAAGCAAACTAGCATTATCTCGCTAAAGTCAGTGACTCCCTTTTGTCAGTTTAAGGGCAGGATACTTTTGTCAGTTTAAGGGCAGGATACTTGGCTCTTCTGGGGAATGAGTACACAGTCCCTTCGCCTCTGTCAGTCCCATTATTTCAGTTTAACAGGAATGGACGGCCGTCCAACTCTGCCCTTTCTCTGAGCTGCAGTAGAGCCGTCCAGTGGGATGTCCAACTCAGACATGCTTGTTGAGATTTGAATGTAAATTCAAGGCCGTTTTGGAGGGGAACATTAATTTATCTATACCTTGTGGTCCATGTAAGCTGTTCTGTCCTCGAGCTTTGTACCTTTCTTGTTTTTCAAACCTAAACATTTCTCTCTTCACCCAGATTTGAGATGTTATTACCAGAACCCATAGCACCAGTGTACTGTCTGTACAGTACACTTTGTCCTAGATTTAAAAGGGGGTTATTCTGTGTTTAATTTTGGGCATCATTGTATGGGGGGAGTGCACAATGCTAACGACTCCACCTTGCTGATTCTGCATAGCAGAGGAAGATTTTTCCATGGGCAGAAAGGGTTCATGGTGGTCTCATTCCAGCATCAGTTTGAAAAATTTCCCCCCTTTTTTCTCCACAATTGTACTTGGCCAATTACCCCTCTCTTCCAAGCCATCCCGGTCGCTGCTCCACCCCCTCTGCTGATCCAGGGAGGGCTGCAGACTACCACATGCCTCCTCCGATACATGTGGAGTCGCCAGCCGATTCTTTTCACCTGACAGTGAGGAGTTTCACCAGGGGGACGTAGCGCGTGGGAGGATCACGCTATTCCCCCCAGTTCCCCCTCCCCCCTGAACAGGCGCCCCGACCGACCAGAGGAGGCGTTAGTGCAACGACCAGGACACATACCCACATCTGGCTTCCCACCCACATCTGGCTTCCCACCCACAGACACAGCCAATTGTGTCTGTTGGGATGCCCGACCAAGCCGGAGTCAGGATTACTTTTAAACTGACTTTTAAACTGTCTCAAACTGATAACTCATACATACATACATATACATACATACATACATACATACATACATACATACATACATACATACATACAGTATGACTCTGTGCCTACTATAAACAGTGATCAACCTGATATGATTGTGTAGCGTCGCCTCTGACTAGTCCTTTCCCCATGACACTCTACATTTTATGAATATCGATGACAATTCAGTGTTTGTGAGACTATCCATGAAATTACTTCATGGAATACATATTTAACTAAATAACTAAATTTAAGCTAGGGTCTCAGTTATCAAGCACCAAGATATTAACGGATGAGCTGGTTATCAGTTCTCACACTTTTTTTGTGGTGGAAAGTCATCGGGGGGGGGGGGGGAGTTTTAAGAAGTTATTAATGTCTGTCTTGGTTGTTTGTCAGATTTCTTAGTGTGACCATGATGATTAAGATTGGTATGTTCCACCAATGAATTGTCGGACATGTTTTGTAGAAGCTTGTAGTGACCCTCACCCTCGCTTAAGGAAAAATCTCAAGCCATTATCGTAGCCCACACAATGCTTATGGGGTAATATCCATCTAGCCATCCATTATCTATACTGCCTGCTCTCAGGGTCGCTGGAGCCTATCCCAGCAGTCATTGGGCAGCAGGTGGGGAGACACCCTGGACAGGCCGCCAGGCCATCACAGGGCGCCCACACACACACACACACACAATTTAGTATGGCTGATTCACCTGACCTACATGTCTTTGGACTGTGGGAGGAAACCGGAGCACCCGGAGGAAACCCACACAGACACAGGGAGAACATGCAAACTTCACACAGAGGACGACCCGGGACGACCCACCAAGGTTGAACTACCCCGGGACTTGAACCCAGGACCTTCTTGCTGTGAGGCGACCACGCTAACCACTGCACCACCGTGCCGTCCTTAAGGGGTAATAACTGTTTTTTAATTCAGTATTCAAAAGTTTCATTGGCCAGGGCATTGGGTTGCATAGTGGTCTATTCCGTTGCCTACCATCACGGGGGTTGCTGGTTCGAATCCCTGTGTTACCTCCGACTTGGTTGGGTGTCCCCACAGACACAATTGGCCGTGTCTGCGGGTGGGAAGCTGGATGTGCGTATGTGTCCTGGTCGCTGCAGTAGCGCCTCCTCTGGTCAGTTGGGGCGCCTGTTCAGGGGGGAGGGGGAACTGGGAGGAATAGCGTGATCCTCCCACGCACAACGTCGCGCTGGCGAAACTCCTCACTGTCAGGTGAAAAGAAGCGGCTGGCAACGAGGGATGTGGTAGTCTGCAGCCCTCCCCAGATTGGCAGAGGGGGTGGAGCAGCGACTGGGACGGCTTGGAAGAACGGAGCAATTGGCTGGATACAACTGGGGAGAAAAGGGGGGGGGAAACTTTCATTGGCCTTAAAGTATTCGAGAAACCAGACACGCCCAAGTGCTTTTGCAGTTCTTAGCAATACAAGTACACTTTTTCACTTTGTCAGTTATGCTTTATTTCTTGTGTGTATGTCGGCTCTGTGTGATGGCTTGACGGCCTGTCAAGGGTGTCTCCCCATCTGCTGCCCAGTGACTGCTGGGATAGGCTCCAGCATCCCTGCGACCCTGAGAGCAGGATAAGTGGTTTGGATAATGGATGAATGGATGATAATATTGCTCAGACCTACTTGCAGTAATACACGCGATAGATTAATTATAATGTAATTTATCGTACGTAATTTTCTCTCTCTGCCCAGTGGGTCTTACTTTCCCAGAAAGGCCTGGTGTCATACATTGCACAGTGTAATTGCGACTGTAAACACCTAAGGGACTAAACTGTGATTTAGAGCTGCACAGATATACGTATGTGACTTGACAAGATTTGTCTGAGTTGTTTGTGTCTGAGCCTATGGAAGTTTCCAATCTTTTCCTTTCTGGGTTTGGAGATGCCTGATGATCAGACACTACTATTGATCCCCCGGCCATCCAATTTGATGCCGGAGCTTCCAGACTTGTTCATCATCAGTTTTCTTGGAAGCGAAACGTCTGGCAGTCTTTGGTTCAACTCTGAGACTTGTTGTGAAGTGGAAAGGAAGGTGGGTTGAAAGAGAGAGAGAAAAAGAGAGAGAGCAACTCCCTTATTGAAAGCCAGCGACCTCTACATCTTCACCCATAAGCTAGCTCCGCTAACGAACCATCAGTCTCTTACTCCAGAGAGACACCCCTTTCTGTTTAGCTATAAAAACCTTAGACAAGCAGCATTAGTTGGTTTAAGGAGAAATAAAAAGCCAAGGGGAGTCGTCTAGAAATGCCTGTCTGTATTTGACTCTTATTTGACCTGCCATTAACCTGAGTGCATTTGAGGTCTGGCAGAAACTTCAGCTCTGCTCTCCGCTATATCCTTCAGTCCGCCATCCAGCTGTGACTGTACCATACCAGCCTGCAGCCACATAACTAAACTGAAAAAGTGGAGTTTAATGTGACAACAGCCTGAGTCATTCATTAGACAGGCTGATGTAGCGAGCGACGGCGGTGAGATGACGCAAAATACCGGCAGCAACACCTTGAAGGTTGAACAAACCTGTTCGAGTTCTCAAACTGGCATTCAACAGAGCTGGCCTCGGTTTCACAGGGGGTCAGATCCGACAGGACGGCCCGGACCTGTCTCTCTCATCTTTGGGGAGGTCATGAACATAACTTGGATTGTAGTTGTTTGACTGTTGTAAAACTAATTGCTCGAATAAGATGGATTTGACTCCAAAGAGGATAAATATTTGAGTTTCATCACCAGCCAGTCAGACTAGCTTGGTCTAGTCAGAAAGGCACGAACTGAGGAAGCCTCTTGGATGAGAGGCGAAACGTCTTCACGGATATATACCAAGTCCAGTTGCACTTGATTCAATTCCTTTGGATAACCATGACCTGGATGAATGAGAACATTCACAGACATGGATTTGAATGGCTTTAGAAACTTTTTTACATGAACCCGTCTTCAAGTCACTCACTCGTAAACTGACATTTAGTCTCACGTTTGGCTGTAGTAGGTTCCATTTACAAACTCAATACGGTGATCCCACATCGCTCTGTTCACAACAAAGTCACACAACCACCATTTAGGATTGTTTTATGTGTTTGTGCATGCGTGTATGAGATAACACATCTCCTGGATCACCACCTTGCCGTGGTGGAGAAGCTTGTGTGTACCAATGATCCCAACAGCTATGCCGTCCTGCGCTTGGCTCCTGGTAGGGTCACCCAAGGCAGATTGGTCAAGGGGGAGGTTCCAGACTAAGTGCAATCTAGCAAAGACTAGATTGCAAACATCATAGTCCCAATCTGGCGGAAGATAACTCAGGTCACAATGGCAGGGAAGGCGGATGAAGGCTTCAACAGAGGGTGGTCCCCAATCGTCTTGGTTCTCCATGTCATTGGGCTCTGGCTACCCCCTGCCAAGGACCGTGTGGTGGCTGCAAGAGCATCAGCCTGTCCACGTAAAAAGCTGTCACGCACAGGCGTCCTCCCATTATGTGGCTCCAGGATCAGCCTCTACACCCACCTGAAGACCCAGACGGACCCAGAGGGAGGACGGTCATACTTGACCCTGAGTGACTGCTGATGATGATGATGACGATAATGATGAGACAACAGGTGGCGAAGGCACTGAAAAGCTCTCAAACTCTATTACAACTCTTTAATAAGAGAACACAGAGGCCGGAAATTTTGTTAAAGGTGTTGTGCTTCGTATCTCCTGACACTGTGTGACCTTATTATCTGAAGGCCGAATCAGGTACTGTTGTGAGTCGAGATCTGGTCAGACATATACAAGATAACAGGCCGGTCTCCACGCTAAGTGCTGATGTAAGGCTGGTTCCTGGAACGGTTGTTAATGAAATGACTACGTGTGATCTCATGCGGTGTCAGTGTCTGTATATGACTTCATCTTCTGTGAAGGAGACCAGCTTCTCATTATTTCAGCTTATTTGTGTATGGATGTGTGTTGTGACTGTGTCTGCGTGCATGCGTGTTGGTGTGCGCAACGTATAAGTTGCACATGTGTGACTCTTCCATGACCTTGTTGTTGTGCCCCCACCTTCCAGAGCATCCAGTGAATCTGGACCAGCAGGAGCGGACTCTGTTGAAAGGCGTCTTCAACGTGCGGAAGGGCAAGACGCAGCTGCACAAGTGGGCGGAGCGGCAAGTCATTCTCTGCGGCACCTGTTTGATTGTGGCCTCCGTCAAAGACAGCCTGACAGGGAAGCTGCATATCCTGCCCCTGGTGGGGGGGAAGGTGAGAGCTCAGAGGTTTCAGGGGTTGTTTGGGGTGGTGGGGTCGTTGGGGTGGGTGGGCGGGTGGTGTTTACCGAGTCTGTATCCCTCTGAGGGAAGGCGACGGCGTCCTGGCCGAGCTCAGATGCATCAACACAGCTGGGACGGCCCGCCGGACCGGGTCGGCTGCAGCACCATCAGCTGCAAAGAAAAAGCATTGAACCAACTGACATTTTATAAAAGACCCAAATGCTGTCTAGGTCGTCTGTTTTTCAAACACTCTATATCAAAACTGATAGCTCATGAGGGGAACTGGGAGGTGCCTCCCGATTTGATATTACAGTGATATTTTAGAACCAAATCGATGCATGTTTTTCAAATATCACATTAATATCAATATTGCTGTTCAATATTAAGAAATATTAATGGTACCTCCAGCTTGGTCGGGCATCTCTACAGACACAATTGGCTGTGTCTGCGGGTGGGAAGCCAGATGTGGGTATGTGTCCTGGTCGCTGCACTAGCGCCTCCTGTGGTCGTTCGGATCAGCAGAGGGGGTGGAGCAGCGACCAGGGCGGCTTGGAAGAGTGGGGTAATGGGACGGGTACAGTTGGGGGGAGGAACCCCCCCCCCACCAAAATATATGTATTAGCGGTCCATACCCTCCTATCTGTAGTTAAATGTAAAAAGTGCCAGAATCCAGTCCCACATGTTATCTGACCTCAACTGAGGAGAACTGTGCAGAGTCAGTGGTGCCGTCCTGTGTGTCTGTGTGGGCCATCCTGTATCCTTGCATGCATTTGTGGATTACAAATTGTTTTAATGTGTGACTACACTTCACTTCGGTATGTGTCCTGGTCACTGCACTAGCGCCTTCTCTGGTCGGTCGGGGCGCCTTTTCAGGGGGAGGGGGAACTGGGGGGAATAGCATGATCCTCCCACACGCTATGTTCCCCTGGTGAAACTCCTCACTGTCGGGTGAAAAGAAGCGGCTGGTGACGACTCCACATGTATCGGAGGAGGCATGTGGTAGTCTGGAGCCCTCCCCGGATCGGCAGAGGGTGGAGCAGCGACCGGGACGGCTTGGAAGAGTGGGGTAGTTGGCCGGATACAATTTGGAGGAAAAAGGGGGTGGGGGGGGGGGATTTCGTCTAGGACTAGACTCCATCTGTGTCCAGGAAAGCGGCCCAGATATTTAGAAATCGTGACAGGAAATTTAATGACAGCATGTATTCACTGTGAGTCGGGGGATTAAAACCATCGAGTCTTTTGTCACCATTTTGCACTGAATCTGTTTTACCTCTGCAGATAACAAACACACTGAAATGAGATGGTCCTGTAGATGTTCCCAGGTCACCGTCGCCTGCATGAAGTGCGACATGGACCCGAGTGTGTGTTCTCACTTCTGTGTGTGTGTGTGTGTTTAGGTGGAGGAGGTGAAGAGAAGGCAACACTGTCTGATGTTCAGCTCAGCCGGGTCACCGGTCCAGACCTACTTCGTCAACTTCGACACACTGGCAGACTACCAGCGATGGTATCGGCAGGCATCGAAAGTAAGAGGAAGAAAGAGAGGGAGGGAAAGAAAGGGAGGGAAGGTGTGTGTGTGTGTGTATTTGTATGACTGTGCACTGTAAACTTGCTTGGTTATATAAAAGCTGGTTGCATGTTTTCTTCCAGTCTTTCCTCTCAGCAACATTTTGTTTGTTCATGGTCGGTCCCTCTGGGCTTGAACTGAAATCAGAGATCGAGTCAGAATCCACCTCTGATCGGCTCCAGAGCTAGAGAAAGAGAGCGAGAGAGAGAGTGAGAGAGACAGAAAGAGTGAGAGAGAAAGAGCAAGGGGGGAGAGAGAGAGAGGAACCCTTTGCAGTGTCTGGCATTGATTGAACTGCTTACTTGGAGGGTGTATGTCTCATATACTTTACTGTTTTTATGTCCATTAGTACTGAGTCACTGGGCAGATGCATTCATCCAGAATGAGAGAGAGAGAGAGCGAGAGAGAGAGAGAGCATTATATAAGTCACGGTGGTTGAGAGGATGCTAAATGACCCAAATTCATTTTGTATTCGTGCTCCAAACTGAGTTGTCTTTCAAAGAATCCTGCCTGGTCTTTCCCATCCTCCTGAAACCTCATGTGTCTGCTGGGTTTGCTTGCCATGTCTCTTCGTGTCCTTCATATCTTATATTCCACCGTAAGACTCTGCTAAACCACAGCTAGCATGCACACAAATACACCAGCAGAAACCTAGTCACCCTAACTACAAGCTAATTCATGTCTCTCCCCATGCACGCTGGTGTGGATCAGCAGCTGACAGAGTTGGTCATATTTACACACCGTGCACGCTGGTGTGGATCAGTATCTTACAGTCAGTCATATTTACACACAGACGTGAGGTTACTGGAGAGCGTAGATGATGACTGATGTTGGCCTTTGGTGGATTTGGGCCAGTTTTCATGCTACACTGCACCAGGCTGTGTGTGTTTGTGTGTGGGTGTGGTTTATCTACTACTACTACTTTCGGCTGCTCCCGTTAGGGGTCGCCACAGCGGATCATCCGTAATTTATGATCCGCATATTTGATTTGGCAAAGATTTTATGCCGGATGCCCTTCCTGACGCAACCCTCCCCATAAGGATGCACTGGCTTGTGCATCCTCAGTGGCTGGGTTGGTGTGGTTTATATATATATATATATATATATATATATATCCGTTTCCAGTGTGGGAAGATGGCGGCGTGAATTCACGTTCGTAGCGGCCTCACCCAGTACCGTCTATGCAGTGTCTTTGTCTGCGTCTGAAGTTTTTGTCTGCGTTCGTTGGCTGGGAGAGCTGGCACTGGATCAGCTGGGAGAGCTTGGTCTGTTGCGCTGTGGGCCCAGGGACCGCGGCCTTGCCCGGAGCTGCACCCGAGGAGGTAACCCCGAGAGTGGTCTGACAGGATACGGAAGCGGGGCAGGCTAAGCTAACAGCTAGCCAATGCAGACCGGCAGTTCCAATAACACCAAAGGTGGTCTGGCGGCGGCCTCACCTGGCGTTGACTGTGGTGTTTTTGATGTCGTTGTGTGTGGAGTGCGGGGAGGTGTGTCAAGGGTGTCTGGCTGGGAGAGCTGGCGCTAGATCGGCTGGGAGGGCTTTGTCTGCTTTCTCCAGTTGCCACAGGGACCACAGCCCCTGCCTGGAGCTCAGTGGCGGAACTGGCGGAAGATAACTTCAGGTCACAATGCCAGTGAAGGTGGATGAAGGCTTCAACAGAGGGTGGTCCCCAGTCATCTTGGTTCTCCCTGCCATTGGACTCTGGCCACCCCCTGCCAAGAACCGTGTGGTGGCTGCAGGCGCATCAGCCACGCCACGTAAAAAGCTGTCACACACAGGTGTCCACAGGACAGTCACACTTGACCCTGAGTGACCTCCGATGATGATGATGATCTATCTGAAGATTGTTGTGTTGTTATTCTATATTAAGTACACCGTGAGAGCCACAAAACCAGAGTCAAATTCCATGTATGTGCAAACCTGCATGGTCAATAAACTAGATCCTGATTCTGATATTATTATTACTACTGCAGAACCAATAAATGTGACTTGAGAAAGATTTACTGCAGTTTTCTTCACCTGTTTTTTTTATCTTTTGTAAATAGTTTGAGAATTGAAAATAAGAAATCTGTGTGTGTGTGTGTGTGTGTGTGTGTGTGTGTGTGTGTGTGTGTGTGTGTGTGTTGGAAAGGTGGTGTCACAGACAGTCAGCCTGGTGGATCTGTCCTGCTACAGTCTGGAGGCAGTGCCGGAATATCTGTTCTACAGCCGGGATGTCACCCACCTCAACCTGCGGCACAACTTCATGAGTCTGCAGGGGCCCCGGGGTCTGCTCAACCTGCCCAGGTAAAACTTCATGAGCCTGCAGGGGCCCAGGCGTCTGCTCAACCTGCCCAGTTAAAACCAAGACGAGAGTTTTTCTTTATTTAGGTTTACGCGTCTGTGTGGGTGCTGCTGATGTGCTCATGAGCAAGATACTAAACCCTCAAAAACTCTTGTCAGTTTTAAATCTGACCCTGTTCCTTAATTGAAATTAGAAATTGCCTTTAGTTTTTACAACTAATATACATCTATTATACTATCCATCCATTAGCCGAACCGCTTATCCTGCTCTTAGGGTCGTGGGGATGCTGGAGCCTATCCCAGTAGTCACTGGGTGGCAGGCGGGGAGACACCCTGGACAGGCCACCAGCCCATCACACAGGGCGCACACACACACACACTCACACACACACACACGTACATTCATACCTAGGGGCAATTCAGTACGGCTGATTCATCTGACCTACATGTCTTTGGGCGGCATGGTGCTGCAGTGGTTTCTCATATATATATATATATATATATATGCAGCCTGGTAAAATTAAATATCCCAAGACAACATAAAAAACCAGGGTTCTTTATTCCGATCAATTTTATGATTTAGAAAAATGACATTAATAAATTTAGAGTTTCAACAATGATACTGCTCAACATAAATCTCAGGGTCTTAGCCTATAAAATGCCTAATCTCTTGTGCAGCTAGCCGGTGGAAACTACCAAGCATACAGGTGGCTAATCAAATGAAAGAAAATAACCAAATAAAATAACTGCACAATAAACAACTGCAGGGTCCTCCTTGTTACACGAAAATAAATGAAACAAATGAAAAGCACAGTTATTTGTCACCAAACACAACATCTGTAGCTAATAAATGTGATTAGCCTAGCTAACACTCAGAAGTATAGCGTTTTACATGGTCCTCCCCCACATGGTGTGATGGATGCCTAACTCTGCTTGGCTATCCGTTACACATGGAAACGCTCTAACAATAAATCTGCGAACATCACACAGTATAACATTACAATCGGCAACAGATCTCACATATTACATCTAACACAGCATTATTAACATGAATCTTTCCATATGTTCTGCATTAGACACCATTTTAACATAGAACGTTACCTCTTTTACAAGCTCTTAGAAACACAGCCGATCACTCCAGCGTACTTGAGGAAGGGAAGAAAAAAAACGGAACTTCTGGTTTAATCTCTGCTGTTCTAGCTCACGCTGGGGGCTCCACAAGGCACAGCACCCTCTGGTGGGTTTTTACTTTAGAAATCAATCCCCACCCGGCTACATATACGTATATATATATATATATATATATATATATATATATATATATATATATGTGGGTGGCACGGTGGCACAGTGTTTAGCGCGGTCGCCTCGCAGCAAGAAGGTCCTGGGTTCGAGCCCCGGGGTAGTCCAACCTTGGGGGTCGTCCCAGGTCGTCCTCTGTGTGGCGTTTGCATGTTCTCCCCGTGTCTGCGTGGGTTTCCTCCGGGGGCTCCGGTTTCCTCCTACAGTCCAAAGACATGTAGGTCAGGTGACTCGGCATATGTTGGTTTCATTTGCATATGAAACCAACGATCAGTTTCATATGCAAATTGCTGTGACCATTAATTAGAGTTACAATGGCCATGTGTACTATTCACAGAGGATTGAGGAATGTTTGCAATCACAGCATTGTAAAATGACAACAGATGTACCCCCCCACCCCCACCCTGGGTCAGGGATGGTCCTTCCCTCTTCACATAGATGGCCTCTTTGACTCCCCGTTCAAACCAGCGTTCCTCCCTATCCAGGATGTGCACATCCTCATCCTTGTTCCTCTCACTGAACACTGTCCAGATGAACTGATTCAGCTCTCTGGGACTTCCTTACCTGGATTATTAAGCACGCATCAAGACAGCTTAGAGGATAGTTCTAATTTTTGCAATTCTGGGTCTTATTTTCATAGTTTTTTCCATAATCGGTTATTACGTTTTACTCACTTGCTTCATTTTGTAGATTTTGAACACGGGACCACCGTTGGACTCAGCTTTACAACGGCATCTTAAGGGACAACTGAACAGGAGTGTCCGACATGTTTCAACAAGTCCAATTTAACCCTATTATCTAAACCATGTATTTGGAAGTGAAAGTTAAAATTGAAAGTGAAATGTCCAATATGATCAATAGTGAATAACACTGCTGATCTACTTCCTAGTCCAACTTGCAGGAATGAGCAGCCTACACTTACCATAGATAGTACTACTACTACTACTTCTATCTCCGACTGCTCCCATAAGGGGTCGCCACAGCAGATCATCTGTTTCCATCTCTTCCTGTCCTCTGCATCTTCCTCTGTCACACCAGCCACCGGCATGTCCTCCCTCACCACATCCATAAACTTCCTCTTTGGCCTTCCTCTTCTCCTCTTCCCTGGCAGCTCCATATTCAGCATCCTTCCCCCAATATACTCAGCATCTCTCCTCCACACATGTCCAAGCCATCTCAATCTTGTCTCTCTTGCTTTGTCTCCAAACCGTCCCACCTGAGCTGTAATATACTCGTTCCTAATCCTGTCCTTCTTCGTCACTCCCAATGAAAATCTTAGCATCTTCAACTCTGCCACCTCCAGCTCCTCCTCCTGTCTTTTCATCAGTGCCACTGTCTCCACACCATATAACACACCATCTTGTAAACCTTCCCTTTAACTTTTGCTGGTACCCTTCTGTCGCAAATCACTCCTGACACTCTTCTCCACCCACTCCACCCTGCCTGCACTCTCTTCTTCACCTCTCTTCTGCACTCCCCGTTACTTTGGACAGTTGACCCCAAGTGTTTAAACTCATACGCCTTCATCACCTCCCCTTCGTTACCTCCACTCCTTGCATCCTCACCATTCCACTGTCCTCCCTCTCATTCACGCATAGGTATTCCATCTTGCTCCTACTGATTTTCATTCCTCTTCTCTCCAGTGCATACCTCCACCTCTCCAGGCTCTCTTCCACCTGCACCCTACTCTCACTACAGATCACAATGTCACCCGCAAACATCATAGTCCACGGAGACTCCTGCCTGATCTCGTCCATCAACCTGTCCATCACCATTGCAATGTGTTATTAGTCAAATAAATAATAAATAAGGTCTACTTGCATCATAGGTGCACTCTTTTTGTTTTTGTTTTATTTTGCTGTGTGAAGTCATCTATTCTACTGTGTAGTACACGTGCATAATTATACACGGGCTCACTTTGCACATTTTTGAACATACCGTATACTGTAGACTTGGTACTCAAGATCTTTGATACGATAATGGCGAGATAATGAGGGGTCCATGTGTGTGGGGCCCTAAACTGTTGTGGGCCCCAATGCAGCTGCATTACCTGCATATATGGTAGTTTTGGCTCTGGAATACGAGTCCTAGTCCTTTCTTCTTATATGCTCCTGTAGAAATATTCTGCTTTGCAGCAAAGGGACGGTTGGTTTTCCCTATTTACTTTTTGCTTTTTTTCCACTATCTTGTCTTCATGTACACAGCCTGTTTGCCACCCTCGGTGACACATGGTGCTTCAGCAGCAAACAAATGCTAGCTAATGTAGCGCCTAGTCTCGGATCGTGGTGAGATAATGTCAAACATGAGAATATTTTCAAAAACCTTTTCAGTTTTTCTTTTGCTCAGGGAAATGTACGGCTCCACGCGGCTTTGTTCATGTGCACATGCTACTTCAGAAAAACTATTGCCATGGTTTTTCTTTGTTTTAAAACCAACTTAAAATAAATATTCTCTCATTGCTGTATGCTTGTAGAGCAGTGACAATATGTGAGTCATAGCAGCCAAGAATTAAAATTACAGCTCCACATTTGATCTTCATGAGTCATTAAAGAAATGTTCTAAACACATAACTCGCAAATGTTAAATCATTTTTACCTCTTCCAGTGTCAACCTTGCTGGATCATGAGTCTCATGTGTTGTTCTCCATCTGTCCCAAGATTCTCCCAACTGAAGAGCCTGAATCTTTCCCACAACCGCCTGGGCATCTTCCCTGAATCTTTATGTGAGATCTCGACTCTGACAGAACTAAACCTGGCCTGTAATGGACTCCACACGGTCCCTGTGCAGATCGGCAACCTTCAGAGGTACGATGCAAAGAAAAGCACACATGCACAAGCAGGCACATGTTCAGGAATACACATCAGCCCCCCCCCCCGAACACACAGGAAGTTCAAGTCATGTTATTTGTATAACCTACATCACAATTCAGTCCAGAGGGCTTTACAGTCACATAACATTCTCCAGCAGATACAAGTAAGATGAATAGCAAATACTGACACCCCCTGTGCTTATAGACCTGCAATTCAGGTGAAGAAAAACTGCACAGAAAAAAACCTTATCAAGAAATGGAAGGAGAAACCTCAAGAAGAGTGTCATAGGAAGGGGTCCTCCTGCAGGATGGGTAGACATGCAGGTGCTGAGCGGACAGAGCAGACAGGCAGTAAATGATAAACACAAACCAATTCATGAGGACCTTTATGAGCACATACATTATAGAGGAATGATTCAGAAGTTGCATAAATTATAACAAAATATAATTGCATAAATTATAACAAAATTATTAAAACTTTTTTTGTGTGATCTTATAGTAAAACAATACTGAATATAATCAGTTATATCATCAGTTATTAAGACACAGTATTTTCACAGAAATAAAGGGGTTTAAATGTAGGGGTTTTTGGCACAGAAGGTGCCATGTTAGATGTTGTCACTCATCTTAAAAGGAAGCAATCACCATTTTCAACACTATCGCTATACATGTGTTGTAGGGATAACATCCCATGAGCAGCCTGAGCAGTCTTTTTTTTGGGGGGGGGGGTTGTTTTCCCAATTTTTTCCCCAATTGTATTTGGCCAATTACCCCACTCTTCCGAGCCATCCCCTTCATTGCTCCACCTCATCTGCCAATCCAGGGAGGGCTGCAGACTACCACATGTCTCCTCCGATACACGTGGAGTCACCAGCCGCTTCTTTTCACCTGACAGTGAGGAGTTTCGCCAGGGGGACGTAGCACGTAGGAGCATCATGCTATTCCCCCCAGTTCCCCCTCCCTCCTGAGCAGGCGCCCCTGACCGACCAGAGGAGGTGCTAGTGCAGGGACCAGGACACACACCCACATCCGGCTTCCCACCCGCAGACACGGCCTATTGTGTCTGCAGGGACGCCCGACCAAGCCGGAGGTAACGCGGGGATTTGAACCGGCGATCCCCGTGTTGGTAGGCAACAGAATAGACCGCTACGCTACCTGGTCCGCCCCATCCGCGGATGTCTTATGTAAATACTCTGATGTCACACCATTTCCCTCATTTTTAGCGTCTAAAATCAAATCAGCGTGTTTCACCATGTGGCCTCTTTCCATTGACTTTACATTGATTTGTGCTGCACCAAAGTGTGATGATAATAATAAGGGTAAATAAAGGCCGTGCATCCAAAGATCGAGAGCTCTGAAGTTGGAAAAGGATTTCACAGTGATGCCAACCATGCAACATTTTTTACAGTGCAAGCAAAAAAAGGTTTTTTGCATTTAAATGCAAATGCAAAATTCAAAAAAATGCATAGAGGTTGCCAGTTCCTGACTTTAGAGATTGTTTTTAACCTTCCCTGTTAGATATGTCATAATTAAGATAAAAGGAAGAAAATCTCAAACATCGCCCTCTGTCTCCATTCTCCAGCCTACAGACCCTCGTGTTGGATGGAAACCACTTGAGCTCCTTGCCAGAGGAGCTGGGCAGCCTGGCACAGCTCAACAGCCTGGGGCTTTCGTTCAACAACTTTCCTCAGATCCCTGTTGTACTGGAGAGGCTGGGCGCCATGGACAAGCTGGCCATGGCGGGAAACGGCGTGGAAAGCCTGGAACTGTCAACGCTGACCAGAATGAGCCACCTGAAAAACATCGACCTACGGTAAGACGCTGGCTCAGGAGACTCTCAGGTTGTGCATCAGACTGTTGCTCTAGTATCCTGAAACTGTGGTTCAGTCCGAGATTCAAACTCAGAAACACCGGCAGTTGCACTCCTTGCAATGCAGTTGGCCATATTCCTGGGTGGGGTGGGGGGGGGGGCAGCAAAAGTATTCTGTGTCACCATTTCAACTAGGGGCGGCACGGTGGCGCAGTGGTTAGCGCGGTCGCCTCACAGCAAGAAGGTTCTGGGTTTGAGCCCCGGGGTAGTCCAACCTTGGGGGTCGTCCCGGGTCGTCCTCTGTGTGGAGTTTGCATGTTCTCCCCATGTCTGTGTGGGTTTCCTCCAGGGGCTCCGGTTTCCTCCCACAGTCCAAAGACATGTAGGTCAGGTGAATCGACCGTACTAAATTGCCCCTAGGTGTGAATGTGTGTGTGTGTGTGGGGGGGGGGGGGGGGGGCTGTGTGATGGCCTGGCGGCCTGTCCAGGGTGTCTCCCTGCCTGCCACCCAATGGCTGCTGGGATAGGCTCCAGCATCCCTGATGGCATTGGCGATGGCTGGGCATGGCAAGTAGTGACTCCTACAGGTGGTGTGTGTGTGTGTGAGTGTATTACATATTATCTACATCATATACTGACTGGACGTCTTACATTGACATTGTAAAATAGCTGCTTTGGTAGCAGTTCAACAGAGTTCAGATGAGCTTGTCTGAATTTTTAGCGAACCGACAATCCAGAAGAGCAAAGCTGACACACCAGAAACACTTGAAAATGTTCACCTCAGGATTGATTTGTTTGAGCAGGTTGAAAGAGAACATCTTACTTACATCTGTCAGTTGTGTTTCAGTGAAATCCTACCTTGAATGAAGCCACATGGACAATACCAAGTGATGAAACTGAGGGAGAGGCTAAGAGAGGATAGTGTGTGTGTCTTAACAATGAGGTTTATAAAGTGGATTAAAAAAAAAAAGTAAAATCGGGTGTCCGGGTAGCGCAGCGGTCTATTCCATTGCCTACCAACACGGGGATCAGCAGTTCGAATCCCCGTGTTACCTCCAGCTTGTTCGGGCGTCCCTACAGGCACAATTGGCCGTGTCTGCGGATGGGAAGCCGGATGTGGGTGTGTGTCCTGGTCGCTGCACTAGCGCCTCCTCGGGTCGGTCGGGGCACCTGTTCGGGGGGGAGGGGGAACTGGGGGGAATAGCGTGATCCTCCCACACACTACTTCCCCTGGTGAAACTCCTTACTGTCAGGTGAAAAGAAGTGGCTGGCGACTCCACATGTATGGGAGGAGGCATGTGGTAGTCTGCAGCCCTCCCCGGATCAGCAGAGGGGGTGGAGCAGCCACCGGGATGGCTCGGAAGAGTGGGGTAATTGAAGGGGGGGGAATTACCCCCCCCCCAAAAAAGACTTAAATCTTTAACATATTAAAAAATTGCAAACATTTTACATGCACTCACTCACAAACACTTTTGGTGGGATCCCCCCGCCCCCCATAGAACAAAACTTGAGATTAAATGTTTGTCTATGAGGGAGTTAAAGTCAGATTCACATCTGAAAAAAGAAAAGACACCGGTTCAGGAGCTCACAGCTCTGGCGGTCTCTCCTCTCTCTCGTACATTGTGTGCATCTCATCTTTTCCTTCTCCTGTCCTCTGTGAACCGTTAATACAGCCATCCGTCATGGTGTGCGTAATGTGGGGTCAGGACGCAGTAGGAATGGGTAATGTGAGAGTGCCACCGCTGTGACGGTAAATCGCATCGCAAACAGGAAGACAGGTGATGATGTGGAGTGAAGGGGCCCAACGAGTCCTTGCTCACCTCGCCGAATCAACTTCCTTTAAAATGCCATTTTCATCCATCAATTCAGCTCAGATTTGGAATTTGACAATGAAATGGATCCTCCAGGACCAACACCATTCCACCTCCAATACCTGTCACTGTAATCTGCAGCTGTTATTAATCTTACCTCTCCTCCCTGAACCACCTGCCCTTCCGCCTCACCTTGAGAGGTAGTTATTGGTTGGATTTATAGGGTGCCGGTACGTCTGTGCTGGATAAGAAGGCGGCTGCCCTTACAAGAGAAAAGGCGCTGCTAAGGTGGATGGGAGGGATGAGGGCGAGCCCAGATCTCTTCTGATAGTCAAAAGCTCGAACAGAACTGCACCACACCTCAAATGAACCCCAGAAGAGCACTTCTTTTCTCTCTTTGTTGTTTGTTCATCTGGGGAGGATTTGCAGAAGCCCCGTGCAAAGCCTTGCTAGATAAATCTGGAGAAAGCAGCTCTTGTTAACTCTGGGTTTTGTATTTTATCCAGACATAGTGCCCATGGGGTTCAGGAATGCCTAGCAGCAAATGCTACTCACCTGCCATTATGAGTTTAACACATTTCAAAATCAGGAATAAAAGATGGGTTTGTGAGATGCTGTTTTTTTCTGACCTGCATGTTCAGCTTCAGCTCTACGTTTACATTTACTTGTTAAGACGCTTTTATCTATATCTTTGTGAATTTAGAGAAAGAATATAACAGGGTGCCGAGAGAGGAAGTGTGGTATTGTATGAGGAAGTCGGAAGTTGCAGAGAAGTATGTAGGACTGGTGCAGGATATGCACGAGGGAAGTGTGTCAGTGGTGAGGTGTGCGGTTGGAATGACAGATGGATTCAAGGTGGAGGTTGGATTACATCAAGGATCGGCTCTGAGCCCTTTCTTGGTTGCAATGGTGATGGACAGTTTGACGGACGAGATCAGGCAGAAGTTTCCGTGGACTGTGATGTTTGCGGATGACATTGTGATCTGTAGCGAGAGTAGGGTGCAGGTTGAGGAGAGCCTGGAGAGGTGGAGGTATGCACTGGAGAGAAGAGGAATGAAAGTCAGTAAGAGCAAGCCGGAATACCTATGCATGAATGAGAGGGAGGACAGTGGAATGGTGAGGATGCAAGGAGTAGAGGTGAAGAAGGCATTTGAGTTTAAACACTTGGGGTCAACTGCCCAAAGTAACGGGGTGTGCGGAAGAGAGGTGAAGAAGAGAGTGCAGGCAGGGTGGAGAAGAGTGTCAGGAGTGATGTGTGACAGAAGGGTACCAGCAAGAGTTAAAGGGAAGGTTTACAAGATGGTAGTGAGACCAGCTATGTTATATGGTTTGGAGATGGTGGCACTGATGAAAAGACAGGAGGTGGAGCTGGAGGTGGCAGAGTTGAAGATGCTAAGATTTTCATTGGGAGTGACGAAGAAGGACAGGATTAGGAACAAGTATATTAGAGGGACAGCTCAGGTTGGACAGTTTGGAGACAAAGCAAGAGAGGCAAGATTGAGATGGTTTGGACATGTGTGGAGGAGAGATGCTGGGTATATTGGGAGAAGGATGCTGAATATGGAGCTGCCAGGGAAGAGGAAAAGAGGAAGGCCAAAGATGAGGTTTATGGATGTGGTGAGGGAGGACATGCAGGTGGCTGGTGTGACAGAGGAAGATGCAGAGGACAGGAAGAGATGGAAACGGATGATCCGCCCTGGCGATCCCTAACGGGAGCAGCCGAAAGTAGTAGTAGTAGTAGTAGTGGTAGATGCTTTTATCCATTGTGACTTAAGAGTCAGACATTAGCAGATAAATTCAAGTGTTAACAACTGGCATCACAGAGTGCTGCAGAGTAATCATATAGGAATACTCCAAGAATTAATAGTAGTATATTTGCTACAAAGTAATCATATCATAGTGGTAATAGACGAAGTAATAGTAGCAGTAGTACATTTGTTACATAGTAATGATATCATAGACAAGAGTAAATACATGTTGTGCACATGTAGTATAAGTGTGTCTTAGATCATGAAGAGGTGGTATGTAGGAAAATCACAGTACAAAGTAGATTTACACTGACAGGTATCATATCAATATAACAAATTCATTATCATCACAA
Organism: Lampris incognitus; assembly: GCF_029633865.1. Taxonomy (NCBI): domain Eukaryota; kingdom Metazoa; phylum Chordata; class Actinopteri; order Lampriformes; family Lampridae; genus Lampris; species Lampris incognitus. The sequence goes on along the minus strand of NC_079214.1, from coordinate 5,281,140 downwards.
GAGCATAAACTGTCATGTGCAGGTAGAAGGAGGACACAATAGGAGATGCCAGACACTGTTACTGTCTGGTGTAGTATTAGCTTAGTAGTATTAGCTGATTAATATTAACAGTAACTTGCCATTAGTCAGCTTACAAATCTTGCTCAGAGACCACTTGAGGATCAAGGTAAGCCTGGAAGAGTAGTTTTTAAAGGGAAGGGAGTGAGACCGTAACTCTGATCTACCATCAACTCTTTGTGGATTTCTACTTCTCTGCTGATGAACGTTAACATTGGGTTTCCTCCCTGACGCAGTCTTAACGGGCTGTGCCTGGTGAAAAGCGACGGTGTGGAGGCTGTGAACCAGTTGACGCAGCTGGACCTGAGGGACAACCGTCTGTCCTGCCTGGACCTGAGTGCCGTCGGCAGCCTGGAGACTCTGCACTGCCAACGCAACCAGCTAGCAGCGCTAACGCTCACTGGTTTCACCCTGCGCACGCTTCACGCCAGCAGCAACTGTGAGAAACACACAGTATTGCAAGTCACTACTGCCTGCCTGTCTGCCTGTCTGTCTGCCTGTCTGTCTGTCTTTCTGACTGACCATACAATCTGTTACATACATTTACCAAATACACTTATGGGGGGGAGTTGCCTGGTGGCTATCACTGTCTACTCACGACAAGAAGTTCCTGGGTTTGAGGGCGTCCGGGTAGTGTAGCGGTCTATTCCGTTGCCTACCAACACGGAGATCACTGGTTCAAATCCCCGTGTTGCCTCCGGCTTGGTCGGGCGTCCCTACAGACACAATTGGCCGTGTCTCCGGTTGGTAAGCCAGATGTGGGTAGGTGTCCTGGTCGCTGCACTAGTGCCTCCTCTGGTCGGTTGGGATGCCTGTTGGGGGGGGGGGATGGCGTGATCCTCCCACGCGCTACAACCCCCTGGTGAAACTCCTCACTGTCAGGTGAAAAGAAGCGGCTGGCGTCTCCACATGTATCGGAGGAGACGTGGTAATCTGCAGCCCTCCCCAGATCAACAGAGGGGGTGGAGCAGCGACCGGGACGGCTCGAAAGAGTAGGGCAATTGGCCAAATACAGTTGGGGAGAAAAAGGAGGGGAGCTCCTGGGTTTGAGTCCAGTCCATCTATGAGGAGTTTACATGTTCTCCATGTTTGTGTAGGTTTCCTTCCACAGTCCAAACACATGCATTTTAGGTAAATTTGAGTCTCTAAATTGTTCATAGGCATCAGTAAGTGTGTGTTTGGGTGTGTGTTCTGTGATTGACTGGTAACCTGTCCAAGGTGCCGACTTGCCTTCTGCCCAATGCATGCTGGGATAGACCCGATGACCCTGAATTGGATTAAGAGGTTATAGATGATGGATGAATGGATGGATGGATGGATGGATGGATGGATGGCCTTTTGAGTGGCCCAGAGTTGGCTGCTGATGGCGTCTTTTGTCTCTCCACAGGCCTAACCACAGTCAACATCTATCCAGTCCCCAGCCAGCTGACACACATGGATCTGTCACGGTGAGTTCTAGTTTACTTACAAGAGAATCAGAATCACGAACACTTTGTCATATCATTTCATGCACTTGCGCACATGAAACAAAATGAAACATCGTTTCCCCCAGCCCACAGCAGTGCAACACAAAGACAAGAACACATATCCAAAAACTACAAGAACTACAAAAACACATATATCCAAACTAACACATCTATCTAAACAAAAAAGCCAGCCAGGATGAATGTCGGAACTGGCGGTCTGCATGGGCTAGCAGTTAGCTTAGCCTGCCCTGCTTCCGCATCCTGTCAGACCGCCCTCAGTGTTTCCTCTTTGGGCGCAGCTCCGGTCAGGGCCGTGGTCCTTGGGCCCACAGGATGCAGCAGACCAAGCTCCCTCAGCCAATCCAACACCAGCTCTCCCAGCCAGACACCTTCGACACACCTCCCCGCACTCCACATGATGACACCAAAAACACAGTCAAAGCTAGGCGAGGCCGCTGCTAGACCACTCTCGGTGTTATTGGAACTGGCGGTCTACGTGGGCTAGCAGTTAGCTTAGCCTGCCCCGCTTTCGCGTCCTGTCAGACCACCCTCTGTGTTACCTCTTCGGTCGAAGCTGCAGGCAGGGCTGTGGTCCCTTGGCCCACAGGATGCAGCAGACCAAGCTCTGCCAGCCAGTCCAGTGCCAGCTCTCCCAGCCATCAAACGAAGACAAAACATAGACGCAGACGTGGACAAAGACATTGCATGGATGGTACTGGGTGAGGCTGCCACAAACGTGAATTTGTACTGCCATTTTCCCACACCGGTACTGGGTAAGGCCGCTGCAAACGTTAATTGCGCCGCCATCTTCCAAGGGGCCAGCGGTTCGGCATTTACATAGTTTTGAACAGAGACAACGAGGTCCAAATAGCCATGTTTTTTTTGTTTACCCGATTAGTATATGCAGTGTCTCCAAAGAGAGTAGTGTAGCCAAATCTGACAACTTAACAAGGTAAATAATAACTTATTCTGAACAGATACAGAATCCCCTCAAGTCTGATTCACCTTATTTGCACTGGTCCTTTTGTGTATTATGAAGTGTATTTATTATTTGTATTGATATTTTGGATGCAGTTGTGCAGCAAAGGACTGACCAAAAGATGCTTTACCCTTTTCTCTTACTACTGCTACTGCTGCTGCTACTACTACTACTACTACTACTTTCGGCTGCTCCCGCCTCAGCGGATCATCCGTTTCCATCTCTTCCTGTCCTCTGCATCTTCCTCTGTCATACCAGCCACCTGCATGCCCTCCTTCACCACATCCATAAACCTCCTCTTTGGCCTTCCTCTTCTCCTCTTCCCTGGCAGCTCCATATTCAGCATCCTTCTCCCAGTATACCCAGCATCTCTCCTCCACACATGTCCAAACCATCTCAATCTTGTATCTCTTGCTTTGTCTCCAAACCGTCCCACCTGAGCGGTCCCTCTAATATACTCGTTCCTAATCCTGTCCTTCTTCCTCACTCCCAATGAAAATCTTAGCATCTTCAACTCTGCCACCTCCAGCTCCACCTCCTGTCTTTCCATCAGTGCCATTGTCTCCAAACCATACAACATAGCTGGTCTCACTACCATCTTGTAAACCTTCCCTTTAACTCTTGCTGGTATCCTTCTGTCACAAATCACTCCTGACACTCTTCTCCACCCACTCCACCCTGCCTGCACTCTCTTCTTCACCTCTCTTCCGCACTCCCCGTTACTTTGGACAGTTGACCCCAAGTGTTTAAACTCACATGCCTTCTTTGCCCTTTTCTCTTGCTACTTGTATGACAACCCAAAGATGTCAACAGCTTTGTGTAATTCAAGCCGCAGTGCACAAGGTAAAGATGCCAAACTGTTGCATACTGGATCCAGTGACCCTCGAGTCTCCTCTGTACAAGTATAAGTGCGGATGATGATGTCACAAAATGTTTTGCTTTCATGCCCCGGAAACCTTGCCAAGTGCTTCACAAAAAGGATTTCCTCCTCTGAAATGCAGTTAGAGGACAGTTGGCACTTCAAGGTGCTGAGTGTTAATTATATGCTGCTGCTCCTGAATACCAATTGAGATGTTTTTCATCCAACAAATACATTTTCAACCCATTGGAAGCTTGCCGTGTGTTTCACCAAACATATTCTCTGTGTGTGTGGTTGTGTTTTGTCCACAGAAAATAAAATACTAACTTAATTTCATCCACGAAATCAAAACGTACAATCTTTATTTTGTGGTCAAACTTAATTTCTTCTCCATTTTGTGGACGAAATCAAACAAGTTATATTTAGATGTTATCCATGATACAAATTATCCATGATAATAATTTTGTGCATAGAATTTACAGATGAACACTGTGCACCATAAAATTCCTGTGTCATGTATGGATGTGACTTTTAAGACCATGTGAGTTGGCCATCTGGAATACTTAACGGCCAAAGGAAGGGAAGCAGAATTAAAAATTATTTCCAAATAAAGCAATTCTACATATCTCTCCCCAAAAAGTTTCAAAGCTGATTAATCATCATTCATACTTTTAATGAAGTTTATAATAGTAATAATAATAAACTTTATTTGTACAGCACCTTTCATACATAAAATGCAGCTCAAAGAGCTTTACAGTAAAAACAAGGGAAACAATAACAATAACAATACAGATAAAATAACTAACAATTATTTTATCTCAATAACAATACAGATAAAATAAGTTAAAAGTAATAAAACACAGACCTAGGCAAAAAACATAAAACAAGGCAAGAAATAAAACCACAGTGCAAGATAAAAAAAATAAGAGTAAAAGAAATATAAAGTGGAGTTAATTAAAAGCAAGAGCATCAAAATGGGTCTTGAGCTGATTCTTAAAACTATCTATGGACGTTGCTTCTCTTATTTGTTGGGGGAGTCTATTCCAAGCCGTTGGTGCATAAAAACAAAAGGCTGCTTCGCCATACTTTTTGTAGTTCATTCTAGGGACACTGAGCAGACCAGCACCAGAGGATCTAAGAGAGCAGCTCGGAACATCATCAGATAAGCAGCCAGATAGGTATGAGGGTGCTAAACCATGTAGAGCTTTAAACACAAGTAAAAGAATTTTAAACTCAACCCTCAATGCTACAATTTATTAATTTTGTTTTTAAACTTATATTCTATTAAGATTTTCTTTTTGCAGTTACAGTGTCAGGGTATAACATTTATTTTACAATTCTCATTGTATCAGTGTCCTTGCAGTCGAGTGTTGTTGGTGGTGTCATCTTCTTGCGTCCTGAAGTCAGTCAATTTTTCCCACTTTTCGTTGAATTGTGCCTCTTGTAACCTTAATATATATGTAAGTCTTTCCATTATGAACACTTCTTCCACAATGCACATCCACTGCTCCACGGTCGGAGGTTCCGCTTTGTACCATAATCTTGTTATAGCTTTTTTGCTTGCTGATAGCAGTACTTTGACAAGATACTCATCTTTTTTGTTTACAGTGTCCTGTGTCAGATTTCCTAAATAAAGTATCTTGCCTGATTTGGGTATCTCATAGCCTATTATTTTTTTCAGCCCCAACCATATTTTATCCCAGTATCCTACCATCTTTTGACAAGACCAAAATATATGTGAATGGTCTACATCCATGTGTCCACAAAACCTCCAGCATGGTTGCTGGCTAGATACCAATTTCCCTCTAATCTTTGGAGTTATGAAAAATCTAATTATTTTCTTCCAGCAGAATATTCTCCAGGTCCTGGAGCTAGTGGCCGTGCACTGCGTTTTGCACATATTGTACCACTCCTCGTCAGTTATTTTTTCCCTGAGCTCTCTTTCCCACTTTTCTTTGATATACAAAGAAGAGTTCTTTTTACATGACATCAGACCTTTGTACAGGGCTGACAATTTATTCATTTTAAAATCAATCCTCAATTATCCCCCAAACATTTGATCAGAATCAGAAACACTTTATTTGTCACGCAGCATCGTTTCCCACAGCAGCGCAGCACAAACAAACACACATCCAAAAACTACAAGAACACACACATCCAAACTAACACTAAAAAAAAAAAATCACTCTCCAGGAGAACGAACGCAGCCTGGATGACTAAGAACTGCCGGTCTGCATGGGCTAGCAGTTAGCTTAGCCTGCCCCGCTTCCACGTCCTGTCAGACCGCCCTCAGCGTTTCTTCTTCGGGCGCAGCTCCAGTTAGGGCCGTGGTCCATGGGTCCACAGGACACAGCCGACCAAGCTTCCTCAGCCAATCCAACGCCAGCTCTCCCAGCCAGACACCTTCGACACACCTCCCCGCACTCCACACCACGACACTAAAAACACAGTCAGGCGACTTCCGGTTGAGCGGCAAATTGAGTAGCAGCTACTTTTTAGGGCTCCGGCAGAATCCTTGCTAATTCGATTCAATTCAATTTTATTTGTATAGCCCAATATCACAAATTACAAATTTGCCTCAGTGGGCTTAACAGCAACACAACATCCATAATAATTCCATATTTTAACGACATCGTCATTTTAAATATTATACAAAACACTTAAATCTGTTATTAATAAATCAAAGTATAGCTGAAGATCAGTAAAACCAACGCAGATGGCGTCTAAATCTTCGAAAATGTACACTACCGTTCAAAAGTTTGGGATCACCCAAACAATTTCGTGTTTTCCATGAAAAGTCACACTTATTCACCACCATATGTTGTGAAATGAATAGAAAATAGAGTCAAGACATTGACAAGGTTAGAAATAATGATTTGTATTTGAAATAAGATTTTTTTTACATCAAACTTTGCTTTCGTCAAAGAATCCTCCATTTGCAGCAATTACAGCATTGCAGACCTTTGGCATTCTAGCTGTTAATTTGTTGAGGTAATCTGGAGAAATTGCACCCCACGCTTCCAGAAGCAGCTCCCACAAGTTGGATTGGTTGGATGGGCACTTCTTTGAGCAGATTGAGTTTCTGGAGCATCACATTTGTGGGGTCAATTAAACGCTCAAAATGGCCAGAAAAAGAGAACTTTCATCTGAAACTCGACAGTCTATTCTTGTTCTTAGAAATGAAGGCTATTCCATGCGAGAAATTGCTAAGAAATTGAAGATTTCCTACACCGGTGTGTACTACTCCCTTCAGAGGACAGCACAAACAGGCTCTAACAGGTACTATTTAATGAAGATGCCAGTTGGGGACCTGTGAGGCGTCTGTTTCTCAAACTAGAGACTCTAATGTACTTATCTTCTTGCTCAGTTGTGCAACGCGGCCTCCCACTTCTTTTTCTACTCTGGTTAGAGCCTGTTTGTGCTGTGCAGGAGGGGGGTATTGTAACGTGCATGGATAAGTAGACACGTTGGCCCTTGGCTAACGGGTCGGACCCTTTAGTCGAGCGGTTAGCGATGTCTCCCGCGATGTGGGCGGTACGGGTTCGCGTCCCGGCTGCGGCAGTTCCTGTGGTTGCCCCCCCCCCGAATTCGCTACAATATATATGACATATACGTATATACACTCACTGGCCACTTTATTAGGTACACCTTGCTAGTACCGGGTTGGACCCCCTTTTGCCTTCAGAACTGCCTTAATCCTTCGTGGCATAGATTCAACAAGGTACTGGAAACATTCCTCAGAGAGTTTGGTCCATATTGACATGATAGCATCACGCAGTTGCTGCAGATTTGTCGGCTGCACATCCATGATGCGAATCTCCCGGTCCACCATATCCCAAAGGTGCTCTATTGGATCGAGATCTGGTGACTGTGGAGGCCATTTGAGTACAGTGAACTCATTGTCATTTTCAAGAAACCAGTCTGAGATGATTCGAGCTTTATGACATGGCGCGTTATCCTGCTGGAAGTAGCCATCAGAAGATGGGAACACTGTGGTCATAAAGGGATGGACATGGTCAGCAACAATACTCAGGTAGGCTGTGGCGTTGACACGATGCTCAGTTGGTACTAAGGGGCCCAAAGTGTGCCAAGAAAATATCCCCCACACCATTACACCACCACCAGCAGCCTGAACCGTTGATACAAGGCAGGATGGATCCATGCTTTCATGTTGTTGACGCCAAATTCTGACCCTACCATCCGAATGTCGCAGCAGAAATCGAGACTCATCAGACCAGGCAACGTTTTTCCAATCTTCTATTGTCCAATTTTGGTGAGCATGTGCGAATTGTAGCCTCAGTTTCCTGTTCTTAGCTGACAGGAGTGGCACCCGGTGTGGTCTTCTGCTGCTGGAGCCCATCTGCCTCAAGGTTCGACGTGTTGTGCGTTCAGAGATGCTCTTCTGCATACCTCGGTTGTAATGAGTGGTTATTTGAGTTACTGTTGCCTTTCTATCAGCTCGAACCAGTCTGGCCATTCTCCTCTGACCTCTGGCATCAACAAGGCATTTTCGCCCGAAGAACTGCCGCTCACTGGATATTTTCTCTTTTTCGGACCATTCTCTGTAAACCCTAGGGATGGTTGTGCGTGAAAATCCCAGTAGATCAGCAGTTTCTGAAATACTCAGACCAGCCCGTCTGGCACCAACAACCATGCCACGTTCAAAGTCGCTTAAATCACCTTTCTTCCCCATTCTGATGCTCGGTTTGAACTGCAGCAGATCGTCTTGACCATGTCTACATGCCTAAATGCATTGAGTTGCTGCCATGTGATTGGCTGATTAGAAATTTGCGTTAACGAGCAGTTGGACAGGTGTGCCTAATAAAGTGGCCGGTGAGTGTATAATGACTTTGATAACAGAGACATTGAGGTTAAGGTGTCGTTATCTTTGCTAGGTTGTATTCCTATAAGTTCTGCAGGAACCTGAGTGCTAACTGATGACAGTAGTTGGTATGCTTGGTTTTATATCCAAGCAAATGCAAACATTTTTAAAGACTGTTCGCACAGCTGCCTGTTCAGACCTGCAGCCTGGGACCCTGTCCCAAAAGAGTGATCGGATGCTAATGCTGGTTGAGTCCATGGTTTATCTTGCTTTAAGTTCGGTTCTATTTGCACAGATCCCACTGTTCCCCGGGGATCCTGCCGTAAGAATAAGAGCAACAGGGAAATTGACTTTTCCTTTCAAACGCTTTTTGTTAATGTTAAAACATTAACACGCTCATACAATCATATACATCGATACCACGTCCCACTTCCAACTCTCTCCTCCACACTTGTCTTCCCTTACCGTCACATTACCCAAGGGCAAAACTAATACTTAGTAATAGTCTAATACTCTACATAATTCTAACTTTAAGTCATGGGATTGTTGTGGATTTTTCTTATCCTTTTAATGGGCTCTTGCCCCAGCAACCTCTGGGAAGAATAATCATCGGACAAATATTGGAGCAAACAGAAAATCTTTAATGCATCTGCAGATAGAGAGTCATATAGTCACAGAAGTCAGTCTGTGAGGATATGCTCTAACTTGAGTTGGAGGTAGTGTTTTTTTATAGAGCAGTCCGTCGCGTCATACCCTATGTTCCTTGCATTAACCAAGGTATTGTCTTACAAAGGAATGCAGGAAAACATCTACGTTAATCATGTCCTGTGTCCGGTGTGTGTCTGTGGGTCCGTTGCACCTGTCTTCACTGCACCGGGCAGTTCCTGGGATGCGGCAACGGGGAGGCAAGCATGATAACAGTTGGTATGTGGCCCCATCGGAGGCAAGCATGATAACAGTTGGTATGTGTGTCTGCAGTGAGTGAGAAGTTTCATACACACAGAGAAGTGGAAAACTACAGAGTACATACGGAGTGCATATGGAGTACATTTTGTACTCCACGATTCCCCCCTTTTGTTCATTATTGAACAATGAGAGCAATAGGTGACATGGAAATAGTGGAAACCAGCACACATATCACATGCACACAATAATAAAAAGTAACACGTAACTTAGAAATAATACAAATCGGCACACATAACATGCATATACAGAAATGATGAACAGACATGAGAACAACCGGAAACGAAAGGTTTAACCAGTGCTCGTCATAAAGTATCATTCAAACGGGGGAGTCGCTGTCATTGGAGGAAGTGTAGGAGGATTAAGAACCGGAGTCCTTGTGGGGGTTGGGGAAGAGGAGAACAGCAGTGATGGAGAGGGGGAAGACGAAACAAGGTCCCCGTCCTGTTGGGCAAGGAGGTGATAATACACGAGCTGAGTAGCAATGAGGCCGTGTATCACACGCCGAACTATGGGCACGATGCAGCAGGTGAGGAGTAGCAGGACACCCAGGAAAAGTGATGCTGCTATGACTCGGCGAGTAAAAGACATCAGGACCCAGTATTAGCATCAGCATCTCCGACATGAACTGCACCGGATCTTTACCGGCCGCACCACCTTCAGGAATGTTCAGTACATGGAGATTGGTCCTCTGAGATCGGTTCTCGAGGTCGTCGATTCGGTGCTGCAGAGACAGGTTTTGGGTTCGGAGCATTTTGATGGTGGACTCAGCTGCAGTTAAACGTTCAAAGTTGTCACTGGTTACAGACTCCACAGAGGCAAGGCGATTTCGGACTCTCAAAGCCAAACCCAAACCTATGGTCTCCAGAGCTAGGAAGCTGGTGCTAGTCTCATCTAGACACCAGAGGGTCTTCATGTTGGAGGATTGGCTGGGCCAGGAGCAGACCACCCTCACCTCCTCTCTCACCCGGAAGCTGACCGGGACACCTTGGAGACCACCCTCACACAGACACAGCTCCTACAGCCGCGTTATGTGGCGGGTTGCTCTTTGTTCTGTCCAGCCGGGAGGTTGTCTTCCCGTGGAGCATACCCCGGGGCCCTGGACCCGGTACCACGGGAGTGGGGGTGTTACCCAGCTCGTCTGGAGGAGGGGAGGAGCAGGTGGTGACAATATCTGGAGGGAAAAACTTTCAGAGAGAAACTGCACAACACTGAAAACACTGTCATTCTAGGATTCTGAAGATTCGTAGTCAACTTGATTCAGTGTTCTTCAAATACTTCCGCTATGATCTAAATTCGTGTCCGTTTGTTTCTTATGAAGTAAAAAATCAAGAAAACTGTACAGAAGAAGGCTCACAACCATTCTAGATTTCAATTCCTCAAAATCAAAGAAAACTGTACAGAAGAAGGCTCACAACCATTCTAGATTTCAATTCCTCAAAATCAAAGAAAACTACAGAAGAAGGCTCACAACCATTCTAGATTTCAATTCCTCAAAATCAAAGAAAACTGTACAGAAGAAGGCTCACAACCATTCTAGATTTCAATTCCTCATTCCCACTACCCCTCGTTTTACACAAGAACAGAACACATTGTGTCAACTCATTTAACCATGAAGAACAAAAATGAAATTATGACATGATCAGTTTGTATGTTAGTTGTTAGTAAACCACAAACACTTTCATGCAGTGAAATGAATCTGACTTTCATTTCATCCAAGCTGTCCACAAATGTTCCGAAGTCTGTAATGTTGTACTTATCTGAAATAAATTCTCTTTAAAACTAAAACAGATGAGGGATGATAAAGATAGTTGTCTCAGATCCTGAACGTCCAAATAAAACCTAAATTAATAAAATCATAAGGTATCTTGTAAACCATTGAAACAATGAGCTGTTTGAAGACAAGAAACAAATACCCCCCCATCCCCCCAAGGTGTGAAGTGGGTAGGCAGTTGGTTCCCACCAGTTATTCTTAAAAAAAATTTTTTTTTTTAAATCCCGCCCCCCACCTTAACTAAATGAAACAACAAGAAGCCCCTTTTCAAGGCCCCAAAAAGAGGGCGGTGGGGTTTCAAAGGAAAGAAACGCGCAATTAACAATACAAAGAAATTGATGTACCCAGCCAAAACCAAATAAATCAAACCAAAAATGAGTCTTATGAGGAGGCTCAAACTCATGGTAAAAAATAACATAAACATAGCATAGCATAGACATTTAAAACACATGACTCAGTAGGTTTCATTCATATTCAAATAAAATGTAATTGTCCTCCACACAAGAAATTGTCAAAGAAATGAATACCCTCTTAAAAAAAAAAAACAACATCCTAAAATTCACACCTTAGTGTTGAAAAACAAAAACAAGTTCAATTTAACACAGAGGAAAGTCAACATAAAAACAAATGAACCAATGGGTGTCTTCTAATGGAAAGAAAAACAACAACAGCTTAAAACAACATAACTGTGGTTTACACTGTCCCTGTTACTCTCAAGGCAACCCCCCATCCCCCCAAGGTGTGAAGTGGGTAGGCAGTTGGTTCCCACCAGTTATTCTTTAAAAAAAATTTTTTTTTTTAAATCCCAGTAACAGAAAGAAAAACAGAATAGGTAAAATTACAAATATTGCAACTGTGGTGTTGGACATAACAGAGTTCTGCTTAACAGTTCAGAAAATGAAACAGGGACAGGAAATCCTTCGGTTTTGGGGAATCCTAAAAGAAGTGAGGACAGGATCAACTTAAAGTGAAAAATACACCACAAAAGCTTTTTCAATGCAACAAAAACAAAAACCAAAAAACAAAAACCGAATGGATATATTCCATTTTATATGAGGTACCTCAAAAAGAAAAGAAATAGATTTCTTGAAAGGATTTAGATAATCAATGCTTCAGGTCGGTGACTTTCTAAAGCCAGTTGCCAATCAAACAGGAACGAAGCCGGGTTGGGTCTGATAAGGATGCTAAATGAGGTGGTCTCCGAAAAACCCCTCTCACACCCAATTGTCAGGAAAACAAAGGTTTGGAAAAGCCAAAACAAAACCTCCCCCAGCTTTTATATTCCCTTTTAAGCCACTCTCAAGGACTTGCAACTTCTGAACAACACAAAATGGCCAGACGGACAAACACCACGGAACAAACTATGAACACACACACAGACAAGTCATGTCAAACACAAAAGCCAGTCAGGGTCCGTCAAGGCGCGGTTTGGTACCAATGGTTTCGTGTCATAGTCCTCTGTAGCTTTTCTCTTTCCCTACTTTCACACTCTTTCTCCCACATTTCCAAAATTCTTTCTTGCTCTGCCACATACTCTAACCATTTTGTAAGAATCTTTTCCCTTTCTAAGACCTTCGCTTTTCCCTTTTCCATGGACTGTCGGACTTTCATTAGTTTATTCTTGCTCAAAGTTCCTTCAACAGGAACCTCATGATCCTGTATCCAGTCTAAAACATGTTTTACTGAGTCTTCACCATATTTCCTTATCATTATCTGGTAGATCGCACCCTCCATATCTATCGGGGGCAGTTTACTGCCCTTGTTTCCTTTTTTTTTCCTAGTTTTTTTTTAAAAATTTTTTTCACTTAATCCTACCAGGTACCCACTCTTATTAGTGCGAGACCGAGGATTTTTGCGCGTCGTCACTTGATCCTACCAGGTAACCACTTTAATAAGTGCGAGACCGAGGGTGAACAACCGCTTATTATCGCGCTGGTTCACTGATCCTACCAGGTAACCACTTCAATAAGTGCGAGACCGAGGGTAAACAGCCGCGTTTCATTGTGCTGGTTCACTGATCCTACCAGGTGACCGCTTTAGTAAGTGTGAAACCGAGGGTAAACAGCTGCATTATTATCGGTGCACGACCTCATATGCGTTTTAAATGATAATTTTATCCTTTAGAGAATTCTGCTTACCCGTGTGATGAATCTCCCAGGGTTTTGCTGAGGAATCTCAGCGACACCGACCAAACGGACCACCCGCCTCTCCCTTTCTTCTCAAACCTGCTGAGGTTATTGGGAGATCGATGACTATGTCCTCGTCCCGAGATGATCAGTCAGCCGGTTGTCCGTTTGGCGGGCGACGTGAGATCCCACTTCTGACACCAAATTGTTGTGGATTTTTCTTATCCTTTTAATGGGCTCTTGCCCCAGCAACCTCTGGGAAGAATAATCATCGGACAAATATTGGAGCAAACAGAAAATATTTAATGCATCTGCAGATGGAGAGTCATATAGTCACAGAAGTCAGTCTGTGAGGATATGCTCTAACTTGAGTTGGAGGTAGTGGTTTTTTTATAGAGCAGTCCGTCGCGTCATACCCTATGTTCCTTGCATTAACCAAGGTGTTATCTTACAAAGGAATGCAGGAAAACATCTATGTTAATCATGTCCTGTGTCCGGTGTGTGTCTGTGGGTCCGTTGCACCTGTCTTCACTGCACCGGGCAGTTCCTGGGAAGCGGCAACGGGGAGGCAAGCATGATAACAGTTGGTATGTGGCCCCATCAGAGGCAAGCATGATAACAGTTGGTATGTGTGTCTGCAGTGAGTGAGAAGTTTCATACACACAGAGAAGTGGAAAACTACAGAGTACATACGGAGTGCATATGGAGTACATTTTGTACTCCACAGGATCCCTTGAAGTCATAAGTTACAATGTGAAAGGTCTTCATAGTCCTATAAAGAGGAAGAAAATCCTTAATCAGTTAAAAAGAGCCAACACTCGGATAGCATTTTTGCAAGAGACCCACTTGTCGGAAATAGAACACGAGAAACTAAAAAAATCTTGGGCGGACAAAGTATTTTACTAATCACACCCATCAGGTAGAAAGAGAGGCGTATCTATTCTGATACATAGGCAGGTTAATTTTACACAAACTAAAGTCCTCAAAGATGCTGAAGGGAGATTTTTTTTGTAGTAAATTGATCTATTGATGGAATTCAAGTCTCTTTTATGAACATTTATGCTCCAAATGAGGACGAGCCTGGCTTCATTAGTACAATCTTCACCGCAAAACTACAGAACAGCTCTGGTATCTTACTGCTAGGAGGGGAATTCAACTGTGTTATGTCTCAGCTTATGGATAGACAACCTACCTCAAAATCTCCCACTTCTAGAATGAGTAAAATTCTTAAGACACTTATCGACAGAGTCAGGTCTGGTGGATGTTTGGAGATGTAAATTCCCTAAAGGTAGAGATTTCACTTTTTACTCACATAGACATTTATCCTATTCTAGAATTGATTATTTTTTCACTCCCAAAGCAGAACTCCACAGGATAGAAGACATGGAGAGTCTACCAATTACTCTATCTGATCATGCACCTCTAGCACTCTCATGGAACATAGGTCACAGGCCAACAACTAAACAATGGCGATTAAATGCATCACTTTTAAATGATAAGGAATTTATCTCATTTGTAACAACTGAACTAAACAACTATTTAGATACAAATATCTCACCCGAAATATCACCTCTCATTCTATGGGACTGTGCTAAGGCTTATATTAGAGGTCGCATTATCTCATTTACAAGTGCAAAAAAAAAGAGACGGGAAGCAAAACAACTTGAATTAGAAGACAAAATGAGACAGCTTGAGCAACAACATAAAAGAACACCATCCTCCAATCTACTTAATGCATGCAAACAAGCACGAAGAGATCTAAATAGCCTAATCAACGAAAAGATTGAGGGCAACTTAAAGTTCACCAATCAAAAATATGAAAATGGTAACAGGGCAAGTAGATTGTTAGCATTAAGACCTAAAAAACAGCAATCATCCAATGTAGTACAGAAATTAAAGCCTAATAGCTCAACACTTACAAAACCAGATGGAATTTCAGATTCTTTTACAGAATTTTATAAATTCCTATACAAAAACACAGGCACTTGCACAGATGATGAAGAGTTAGCGCAGTTTTTGAAAGACATCAAAATAAAAGAGTTACCTGGGACCATGGCAAAAGAGTTGGATGAACCAATTAAGGAATGGGAAATACAACAGGTAATCTCTACACTGAAAAACAATAAAAGCCCCGGACCAGATGGGTATATTAATGGATTTTATAAAAAATTTTAAAGAGACAGTATCACCTTTACTATTAAAAGCTTACCACCATGCGCTACAATCTGGATCCATGGCCCCCTCCTGGAAGGAGACGACAATAGTTATAATACATAAGGAAAGCAAGGACCCCACCAAATGCCAATAATATAGGCCTATTTCACTACTGAATGGAGACCTGCGTATACTAACAGCCATTCTATCGAGACGCGTCAATAAAATTATTCATCCTTATCAGACCAGGTTTATCACAGGAAGATACTATGGCGACAATATCAGAAGACTATTAAATTTAATGACTCATCCAAAAGTCAAGGAGGAGGAAGCAATGATATTATCCCTGCCCAGAAGGCATTTGATCAAGTATCCTGGCAATACTTGCTTCAAACACTGAAACGATTCCAATTTGCCCCTAATTTCATCAAGTGGATACAAACACTATATTCTGATCCACAAGCTGCTGTTAAAGTAAATGGGGCTCTATCAAACCAATTTGCCCTAGAATGTGGCTGCAGACAGGGCTGCTCGCTATCACCCCTGCTGTTCGATATTAGTATTGAACCACTAGCACAGCTTAACAGAGATGACAATAACATAAAGGGACTGACAATAAATGAAGAACACAAATTATCCTTATACGCAGATGATGTGCTTTTATATATAGCCGAACCTACAACAACAATCCCACACTTAAAGGATCTTATTTCAACATATGGGTACTTCTCGGGTTATAAAGTAAATGTGGACAAAACAATGGCAATGGATATAAGTGGTAGAATTCCTCATGCGGTCAAACTCCAGAGTGGGTTTAAATGGTCTAAAGATGGAATTAAATATCTTGGTATTCAAATCCCCCCATCGGTAGGAAAGTTATATGATGCAAATTACAAACGCATATTTCATAATATCAGTAAGGATTTGGACCAGTGGTCAACACTTCCCCTGTCTCTGTTAGGCCGTACTGAGAGCATACGCATGATTGTGCTACCTAAGCTTCTCTATCAATTTCAGATGATACCTACTGATATTCCTAAATCTATATTTGATAAATTAGACAGACTCATTTCAAAATTTATATGGCAAGCAAAACGACCAATAATTAGACTAAAAACATTACAGCTATCAAAACCGCATGGAGGGCTCAAACTCCCGAATCTAAGATATTATTTTTGGGCTGCACAGTTAAAGCCTTTAACAATATGGATTCAGGATCTTACATGTACTCGTTGGCTTAACATAGAAAAAAGCTTGTGTGTGAAGCCCCGACAGACCTTGCCTTTCGTAGATGTCCCCTTAAAAGAAACTCATATGGGTGAATGGACTAGAGTTACACTAAAAATCTGGAGAAAAATAAAACTGTCATTTGGATTGCCTAAAGTAATTTCTGCACTAACTAGTATTGGATTTATAAAGGATTTTGTACCCTCCCATATAGACGCAGGTTTTAGAAAATGGTCAGAACATGGTCTCAGTAATCTACACCAACTTCATAAGGATGGCATCCTTAAATCATTTGAACAGCTAAGAGAGGAGTTTAGTGGGATCGCGTATTGGTGTCCGCTCCAGTTGAAGAGTTCTTGATAAAATTACAAACAGGGATCGGGGATAAGAAAGTCATAAGTCATGTTTACCAAATATTTTTAGGCTTGAATATGAATAATACACTGCAGATAAAAGGAAGATGGGAAACTGAAATGAATACAGATATACCACAGGACATGTGGGAAGAAATATGCACTGAAGCAAATCTAGTAACCAGTTCAAATATATGGAGGGAATTCAAATGGAAAGTAACTATGAGATTCTTTCAGACACCAGAAATAGTGGCTAAAATGGGCCAAACACACTCAAATAAATGCTGGAGAAATTGTGGAACACAAATAGGCAACCATACCCACATATTTTGGACATGGCCTAAATTAAGAACATTTTGGGAAGAGGTGTTTGAGGCACTTAAAGAAGTATTCCACCAAAACTTCACAAAAGAGCCAAAGATGGCGTTACTGGGATTAATGCCGGAAGGGATTGACGGAAGAGCTAAAAAATACCTTTTACAAATATTACTAACAGCAGCAATTAAATGCATCACAGTTAAGTGGTTAAAATCTGACCCCCCAACATACAATTTATGGATTGAGAAAGTATGGGAAATATATCAGATGGAACAAATAACACACTCTTTGAGACTTCAGAGAGATATATTTATTAAAAGATGGAGCCCGGCCATGGCTATACTGAGACAGTGAAGTGTTCCAGACCCTTGTATACATTCTGTATCATACATGCATCTCTATCTTCCAATTCACCCTATCTGTCAATGCATATACACGCAGCCATACCACTACACACATCCGTACACAAATCCCCTCCCTGACCCTGACCCCGACCCCTCCTTTCCTTTTTTTTTTTAGTATTCATGTCTTTAATTTATACCGCCATTACAACTAACACTTCAAGCTGAAGTAAAGGTATTTTTTTTGTTTTAATTCCCTTTTGTTAAATTATCTGTAAACCATATAGGTACAGCTGAAAAATGGAAAAAAACAGCAGGAAAAAGTGTGAATTTGGTTGTATACGTTGTGAAATTGAAATAAAAACTAAGTTAGAAAAAAATAAACACAGTCCGGGCTAGGTGAGGCCGCAGCCAGACCGCCCTCAGTGTTATCGGAACTGCCAGTCTGCATGGGCTAGCAGCTAGCTTAGCCTGCCCTGCTTCCTCGTCTATGTTTTAACTGATCTACACTCACTGGCCACTTTATTAGGTACACCTTGCTAGTACCGGGTTGGACCCCCTTTTGCCTTCAGAACTGCCTTAATCCTTCGTGGCATAGATTCAACAAGGTACTGGAAACATTCCTCAGAGAGTTTGGTCCATATTGACATGATAGCATCACGCAGTTGCTGCAGATTTGTCGGCTGCACATCCATGATGCGAATCTCCTGGTCCACCACATCCCAAAGGTGCTCTATTGGATTGAGATCTGGTGACTGTGGAGGCCATTTGAGTACAGTGAACTCATTGTCATGTTCAAGAAACCAGTCTGAGATGATTCGAGCTTTATGACATGGCGCGTTATCCTGCTGGAAGTAGCCATCAGAAGATGGGAACACTGTGGTCATAAAGGGATGGACATGGTCAGCAACAATACTCAGGTAGGCTGTGGCATTGACACGATGCCCAATTGGTACTAAGGGGCCCAAAGTGTGCCAAGAAAATATCCCCCACACCATTACACCACCACCACCAGCCTGAACCGTTGATACAAGGCAGGATGGATCCATGCTTTCATGTTGTTGACGCCAAATTCTGACTCTACCATCCGAATGTCGCAGCAGAAATCGAGACTCATCAGACCAGGCAACGTTTTTCCAATCTTCTATTGTCCAATTTTGGTGAGCCTGTGCGAATTGTAGCCCCAGTTTCCTGTTCGTAGCTGACAGGAGTGGCACCTGGTGTGGTCTTCTGCTGCTGTAGCCCATCTGCCTCAAGGTTCGACGTGTTGTGCGTTCAGAGATGCTCTTCTGCATACCTCGGTTGTAATGAGTGGTTATTTGAGTTACTGTTGCCTTTCTATCAGCTCGAACCAGTCTGGCCATTCTCCTCTGACCTCTGGCATCAACAAGGCATTTTCGCCCACAGAACTGCCGCTCACCGGATATTTTCTCTTTTTCGGACCATTCTCTGTAAACCCTAGAGATGGTTGTGCGTGAAAATCCCAGTAGATCAGCAGTTTCTGAAATACTCAGACCAGCCCGTATGGCACCAACAACCATGCCACGTTCAAAGTCACTTAAATTACCTTTCTTCCCCATTCTGATGCTCGGTTTGAACTGCAGCAGATCGTCTTGACCATGTCTACATGCCTAAATGCATTGAGTTGCTGCCATGTGATTGGCTGATTAGAAATTTGCATTAACGAGCAGTTGGACAGGTGTGCCTAATAAAGTGGCCGGTGAGTGTATGTTTTAATTGACATGATTACTTGAAAAAACTATATGTATGTAGGCCACATTTCCCTGAACAAATGCAATGATAGACAATATAGTGTCGTGTTTTAAAACCTGCTTCATTGAGTTGCAGTGAATGATCAATTTTTACAATTTATATCTGAAGCCAGCAGCACTCTAATTAATTAGTTCATCTCTTTATTCATTTGGACAACGCTTGATTTCATTAACATCTAATTAAGTGGCTCTGCATTCATTATTTTGACTTTGTTGACTGTGTTTGTGTGTGTGTGTGTGTGTGTGTGTGTGTGTGTGTGTTGTGACAGGAACTTGTTGGAATACCTTCCCGACTGGGTGTGTGACAGCAGGAAGATGGAGGTGCTGGATGTGACGCAGAACCTCCTGTCTGAACTGCCTGCCAGGTGAGTGTCCGTTCTGTAGTCATGTCCGGACTAAACGTCTTGTCATGATGAGTAATGCCAGCAGACACCAGCAGATAAGGTATCTGGACTGCCTACCAGGTGAGTCTCCGTTCTTTTATTTTTTTTATTTTTCCCTTTTTCTCTCAATTTAGTTGCCAATTGATCCCCGTTTTAGTTCAAACACCCACCCTTGTACTGCATGCATTCGCCAACTGCATCTCTCTGGCCGACAGTCTCGAAGGAGACGCCTCGCCACCTTCGTGACAAGGTGAATCCAGGCCGAACCACTGCTTTTTCCGACACACACAGAGATGCATTCATGTGACGAACACAAGCCGACCCCCCCCTCCTGAAGACAGCGTTGCCAATTATTGCTGCTTCATCGAGTCCGGCCATAGTCAGATCTGACGAGACTGAGGCGCGAACCCCGGTCCCCAGTGGGCAACTGCATCGACACAAAGCTGATGCTTAGACCGCTGCACCACCGCGGACTGTGAGTCTCCGTTCTGTAGTGAAGTCCGGACTAAACGTCATGTCATGATGTGTAATGCCAGCAGAAACCAGCAGAGGAGGTATCTGGACTTTCTTCATCACTGACCATATTTCTGTTTGTGCTGCATAACGGAGTTATCCGCATCTCTATTGCGAAGATCCGGTACGTTTACATGATGTTAGAAAAAGTGGATTTATTGTGTTAGTGCGACTAAAACTGGACTTATAAAACACATATAAGCGTGTCAGTCTGACTGAAATCGCACTAAATCGGATTTCTGAAGTGGGACTAACACACCTAGATAATGCGGTTGGGGATGGATTTACTCTGGCATGTATACGCTTCAGTCGGCCCCGAACTGGCCAAGGCGTTCTGCGCATGATCCATAGTTCCCATGGTGACCTTTCACCCGGAAGTGAAACAGCATAGTCTCAACAGTATCAACACGGCAGGTGCTAGAGCGAGAACTACACATTCCTGAACTTTTGTGTCAGCTAAAGGAGTAAAGTGTAGAGTACGTATGAAATGGACAGCGGTGTAAAGTTGTTTTCACCGTTCCACATGGACCCCACTTGCCGCCTGCTAACTTGTTTGTCACGTGTTTGGTATTTGACGCAATAGGTCAACCGGAAGAAGGTCCAACAGCAACTAGCTGAAAGGGGCACATCACCACCTACCGTACCGGGGTCGGACATACTTCCATCAATACATCGATTCTCCCCCGGTTCTTATATACTGGGACAATGACAGTAGTCCAATTACATGTCCTAATCAAGCTCTAACCGTAGCTCGACTTCACTGTGAATGTAAACGTGGTCTCTGTCTCTCTCTCTGTTACTAGATTGCTTGGCTCAAAAAAAAAGAAGAAAGCATTTGAATTTGAATGAGATGTGAAAAGTGAACATTTTTTTTAAATTAAATATTTTCTCTCCATTGTGCTCACACATGCATGTCAGAAGCTCATATTTCCAACATCAGATGTCATACATATGATATGGCTGAAAATAATCACAGCAACCTGATATCAACTAAAACGGATGGCGCTACAGAGTTGATCCTGTTTTCCCTGGTAGTATTACATCTATTACATAGCTACTGTAGCAACAGATGGCCAAAATGTAATTATGCTCTCATTATAAATCAGGGGCACCACCTACTCGGCGTAGGACATTGAAGTAAACCAAATTAATCGGTTTGAGATCTGAAGTTGTAAATTCTCGATTACAGGGATTTCTGTCTTTGGTTTTAGAGAAACACACATACAGCGACTTTCAAAAATAGAGACATTTATTAATGACTAAATGTCTACCAACAATAGAGTAAATGAATAAACAGAAAATCAGAATCAAATATCCATCCATCCACTATATGGACAAAAGTATTGGGACACACCTCTTAATCATTGAATTCAGGTGTTTCATTCAGACCCATTGCCACAGGTGTATAAAATCAAGCAGCTAGCCATGCAGTCTGCATTTACAAACGTGTGAAAGAATGGGTCGTTCTGAAGAGCTCAGTGAATTCAAGCATGGTGCTGTCATAGGATACCACCTTTGCAATAAGTCAGTTTGTGAAATTTCTTCCCTGCTGGATAGTCCATCATCAACTGTAAGTGGTATTATTGAAAAGTGGAAGCGTTTAGGAACAACAGCAACTCAGCCATGAAGTGGCAGACTGCGTAAAGTCGCACAGCGGGGTCAAGGAGTGCTGAGGCGCATAGTGCGTAAAAGTCGCCAACGCTCTGTTGACTCGATAACTGCAGAGTTCCAAACTTCCTCTGGTATTAACATCAGCACAAAAACTGTGCACCAGGAGCTTCATGGAATGGCTTTCCATGGCCAAGAAGCTGCATGCAAGCCTTACATCACCAAGCACAATGCCAAGCGTCGGATGGAGTTGTGTAAAACATGCTGCCACTGGACATTGGAGCAGTGGAAACGTGTTCTGTGGAGTGACGAATCATGCTTCTCTGTCTGGCAGTCTGATGGACAAGTCTGGGTTTGGCGGATGCCAGGAGAACATTGCCAGCCTGACTGCATTGTGCCAACTTTAAAGTTTGGTGGAGGAGGGATAATGGTATGGGGTGATTTTTCAGGAGTTGGGGTAGGCCCCTTAGTTCCAGTGATGGGAAATCTCTTCTGCTCTTCTGGATGAGGACGTAGGTGAGAACATCTGTAAATAGTAGTATCAGTAATAAAAAGATATGCATTAATAAAGAAGAAATGACAAACTGGATGTATGAAGCTAATTCTCTTATCACACTGGCACACAAGTTATTGACAGGCCTAGCTAGTAACAGCTAATGTCCCTTACTGCTGAAAACACTCCAATGTGATCGGGTTCCAGGCTGTTGGGGAGAAAAAGCAGTATGGCGCACCTCGTGTCTAAACTTGCCCAATATGATTGCAGTCTACACCTTGTTTTTTATAATCATTACTGTTCTTTGTTTACCTTGTCTGTCGCTGGGTCTCTTCTCATTTCCTCGTCTGTCTGACTGTCCGTTTGTCTATCTAACCTCCATTTTTCTTTCTGACAGACTGCTCAACAGCCTGAGTCTGAGGAAGCTGCTGGCGGGGAACAACCGTCTGCAGAAAGTGCCCGATCTTCTGGACCATGTCCCCTTGGAGGTCCTTGACCTCCAACACAACCAGTTGAATGAGCTCCCGGAGAGCCTCTTTTTCAAGGCATTAAAGTGAGTCTTTTTCTCACTCTTACTGTCCCCTATCGGGACAAATGACATCACTGTTCAGTTAATATTTTTGTCACAGCACACCTCTTTTTTTTTATTTTGAGATTCTTTATTGATCCTGTGGGGAAATTACACACTGCATTTAACCCATCCTAGCTGTGTAGCTAGGAGCAGTGGGCAGCCGCCATGCAGCACTCGGGGACCAGCTCCGGTTATTTCTTCCTATTGCCTTGGTCAGGGGCACAGACAGGAGTACTAACCCTAAAATGCATGTCTTTTTGATGGTGGGGGAAACCGGCGCACCCGGAGAAAACCCACCGCAGAGACAGGGAGAACATGCAAATTCCACACAGAGGACGACCTGGGCTGACTCCCAAGGTTGGACAGCCCCGGGGTTCGAACCCAGGACCTTCTTGCTGTGAGGCAACAGCACTAACCACTGGGCCACCGTGCCACTCAAGCTGTGACCTCCAACCTCTTCCTCTACATCAGTGATGCTGGGCCATGTGCCATAAAGAGCCACGGGTCCCAACACTACACCATCGGATTTCACTGGTTAACACACCTTCAACCAGACAGGAGGACTAGTCAGTTGGTGTAATGTTGGTGTTGGAATGAAAACCTCCATATACATGACTCTCTTTTGCACATGGTTGAGTATCAGTGCTCTTCATAGTTGATGATGACATTCACAATATGAATTTGAGCACACCAGGGCATGTAGGTCTGGGTTATGGCCTCTTCAGGCTACACAATATTTTCCAACTGGTTATGTAGAATTTTAGTATTTGCATAGAGACTGAGGTCTCAAGTCCACATTTTGAAGGTCTCGGTCTCGGTCTCATCTCTGACTTCACAGCATAATGAGTTGGACTTGACCCATTCTTGTACAGTACGGACTTCTGATAATTTTTCAAGACTGATCAAGTACAAGACTTTAGTTTGCTTTTTTATTTCTAAAATTAATATCAAACTTCCCCTGAGGAAAGCAATCTAATTTGTTTATTTTTTATATTAATTTAGGTTTCTGAAACAGAAAAAGTGTAATCTGAAACATACCTTCCTTGGTGGAGGAGAAAAAGCCTAAATAGATATGATGGTGAACTGAAATTGTCTTTTCCTTCAATGGTAGACTACTACAGTTACAGTCATGATGTTAATTGGACTTGTACTGCTCTGGTGTCAGTCTTTACATAAGTTTTGGTCCCACTGGTGTTGAGTTGGACTCACCACTTTAAAATCTTGGACTTAACTCAGACTCGCCCCCTAAAGACTCAGTCTGGACTTGGTCTCAGCTTAGGTGGTCTTGACTACAAAGCTATATTTAAGATCAGACTAGACCAATAGTACTCAACCATGTACCATGGAGGACAGAGTATGTAGGTTTTCATTCAAATTGGACTCTATGCCAGGTAGTTTCACTGATTAGCACACCTTCAACCAGAGAGATTCTAGATTCAAGATTGCAGTCAGGTCGTCCACCAGGTGCATGCCCAGGAACTTGATGTTACTGATCCTCTCTACTATGGCGCCATTGATGCTCAGCGGCGTATGATGGTGCCTGCTGGCCTTCCTGAAGTCAGTCACCATCTCTTGTTTTATTTATATTCAGGGAGAGATTGTGGGATTTGCACCATGCTGTTAGCTGCTCCACCTCCATCCTGTATGCAGATTCATCATCATTGCTGATGAGACCCACTACTGTTGTATCATCTGCAAACTTGATGATGTGGTTGGTGTCAAATTTGGCAGTACATTCATAGGTTAGCAGGGTGAACAAGAAGGGGCTCAGGACACTGCCCCTGGGGTGAAGCTGTGCTCACTAAGATGGAATTTGATGTGTGGCTGCCCACCCTGACTGTCTGCTACCTTTGCATCAGGAAGTCGAGGACCCAGTTGCAGGTGCCAGTGTCCACATCCAGCAACCTCAATTTCTCCACCAGTTCTTGTGGTATGATAGTGTTAAATGCTGAGCTGAAATCGATGAGGAGGATCTTGGCATAGATGTTCTTCCCTTCCAGGTGTGACAAAGTGAGGTGGAGTGTGGTTGATATTGCGTCTTTTGTGGATTGGTTGGCTCTATATGCAAACTGTAGGGGATCTAGGTTTGCAGTGAGGCAGGCCTTGATGTGCTGCATGACAAGCTGCTCATGGCACTTCATAACTATGGGAGTGAGGGACACAGGGCGGAAGTCATTTATACAGGCGGGGTTGGACTTTTTGGGCAGAGGAATGACAGTGGCACTTCTCAGGCAGGGACTTGACTTGACTTGAGACTTGACTGAGCGAGGTGTTGAAGATGTCTGCAAAAACATCTTTCAGCTGTTCTGCGCAGTCCTTAAGAACACGCCCAGGTATGTTGTCTGGCCCCACAGCTTTAAGTGGGCTGATGCTGGCAAAAGCCTTCTTTACCGGCTGTAGACAGCTGCAGTATCTGGTCGCTTGGTGATGGTGGAAGTGTCTGTGCCCGCCTGCCACCTGTTGTTGGCGGCAGGCTTACCTCAAAACATACAAAAAAGTCATTGCGTTTGTCTGGTAGAGAGGGATCTTTATGACATGCCAAGTGCCGTGTGTCTTTATTATCATTGAGGTGGCTGTTGAGCCTTTATCCATACAGTCTCTTTGCCTCCTTGATACCCTGGGACAGATTTCTCTTGGCCAGTCTGTATGCTGCAGTGTCTCCAGATCCGAATGCAGCATTTCGGGTTCTCGGTAGCGAACCAACCTCCCCATTCAACCAGGGTTTCTGGTTGACCTGCTTCTTGATAGTTTTGACATCAGTCACATCATCTATGTACTTGTTAATATAGCCTATGAAAGATGCTGTGTATTCCTGTAAGTCAGTGACATTCTTATATGTTACTGCCACTTTTTAAAAATGTCCCATTGTGTGTTTCAAAGCAGTCCTGCAGTGATGAAATTGCCTCGTGTGGCCACATTCGGACTTCTTTGAGCACTGGTTTCTCTCGTTTCACCCAAGGTCTGTGTGCTGGAGACAGCATAACAGGTGATCAGAGTTGCCAATGTGGGGGAGGAGGTCTGCTTTATAGGAGCTCTTAATGTTTGTGAAAATAAGGTCTAGTGTGTTATCACCCCTTGTTGCAAAATTCACATGCTGGTAAAACTTTGATAAAACAGACTTGAGACTTACCTGGTTGAAATCTCCTGCAGCAGTGAAGAATGCATCAGGGTGAGCCCTCTGTTGTTTACTAATGGTGTAGAGTTCCTTCATAGCTGCCTTCACATTAGCATTCGGTGGTACATAGACTGCCACAGTGACAATCGCCATCAGCTCCCATGGCAAGTAAAAGGGTCGGCACTTCCCTGTCATGAACTCTATGTGCGATGAACAGAGTGTAGAGACTACCTCGGCATCTTGGCACCACCATTTGTTTGGGCCGTCTCCCTGGAGCTTTCCAGATCGTGAGGCTGCTCTATGGAGTGTAAGCCCATCCAACTGAATCATGGTGTCTGTAATGTTTTCATTTAGCCATGTCTCTGTAAACACGGAGACATGGCAGTTCTTCATGCTGTGCTGGGAAGCTCTCAAAAGTCTGATATAGTCCATTTTGCTGTGCAGAGAACAAACGTTAGCCAGCATGATTGTTAGCAGTTAGCCTAGCTTGCACACCTCTGTGCTTGACACGGCTTCCGTGTCCTGTCACACCACTTTCGGTGTTTCCTCTCGGCCGCAGCTCCGGGCAGGGCCGTTGTCTCTCACTACATCCATAAACCTACTCTTTGGCCTTCCTCTTCTTTTCCTCTTGCCTGGCAACTCCATCAACAGCATCCTTCTCCCAATATACCCAGCATCTCTCCTCCACACATGTCCAAACCATCTCAATCTCACCTCTCTTGCTTTGTGTCCAAACCGTCCAACCTGAGCTGACCCTTGTACCTAATCCTGTCCATCTTCTTCACTTCCAGCGAAAATCTTAACACATTCAACTCTGCCACCTCCAGCTCCACCTGTCTTCAAACTATACAACATAGCTGGTCTCACTACCATCTTGTAAACCTTCCCTTTCACTCTTGCTGGTACCCTTCTATCACAAATCACTCCTGACACTCTTCTCCACCCGCTCAATCCTGCCTACACTCTCTTCTTCACTCCCCGTTACTATGAACAGTTGACCCCAAATATTTAAACTCATCCACCTTTGCCACCTCTACTCCTTGTATCCTTATCATTCCGCTGTCCTCCCCCTTGTTCACGCATATGTAGTCTGTCTTGCTCCTTCTGACTTTCATTCCTCTTCTCTCCAGTGCATACCTCCACCTCTCCAGACTCTCCTCAACCTGCTCCTTACTCTCACTACACATCACAATGTCATCTGCGAATATCATAGTCCACAGCAACTCCTTTCTGATCTCGTCCGTCAACCTGTCCATCACCATTGCAAACAAGAAAGGGCTCAGAGCCGATCCTTGATTTAATCCCACCTCCACCTTGAACCCAACTGTCATTCCTACTGCACACCTCACTACTGTCGCACTGCCCTCATACATATCCTGCACCACTCCTACATACTTCTCTGCAACTCCCGACTTCCTCATACAATACCACACCTCCTCTCTTGGCACCCTGTCATATGCTTTCTCTAAATCCACAAAGACACAATGTAACTCCTTCTGACCTTCTCTATACTTCTCCATCAACATTCTCAAAGCAAACATCACATCTGTGGTGCTCTTTCCTGGCACGAAACTGTACTGCTGCTCGCTAATCATCACCTCTCCTCTTTACCTAGCTTCCACTATGCTTTTCAATGTCTTCATGCTGTGGCTGATCAACTATATACCTCTGCACCTACACACTACAAAGGATAAAATTACCAATTTTTGCCTCTGACACTCCAAGTCTGTTGGATCAGGCCGTGATTATCAGTCTGAGGAGGTCATTAAGTAGTACTGTGTGTGTGTGTGTGTGTGTGTGTGTGTGTGTGTGTGTGTGTGAGAGAGAGATGGGGGAGGCGCGGTTGGAACTGTCTGGTCTATAAAACCTGAGCTTCATTTCCTGTGGTTAATTGCATAAACATCCATAAGTGCTTTAAGTACTCTAATGCACTTTGCTGTCTCTAATATTTAGATGTAAATATCATCAACTGCTCTTTTCCCCTTTTCCACTACATGGTACCGGCTCGACTCGCAGAGTCTCAGTGTAGCTGGTCTGCATTGATTTTGGTACCCCTTCCAGTTTTTTTTGGAACTTTGACAAAGGTGGTACCAGAAAAGTAACAGTTACCAAAATGCCAGTACATTCCAGTAATGGAAAATGAAAAAGTCGAGTTGAGTTTAGCCGGTACCATGTAGCGCAAAAGGGGCATAAGTCTGGTTGGTAACTTAGGGTGTTTCTGAAAGCCTTTATTTTCTTGCTGTATCTGGGACATTAATTTTTTAACAGTGAATACCTGTACCCAAGATTGATAGGGAAAGAATGATAGGCTACCTGCATTAGTTTTAGGGCGCTCTGAATGGAGGAAGATTTTCTTTCAAACTAGGGAGAACTATTTCTTAAATCACCACATTGCATGAGTAGCAATGTAAAAAGGTCCAGAATTTGTGACATTAAGATGAATAATGTCTCTTCTACATGTAACCTAAATAGTGTTAAATAAAACTGCAAAAACTGGAGACTTGGTGTAACAGTGAGCTTTATTTCTAAATGTACATTTAGAGAGAAGCACAGAAACAGAAAGGAAAAAGAAAGGACGGGCTGACTTCTAATCCCCCTTCATCCCACGTGACACTTGGTGCTTTTTGCAGTTCATCAGTTCATCCTTTCTGACAGGAGGAGCTATGCTACCAAACCAAAGCCTTTTGCCTCGATGACCCAGAAAACTAAAATCCTCACCGTGTTGGCGTGTTCTATGGATGGAAAACATCTGAGTGAAAAAGCATCTGACATATTTGGCACAAAACAAACGTTTGGATTTTAAGACATTACTGAAATTTCAGTCCAGTCAAACTGAAGTGTTTTCCTCATTTTCCATTTCCTTAAATGGAATGAAATTGTTATTGGCAGAAGTCTCTAGGGTGTTAAAACCATTGCCATCCCCTTAAGTCTTCATGCCTGAGTGGAATATGGTCCCTTTGCCTCTTTTGGTTGCTACTTCTGTCGTTATACCATGAACGGTATGGTACATTTTGTTATCCGGACAGGAACACAAGGAGTGGAAGCCGGGTCAACTGGTGTTTACTTGCTCTTATTTATTCTGTTTCATGTCCTCCAAACTGAGAGACAAGCATTGTCACCATATAAAAATGAATAGAGATACAAGCCAAGTCAAGTCAATTTTATTTGTATAGCCCGATATCACAAATTATAAATTTGCCTCAAGGGGGTTTACAGCAACACAACATCCTGTCCTTAGACCCTCTCATCGGATAAGGAACAACTCCCTAAAAAAACCTTTAACAGGGAGGAAAAATGGGGAGAAACCTCAGAGAGCGCAACAGAGGAGGAAAAAATACACTGAAATACACTGAATTTGAAATAGCTGAAGAGACTAATAAAATATCAGGAATAAGGTGATGTTAGTTTTAGACATTTAAGAAAATTTTAAAAAAGATTTTAAGAAATTCTTTTATAAATAAAAAAAATGATTCTTTACGTGTCAAAATGAAGAATTTATTTTCATGTAATTCCAATCTTAAACTTGGCGTTCCCACTGACTATAAGACAGGGGTTTTACTTCATGGTCTGTTCAATATGATTTACGTTACCCTCAACTAAAAAATATATAATGCACTCTCATCCCAAGGCATCATATAGCGATGCTATTCACAAAACGTGGATATATGATGTGCAAGGTACCCTTCAGCATCTGTATGAGACACAGTGGATGTTCCGTAGTGAAACATACAGGCTAAGTTGTTCGGCCCTGTGATGGCCTGGCGGCCTGTCCAGGGTATCGCCCCGCCTGCTGCCCAGTGACTGCTGGGATAGGCTCCAGCATGCCCGTGACACCGAGAGCAGGGTAAGCGGTTTGAATAATGGATGAGTGGAGGCGAAGTTGTGGTTGGTTAACCTGCCACATACAGACGTGAAAGTCGTCGTTAACCCACCACGTCTCATCCAAACAACAAACCCTATGTTGCATGTCACACAGTAACGGTATCAAAGTCTGATTTCCAGGGATAAAAGTGGGATCTAAAATCCAACAATATTATCCATACAAACATGTATAGAGATAGCATCGTAATATCTTTAATTGAATCGGGCATGTTTTGAAGCAGCATATTTCTTTTGTCTATCCTTGCTCCTAGCTTAAAATACTTGAACGTGTCAGCCAACGCCCTGGAAAGCGTTCCTCCCAGTGGTACATCAGAGGACAGCCTCAGCACCTTGCAGGAGCTCTACCTGACGGAGAACAACTTAAACGAGAACTGTGGCGCTCTGCTGGTGGGACACCAGAATCTACGAGTCCTTCACATCGCCTACAACCAGCTCCTCTCCTTCCCCGCCAGGTGGAGTAGACTCATTTCCTTCGATGGTCACTGAGGTTTCTTTCCACCGCAGCCATCAGTCATT
Organism: Lampris incognitus; assembly: GCF_029633865.1. Classification (NCBI taxonomy): domain Eukaryota; kingdom Metazoa; phylum Chordata; class Actinopteri; order Lampriformes; family Lampridae; genus Lampris; species Lampris incognitus. The sequence goes on along the minus strand of NC_079214.1, from coordinate 5,250,848 downwards.
AAGTTAACGGTTCTCAATCAGGTCCTCAGGTACCTCCAGTGCTGCTGGTTTTCTATTCTACAACATAGTTCAGTATATTCACCTGATGTTCCAGGTGTAAAGCCTCCCTGATTAGAGGCTGAATAACTGGAACAACAGACGACTGTATTGAACAACCTAGTAGAAAAGAAAACCAGGGATGTCCGGGTGGCGTGGTGGTCTATTCCGTTGCCTACCAACACAGGGATCTCCAGTTCGAATCCCCGTGTTACCTCCAGCTTGATCGGGTGTCCCTACAGACACAATTGGCCATGTCTGCGGGTGGGGAGTCGGATGTGGGTATGTGTCCTGGTCGCTGCACCAGCGCCTCCTCTGGTCGGTTGGGGCACCTGTTCAGGGGGGAGGGGGAACTGGGGGGAATAGTGTGATCCTCCCACGTGCTACGTCCCCCTGGCAAAACTCCTCACTGTCAGGTGAAAAGAAGCAGCTGGCAACTCCACATGTATGGGAGGAGGCATGTGGTAGTGAAGCCCTCCCCGCATCGGCAGAGGGGGTGGAGCAGCAACCAGGACGACTCAGAGGAGTGGGGTAATTGGCCGGATACAGTTGGCGTGAAAAGGGGTCTGCTACATACTAAGTAAGGGATAATCTACGATGAGTTGGTCGTCTATCAAAAAATAATTACCCTTGCGGAGGTGAACTCCATCTGGTGTGCATCAGGAGGTTCTTCGCCTCCACAGCGATCCTTGATTTTCAATAGAAGATCACCTCATAGTGGATTACCATACTTATTACACAGCTTTACCTGATGAAAGAAGTCAGTAAACTGACAGAAAATATTCATTTGAAATGATTTTGACCAGATGTCTTTCTATATGTTTGGCTTGCTAACATTAGCCTACAAAGGTTTCATCAAATGCATTAACCTGGAACAGAACAGGAACAGTGATGAGGCCACAGATTGACAACAGTCATGACAACAGTCTGTTATCCAGAAACAACTGAACACAGAATTCTGTAAATGACCAATCAGAATCCAGTGTTCAACATAACTGTGTAATAAGGGAATACGATGCATACTAATAATACTCAGCAATACTACATACTGTTGGTACTTACTATCCATTAAAATGCATTTAGTATCCAGTGTAAATCTATTATTACCTTCAGTAAACCAAAGGAAGTGACGGCAATTGGGTACGGCTTGTGCAACCTACATCTCCGTGGTAACTATGCAAAGTTGCTATTTTCTTCCAGAGTGCAGTCGATTGATATTAGATTTTGTATAGTAGTACACATCCTGGCAGTTTAAATATGCTATATTTTTCCATACTACCAACATTTTAATGTTGCATACCAGAAATGGGCACTATGTTGTGCGTACTATGGCTGCAGTACAGGTAATCGGACACTACCTAGCAGTACCCGAGGACCTGATTGAGAACCACAGATTTAGAGGTTTCATCAGAGAGTAAAATACAGGTCAAGGCACATGGGAAACAAACAGAAATTTGATTTAACACAAAGTCATTCATCAGTCCAGGTAATTTTGGGTATTTTTTGGTCATTTCAGTCATCTGAACCTTGATGAAATTTCAGGACATTGTCTCAAAAGCAAACTGAGAGATGAGGTAAATTTGGGGCTTTTTTAACTTACCTGGTATCAGATTTCTGTCTGCAGTTGTTGATGCTGCAGTTTGAACTTCACACACATTGATATTACCGTAATTTAAACATCTGTGATCTCACAGGCTGCTTTTTCCAGTGGTCTGGAAGGTCTGCTTTGTGGATGCTCGTGAATGCTAGCTAAAGCCATTGGTTCTCAACCTGGGGGTTAGGACCCCCAAGGGGGTAACAAGATCATTTCTGGGGGTCGGCTGATGGTTGTAGAGAAAACAAGCATGAAACCACCCAGATCCACAGCACACCTGATGTAAAAAATAGGTGTACTGTCTCTTTAACTGCCGTGCCGTCACAGTATAAAAGGGGGTGCGCGCTGCACTGGCCCTCAGTACTTCAAGACTCCTTGAGAGAGTAACATTAGAGAGAATGCAGTACTAAAAGTCTGTACTTGAGTAGATAATAAGTCATTCTTCATATCAGGATCAGCTTGAAAAAAGATTGCAGGCATCGAATGTTGCAGAAAAAGTAACATAAATCATTGTCACCTTTAAAAACACATGAAATTTATTGTCACATGATTCACCTGAAGACATGCCTCAGCAATAACAGCTTCTGTGCAAATAACAGGGGTACATTTTAAGCATACCCTGGGTCCAGCCGTCTTGGTGGCTATCGTGCATGGAGGAATGGTTGTCGAGAAGATCGGAGGACAACAGCAGACTAATGAATCAGAACCAGAATCAGGAACACTTTATTTGTCATTTCATTTCATTTCATGCACTTGCGCACATGAAATGAAATTAAACATGGTTTCCCCCTGCCCACAGCAGTGCAACACAAAGACAAAAACACATCCAAGAACTACAAGACCACGCGTTTCCAAACTAACACATATATCTAAACTAAACAAACAAAAATCACTGTCCAGGAGAACGAACGCCAGCCAGGATGACTGTAGGAGCTGCCGGTCTGCATGGGCCAGCAGTTAGCTTAGCCTGCCCCGCTTCCACGTCCTGTCAGACCACCCTGTGTGTTACCTCTTCGGGCACAGCTCCAGGCAGGGCCGTGGTCCCCCACTAATGCTGCGTTCCAGACAACTCAGAAGTTGAGATTTTCCGATCTCCTACTAGAAAAAGTACAATGGAACGCCACTCAAAGTCGGAGTTCCTACTTGTAAACTTGGGACAAATCCATCAATCCCACCTTAATGGAGAAGCAGTTGTCTGGCATCACACAATAATGGCAGTACCCATGGAGGTGAACAGTGTAAATGGTAAACCATCACCTAAAAGGAAACGTAAAGTATATTTGCCTCTACTTAATTAAGAATACATCCATCCATCCATCCATGCATTATCCAAGCTGCTTATCCCAATTGGGGTCACGGAATGCTGGAGCCTATCCCAGCAGTCACTGGGCGGCAGGCGGGGATACACACTGGACAGGCCGCCAGCCCATCACAGGGCCCACACACACACGCGCACACACACACACACACACACACACACACACACACACACACACACATTCACACCTAGGGACAATTTAGTATGGCTGATTCACCTGACCTACATGTCTTTGGACTGTGGGAGGAAACCAGAGCCCCCGGAGGAAACCCACACAGACACGGGGAGAACATGCAAACTCCACTCAGAGGACGACCCGAGACGACCCCCAAGGTTGGACAGCCTCTGGGTTCAAACCCAGGACCTCTTGCTGTGAGGTGACTGCACTAACCACTGCACCACCGTGCTGCCTAAGATAATAAAGCATTTCATAACACCTGCTCTGCATGAAAACTGATGTCACAATGTGTCGCCAGTGTCATTAGGGAGCTGGTTACGGTGATCAGTCTCTGCACAGAAGTTATTTGGGAAAATGTTCAAAACACCAGTTTGTCATGGCCAGCCATGTTTTTTGTTTACATGCGGCTTTGTGTACCTGGAATGCATGGAGGTCAGAAATTGGACATTTCAACTGGGAAATTCCGACCTCGGACTTTGAATGTAACGCAGCATTCGCGTCCTTCTCAAGATTATCCGTGAGTGAGTGATCACACATTTTATTTATTTATTTGTTTATTATTTTCCCTCTCTCTCCCCAATTGTACTTGGCCAGTTACCTCAGTCTTCTGACCCGTCCCGGTCTCTGCTCCACCCCCTCTGCCGATCCGGGTAGGGCTGCAGACTACCACATGCCTCCTCCCATACACGTGGAGTCTCCAGCCGCTTCTTTTCACCTGACAATGAGGAGCTTTGCCAGGAGGATGTAGCGCGTGGGAGGATCACGCTATTCCCCCCAGTTCCCCCCTCCCCCCTGAACAGGCGCCCTGACCGACCAGAGGAGGCGCTAGTGCAGCGACCAGGCCAATTGTGTCTGTAGGGACGCCCAATCAAGCCGGAGGTAACACAGGGATTTGAACTGGCGATTCCTGTGTCGGTAGGCAACGGAATAGACCGCTACGCCACCCGGACACCCTGAGTGACGACAGTTTGCGAAGCATAGCCCACGGTGGCAGTTCCATGGCACCGTGAGGAAAAATAAAACAACATATTTCAGACTGGGGAGTGGCTTTTACATTACATCTCCTGTACCAGTGATATAATTTGCCTTGGAATAGATTTTATTGAGTGTGTTCGTGAGAGTCAAAGTGGGCTGTTAATTCAATAAATCTGTAAACACTAATTAAAGCCAAAGTCTAATTAGTTCTGTCTGTGGGCAAAGCAGCGGTCTGCCTGTATGAGGTTGGTAGCGGTCATGTTTTATATTGCAGTAATTCCTGAACAGTCTCAGCCAGACAGTTTATGAGCGATCAGTGTGTTGGGGGGGATTTGCGAACACCAACCTCATTCTGGGGGGGGGGGGGGGTCGCACCTCGAAAAGGTTGAGAACCACTGGCTAAAAGGAGGCAAATTTCCCTCTTTCCATCCTTCCATTATTTATCCAGTCAGTCATTACTGAATGGTAATAAGATGAAATCCTCAGCTCATCATGATGTGTGAATAATAAATTAATAATAACTGGTTTGATTTCAGAGTTTATGGGAATATGCTGATTGGTATGACATTTTATATATTCTGCTACTACAACTTTCAGCTGCTCCCGTTAGTGGTCACCACAGCAGTGACCCCTAACCACATTTTATATATTCTAATGACAAAAAATGACGTTCCAAGCAGCAGAAAAAAATGATAAAAGACCATACTGACAGTTCTTATTGCACCGGAGGAACATTTTATATTTCTGGAAAAAAAAATGTTTATTTTTTATTTCTGTTTTTTTTTTTGTTACCCCTTTTTCTCCGCAATTGTGTCCGGCCAATTATCCCACACTTCCGAGCCATCCCGGTCGCTGCTCCACCCCCTCTGCTGGTCCGGGGAGGGCTGCAGACTAACACATGCCTCCTCCGATACATGTGGAGTCACCAGCTGCTTCTTTTCACCTGACAGTGAGGAGTTTCATCAGGGGGACGTAGCGCATGGGAGGATCACGCTATTCCCCCCCAGTCCCCCCCCCGAACAGGCGCCCCGACCGACCAGGGGAGGCGCTAGTGCAGCGACCAGGACACATTCCCACGTCCCGCTTCACACCTGCAGACACGGCCAATTGTGTCTGTAGGGATGCCCCACCAAGCCAGAGGTAGCATGGGGATTCGAACCACTGATCCTCGTGTTGGTAGGCAACGGAATAGACCACCACGCTACCCGGATGCCCATGTTTCCGAAATTTAAAGAGCCTGGGTCAAAGTAAATAGAGACATGAATTCACCTTTTACCTTCTCTGATTGCTGACACCATCCTTAAAGTCCCGCGACTGCAGCTCAGCTGACTCCGTTTGGTCTGGTGCTCTTGTGTCTGTAGTAAGCTGAGTAAGCTGGATCTTCTGGAGGAGCTGAATCTGTCTGGGAACAAGCTGAAGACAATCCCATCCACCGTCTCCAGCTGCAAGAGGATGCACACGCTCATTGCACACTCCAACCACATCAGCATCTTCCCAGAGATCCTCAACCTGCCGGAGATCAAGGTCAGACTTCAGACTTTGGTGTCAGCCAAGCAGTGTGTAAACCTCCACCCGACTTGCACAGGCAGTACGCCTGTGTATGGAGTTTGTGTTTCATGTGTGTGCATGCACATATTTTCATATTTCTGTTCTTTTGTCTCAATGTCTGTGCACCTTTGTGTGTGTGTGTGTGTGTGTATAGCTGGTAGACCTGAGCTGTAATGAGCTGACTGAGATCATCTTGCCGGACTCGCTGCCGGCCACTTTGCAAGAACTGGACCTGACCGGCAACAGCAGCCTGATGTTGGAGCCAAAGACACTTAACCTCTTCAGGTGAGACAAGAAAAGAAAAAATACCCACGTAAAGATGCCTGAAAAACACCATCATTTGGTGCTCTGTTGTAAAAACTGTGGTTTTAGCAGCAGGAGTAGCAGAAAAGAATAAGTATTCGTCAGACACCTGCAGTAGTTATCAAACTACTGAGGTCATTTGCTACATAGTAAACATAGTGTCATAGTAGTACTATATGAAGTAGAAGTACATTTGCTGCACAATAGTCACATCATAATAGTTATATATGAAGTGGTTGTCGTTGTACATTTGCTGAATAGCAATTATATCATAGTAGCTCTGTATAAATAGTAGTAGTAAGGGCGTCCGGGTAGGATCAGTGGTTCAAATCCCCGTGTTATCTCTGGCTCGGTTTGGCGTCCCTACAGACACAATTGGCCGTGTCTGCGGGTGGGAAGCCGAATGAGGGTGTGTCCTGGTCGCTGCACTAGTGCCTCCTCTGGTCGGTCGGGGTGCCTCTTCAGGGAGGAGGGGGAACTGGTGGGAATAGTGCAATCATCCCACGCGCTACTTCCTCCTGGTGAAACTCCTCACTGTCAGGTGAAAAGAAGCGGCTGGTGACTCCACATGTACGGGAGGAGGCATGTGGTAGTCTGCAGCCCTCCGCGGATCAGCAGAGGGAGTGGAGCAGTGACCAGGATGGCTCGGAAGAGTGGGGTGATTGGCCAATGGGGGAGAAAAGGGGGGGGGTAAAATAATAATAATAATAAAATGGATGGCACCGTTATACCACCTGCTTAGGCAGCAGAGGCGTAGGGTGGGGCGTTTTGTTGGGTCTTGTCTCAACTCATTGGATCTATTGTTGGACCTCTTCATGGTGAACTCAAAACCTCACAAGTAAACCAGTTTCTAAAGACTGAAAAGGGTTATCAGAAATGGAGATAAAGAATAACAATTTTCCAACATGTTCAGTGCTATCGAATTTCAGAATATCCCCTACTGTGTTTCCTTCGTTAGCCACATCCCCACCCTGAAGCTGGACCAGAAGTCAGCTGTGGCGGCAGGAGACTCGCTGGGAACCTCCACCGTCTGGAACCACGGCTATTCTGAGATGAGTGGCCAAAGGAACAAGTGAGCGGGATTGAATTTATGGGAACAGAGATACCACCTCTTCTTGTAGTGTCACGAGTCAGGTTTCCATCCAACTGTCCAGTAGATTATATACACAAGTGATTAAATGAGCCAATCAAAAACGAGTCAACATCAGACAGGTTTACATACTAGTGTTCTTTTCATTCAGCTAATGGCCACATGTTATACTATCTGAAGTCAACTGCAAATGATAGTGACAGAAATACACACAAACACAGTGTCCAGGTAGCGTAGCGGTCTATTCCGTTGCCTACCAACACGGGGATCCCCGGTTTGAATCCCCATGTTTCCTCCGGCTTGGTCGGGCGTCCCTACAGACACAATTGGCTGTGTCTGGGGGTGGGAAGCCGGATGTGGGTATGTGTCCTGGTCGCTGCACTAGCGCCTCCTCTGGTCAGCCGGGCGCCTTTTCAGGGGGAGGGGGAACTGGGGGGATTAGCGTGATCCTCTCATGCGCTACGTCCCCCTGGTGAAACTCCTCACTGTCAGGCGAAAAGGAGCGGCTGGCGACTCCACATGTATGGGAGGAGGCATGTGGTAGCCTGCAGCCCTCCCCGGATCAGCAGAGGGGGTGGAGCAGCGACCGGGACGGCTGAGAAGAGTGGGGTAATTGGCCAAGTAAAATTGGGGAGAAAAAGGGGTAACAATCCCAAAAAAAAAAAGAAAAGAAAAAGAAATATACACAAACACTTTACAGCCCCTTGAGGCAAATTTGTGATATCGGGCTATACAAATAAAATGACAATGAGCTGGAAACATCCATTTAAGATGAAAAAACAGCCGATAATGTGATTAGATGAGATGAGATGAGTATTTCTTCTTTTTATTCAGGAAGTGTATTTCCATTAGCAAAAGATCACATTTCAGGTTTTATGATATTTGCCTTTGCAACCAAGCTTTTCTTTTTTTAATTCAAAACAACATTTGCATAAAATTTATTTGGAAGCAGGGTTAGTGTGTGGACACACAGCAGAGCCTTGTTTCCCTGAACCTGACTGAAAACACTTCCAGTCCTTCCTCACTACTGACATGGTCACACTGGTCTGTTGTGCTGGAGCTGCACAGGCCCGGACGGGATGTCTTCCCCTGACTGTCTGAATTAGTAATGGACCGGCATCAAGCCCGTCTGTGCATCTCATTTAACACCAGAACCACCGGGTTTCACTCCTGCCTGAAACGACCATGGCAGTTTTCAGAGTTTAATTACATTACATTACAGTCATTTAGCCGACGCTTTTCTCCAAAGCGACTTACAATAAGTGCATCATTTAACGTAGGAAATCAGGAGAACTACTAGTCATCAGAGGTCATAAGTGCATGTAAACAAGCATCTAAGAGCAAAACCAGTGCTAAAGTAAAAGTGCAATAAAGATTTTTTTTTTTAATGAGTGAATACAATAAGTGCTAAGAACAAGTAACAGGGTACCAGTAGTTCTTAAAGAGGTGAGTTTTCAACCTGCGCCGAAAGATGGTCAGCAACTCCGCTGTTCTGACATCAGTGGGGAGTTCAGTCCACCACTGTGGGACCAGGACAGCACAGAGCCGTGACCGGGTCGATCGGCAGCAGGGGCCTCTGAGCGACGGGGCAACCAGGCGTCCCGAGGCAGCAGAGCGAAGTGGTCGGGTGGGGGTGTAGGGCTTGACCATGGCCTGGAGATAGGAAGGAGCTGTTCCTTTCACTGCCCTGTAGGCTAGCACCAGAGTCTTACACTGGATGTGAGCAGCTACTGGGAGCCAGTGTAGGGACATGAAAAGGGGAGTTGTGTGGGAGAACTTAGGGCGGTTGAACACCAAACAAGCTGCAGCTTTCTGAACAAGCTCCAGAGGTCTGATGGCCGACGCCGGGGCGCCAGCAAGGAGGGAGTTGCCGTAGTCCAGCCGGGAGATGACCAGAGCCTGGATGAGCACCTGTGCCGTCTCGTCAGTGAGGAATGGGCAAATCCTCCTGATGTTATAGAGGAGAAATCTGCATAATAACTGAATAATAACTTTGTGGGGGAAAAAATACAGTTTTAGATCGATTGCGCAAAGAAAAAAGGTTATGATAAGATTTTCCTAAAACAACCATGAGCCGTCATCATGACCGCTCGTCATTTGCACGTGATTGTGCACGTCATGACGTGTGATGGTCGCATCATTTCCTTCGCGAAGTTCATTGCTCTGCCCTAGAAACTATATATATATATATGTATATATATATACACACATCTCAACAGCGGCATACTGATATATACTATATATATCAGTATGCCGCTGTTGAGATGTTTTGACCGGGGAGGATGAACACTTGTGCAGCGGCAAACACATATGTGTTGGAAACAACGCCAGCAGGAAAAAAGACAGAAATGTGATGCTGATGTTGCCATGACAACCAATATGGCTGTACAACAGTGTTCCCATATAGTGTGATGTAGTGTAATACATTACACTGTCTGTTAGCTTTGGTCCCCGGATCCTTTTTTTTCTTTTACTTTGTTTATAGGGTTTTTTTTTCTTAAAAATATACATATACACAAAAATTAAAACACACAACTCCCCCCCTCCCCTGGACACCCCAAAAAAAACCCCAAAACAAACAAAATCATCAATTAAACATGTATGAAAAAAGGACTTTGTTTGTTAGAATTGGAACCACTCAATAGTCAGACACCTAGTGGTAAGTACATATATGCACACAAACATGCACACACACACACATACAATATATGCACATACTTATACACAAATAAAGAGATATACATACCCACACATCTCAATACACATATTTAAGTACAGGCAGACGGGCTCATTGACAATAACACATGAATAAGGCAACAATAACACATGAATAGGGCAATAATAACACGTGGATAGGGCAACAATAACACATGAATAGGGCAACAGTAACACATGACTAGGGCACTTATTCCAGCTAAATTATCCCGAATTATCAAAGCGCCACCCATTCCTAGTCCTAATACTTAGAATAAAAGGGTGGTTGCTGTAGTTGTTGGGTAAAAATGGTAGTTGTCCAGGATCCATTTTTACAAGGGTGGGAACTGTTTACTGCTGAGCTGACGGCACACCAGCCACAATGGCTGCTACACCTGGTTTGTAGTTCTGCTACACCTGGTTTGTAGTCCTGCTACACCTGGTTTGTAGTCCTGCTACACCTGGTTTGTAGTTCTGCTACACCTGGTTTGTAGTCCCACTGACAGAGCGGTGGACAGATTAGAGAAACCACAGATTTGCGGTTTAAGATACAAAAGGCTTTGGACCGTTTGGCTTTCAGTTATATGAGTGTAAGACTGGCCCACGCAGCAGTGTCCCCTATCAGTCCTCTCTGTTTCTTTAAGCTCGAGTCTCCCCGTGTTTATGTATCTGTGAGTGACACCGCTGCACTGTCGGGGGATTGTCGTCCCCTGCTGGCTAATGTGTACCTTTTCTGGGGGAAAGGTTGTGTGTCTCTGTGCTGGCAGTAGACCGGTTCGGGGATGGCGCGGAAGCAGCCTACGGCATCTTTGACGGCGACCGCAATGAGGAAGTGCCTCGGCTGCTGCAGTGCACCATGGGAGATGTTCTGTCAGAGGAACTCCAGCACTCCAGCGTGGACAGTGTGTACATGTGCAACACCTTCCTCACGTCCCACAGGTAAGCCCATCGAATACGCCACTCATATCGATTTAAAAGCGGACAGCTCGGCTCAGAGGGGTTCATTTCAGAAGAGCGATAATGAGCTGTGTTGATTTGAGCACGGCAGCGTTTCCCCTCGGTCACAGTTTTCAAAGCACAGTAGATGCTGTGAGGAGGTTTGATGTAGTGATGTCTACACCTCCCCATGTTTGAATTTGAATTGTTTGAAGAATTTATTCGGGGAAGCAGACTCGGGTTTTAAGCTTTTCTAACACACGGGGCTTCAAATAAATGCCTTTGTTTTTCCCTTTTTCTCCCCAATTGTACTTGGTCAATTACCCCACTCGTCTGAGCCACCCTGGTCTCTGCTCCACCCCCTCTGCTGATCTGGGGAGGGCTGCAGACTACCACATGCCTCCTCCCATACATGTGGAGTCACCAGCGGCTCCTTTTAACTTGACGGTGAGGAGTTTCACCAGGGGGACATAGCGCATGGGAGGATCACGCTATTCCCCCCAGTTCCCCCTCCCCCCCGAACAGGCGCCCCGACCGACCAGAGGAGGCGCTAGTGCAGCGACCAGGACACATACCCACATCCGACTTCCCACCCCACAGACATGGCCAATTGTGTCTGTAGGGATGCCCGACCAAACCGGCGGTAACACGGGGATTCGATCCAGCGATTCCCCATGTTGGTAGGCAACAGAATAGACCGCTACACTAACCGGACGCCCCCAATAAATGCATTTTTGGTATATTTTCTTTGGATTATTGCAGCTTTCATATTTTGCATTAGATAAAAAAATATCAAATTGCAATATTCATAATTTTATAAACGTTTGCACTATAACGGATGCAAAACTCATGCTGGTGTGCTGTTGGGACCACACATTATCTTGCAGGAAATATTTCAGCAGTTTAAGACACATTTAAGACAATATAAAATGTCACTCAGAGCATATCTTGATTCTGTAATGTGATGTCTTTCCACGTCTTTCCGGCACAGTGGGTAGCGCGGTCGCCCCACAGCAAGAAGGTCCTGGGTTCGAGCCCTGGGGTAGTCCAACCTTGGGGGTTGTCCAGGGTTGTCCTCTGTGTGGAGTTTGAATGTTCTGGATGGACAATATGTATCAAATAAGCACTAAAATATTTCATTATTGATTTGGGAAGTGCCTGCCTATTCCCAGTTGCCGCAGCCAGTATATGTGCAGAGTAAGCCTTTATGAATTCCAGTCCTGGCTTTGCTTCATACAGACATGGTCAACAGTTGTCAGTAGTGTTTCTATGTTTTTGTGTTACATAGGAAACTTGGTATGGCCGGCCAAAAACTGGGATCCTCCGCCCTGTTGTGTTACATCCATCGTGAACCTTCTGATTCAGGAGGCTTCTTCAGCCTGACGGTGGCCAACGTGGGCAGCTGCCAGGCGGTGCTGTGTCGCAACAGCCGACCCCTCACCCTGTCCAAAGTGTTCAGCTTGGAGAACCACACTGCAGAGATGCAAAGAGTCAAACTTGGCAAAGCAATTATCACTGAGGTAATGTGCAACTCATGTGTATAGGATGTTACGTTGTGTCCATTTGTTTACACCCAATCATCATTTAGAATAAGAAAAAGACAAAGTTTGATTAAACATTGACGTTCAGCCTTGTACTGTACATTTGTAATGTGAAGTTGTTCGTTTGAGAAAAACTCTAGTATTTTTTAACCCAAGCCCTGTTTTCCTATCATTAGAGTTCAAAGTGATGGGTAGCAGAATCGTTTAAATTGATTCTGGGGGCGTCCGGATAGCATAGAGGTCTATTCCATTGCCTACCAACATGGGGATTGCCGGTTCGAATCCCTGTGTTGCCTCCGGCTTGGTCGGGCGTCCCTACAGACACAATTGGCCGTGTCTGCGGGTGGGAAGCCGGATGTGGGTATGTGTCCTGGTCGCTGCACTAGTGCCTCCTCTGGTTGGTTGGGGTGCCTGCTCAGGGGGGAGGGGGAACTGGGGGGAATAGCGTGATCCTCCCATGCACTATGCCCCCCTGGTGAAACTCCTCACTGTCAGGTGAAAGGAGCGGCTGGTGACATGTATTGGGGGGAGGCATGTGGTGGTCTGCAGCCCTCCCCGGATCGGCAGAGGGGGTGGAGCAGTAACCAGGATGGCTCGGAAGAGCGGGATAATTGGATGGGTACAATTTGGGAGAAAAAGGAGGGGAAATCCAAGAAGAAAACATTTTTTTTGAATCTGTATTGAAGAAACTAGCATCAGCCGCCTGCTTTGCACCAAGCTGCAATGTAATCTTTCACCAAATACCATCCCCTAAATTAGCTCTCTTTTGGCTTTAACAGGCTCAGAATGTTATGAGAGGAGTCTAAAGAGCCTTAGCTCAGTCATATATATATATATATATATATATATATATATATATATATATATAAAATTATAGCAATCCAATTTCTAACTAGCAGAAATCTTGCACTGTAATCCGGCAAGGAATGAGTTGTTGCAGGATGACAACATTGGAAGTGTTAGAGTTTAAGAGGAGCATCAGAAAAGTTTAAATGGTCTATCACTGCACTGACGGAGTTCTCCTTTAAGTTATACACTCACTTGCTTTTCTAAGAACCTCACTGAGCAGTGCTTTCTGTTTTCCAGGACAACAAGGTGAGTGGGGTGACCTGCTGCTCTCGCCTGCTGGGCTGCTCTTACCTGTCTCCCTGGGTCCTGCCAGAGCCCTGGGTACATAGTGAGCCCCTCTGTTCCCAGGATGAGTTCCTGATTTTGGGAAACCGAGCCCTTTTTGAAAGGGTCTCCTACCAGGAGGCAGTGTGCACCGTTCAAGCTGTGCGTGACCCACGAGCTGCCGCCAAGAAGCTGTGTTCTCTGGCTCAGAGCTATGGCTGCAGGGACAACATTGGGGCTGTGGTGGTGTCTCTGCATATCAGTGAGGACAGCTGTACGTGTGAACCCCCCGTTTCCACCCACGAACCCCGGGGACCCCTTCCCAACCCCTTGCCTGTGTCAGTGACACCAGGTTTTGGTGATCCAGCTACCCCCTCATCCAGCAGTGGGATCATCTCGGAGTTCAACAGCGAGACGTCGGCCTCAGAAGTGGGCAGTGAAGCAGGGTCCACCGCCTCTGATGAGCATCCCCCCTCCAGTCATACCTCTCGGCCAGAGAGACGCTGTAGCCTTCACCCTGCAGCTGCATCAGTGTGTGGCATCATGGCCCTGGGCTCAGCGGGGACCCATCCGGTCTTGTTCCAACGACAGCCCTCCTGTGCTGCCTTCTCCAGCAACCAGTCTGACAATGGGCTGGACAGCGATGACGAAGTGCCACTCCAGGGCGTGATCTCTAATGGCAGCAAGCTGGAGGTGGAGGTGGACATTCACTGCTGTGCTTTCCAGCTACGGTCAGGGACCCCAAAGAGCCCCAAAGAACTGGGTGTTGAGAGGCGAGGCTCTAACTATCCCAATGGGAAGATGCGCCGGCAGAACAGTGTGGTGGTGTCTGCAACCAATGGCTGCCTGCTGGCGGTTTGTGGGAGAGAGATTTCTGACCTGAAGAAGTCACCGTCCACCTCCAGCCTCTTTGGGAAGAAGCTGTCCAATGGCTCAGTGGTGGTCCCGGAGGACAGCCATAATCTCATCGAGGTGGCCCTGGAAGCCCCAAAAAAGAAGTCAGGTTACTTTACAGCTCCGGCTCAGCAGGACCCCGAGGACCAGCTGATTGTTCCCCCTAGTCTGGAGCAGGAGGTCAGGGAACAGCTGAGAGGCCATGGCACGCTTGTCCCAGGCCCCCCCAGACCCTCCACACCCCCCTCCATCAGAGAACCTGTGTGGGATCATCCACACACCCCCACTTCTATCATACAGCAGGAGGTCTACGACACTGCCCTTTAGAAGGGTAAGACCACAGCACAGTAAAACGTGGAGTCGACCCTACAGCTGTTCCATGCCAGAAGAATGGAGCATGGAGCAGATCTCTCTGGTGATGTTCCAGTTCAAAAGTTACCACTGAGACCTTTCAAGAGGACGTGATGGTTCTGGGTTACCTTGAAGCATTCGTGTACATCTCTGTGAATCTCGTGAAACAGCGTTGAGTATCTCTGGTGACCATGCCCAGTGACATAAATTTCGATAAATAAAGGTGGACTTTATCGGCCAAAATAAGCTTCTGGGGCTGAACTAGAGTACCTCACATGTTAAACACTGCAGAACATCTCGGCAACATTTCCGTTTATTTTGGAAAGTTGAGTAAAACTAAAAGGTGCGTACTGTAGCGGCCTGTTGAGAGTGGTAATTCATAATGTCTGAGGTCTCCTTCGTGGGGGCTCTGTGGTCTCTCAGGTCCTGGAATAAAAACACTTTGACTGACAGGTTAAAAAGTGCCTACCATATTATACTCAGCCCAGAGTTCCCTGACTGTCTGGCTGTATTTGGAGATGAGAGCATCAGTGTTAAAGAGGCCATATCATGCTTTTTGGATTTTTCCCCTTCCTTTAGTGTGTTATAAAGCTGGGAGGTGCATGTAAAATGTCTGCAGAGTTACAAAGCCCAAAGTCCATGCCAAATGGAGTTATTCTCTCCAACAGGAAACACGGCCTGAAATGCCTCGTTTGTAGTCCAGCGTTTTCTTCTGTTACTTAGCTACGTCGCTATGTAACACATTTTCATAATCCCTGCCAAATGGCTAGTTAAGGCAGCCCTCAACACCTCAACTCCGGCAAGAGGATGAGGCAGTGCTCACACAGACTGAGTGCCACCGCTCGATAGCCCTCCGGAAGTTGGTCAATCAGAAGAAAGCAGTGGGCTTTTAGGGAAGGGGGCCTTAAAGAGACAGCTAAAACTGCTTGTTTCAGATAGGGGGATGAACTGAGGTGCTGCATAAAGAGCCATTCATTCATTCATCATCAGCCGCTTCTCCGGGGTCGGGTCGCGGTGGCAGCAAGCTAAGTAGGGCACTCCAGACGTCCCTCTCCCAACAATGCCCTCCAGCTCCTCCTGGGGGATCCCAAGGTGTTCCCAGGCCAAACTGGACATGTAGTCCCTCCAGCAAGTTCTGGGTCTACCCCGAGGTCTCCTCCCAGTTGGCCGTGCCCAGTAAACCTCCAAAGGAAAACGCCCAGGAGGCATCCTAATCAGATGCCCGAACCACCTCAACTGCCTCCTTTCGACGCGAAGGAGCAGCGGCTCTACTCCGAGCTCCCTCCGGATGTCCGAGCTCCTCACCCTATCTCTAAGGCTGAGTCCAGACACCCTACAGAGGAAACTCATTTCATCTGCTTGTATCTGCGATCTCACTCTTTCAGTCACTACCCAAAGCTAGTATAAGTTAAATAAGTTTTTTTTTTAACTGTGAATCATGCAAAGCTACTTTAGTGGAGCCCCAGAATAAAAATGGCGGTGCAGTGGTTAGCGCTGTCACCTCACAGCAAGAAGCTCCTGGGTTTGAACCCCGGGGTAGTCCAACTTTGGGGGTCATCCCAGGTTGTCCTCTGTGTGGCGTTTGCATGTTCTCCCTGTGTCTGCAGTGGGGTTTCTCCGGGTGCTCCGGTTTCCCCCACCATCAATAAAGACATGCATGTTAGGGTTAATACTCATGTCTGTGCCCCTGACCGAGGCAAGGCAAAAAGAACTGGAGTTGGTCTCCGGGTGCTGCACGGCGGCTGCCCCCCGCTCCTAGCTACACAGCTAGGATGAGTTAAATGGAGAGCGGAATTTCCCTACGGGGATCAATAAAGTATCTCAAAATAAAATAAATATATATATAGAGAGAGAGAGAGAGAGAGAGAGAGAGAGAGAGAGAGAGAGAGAGAGAGAGAGAGAGAGAGAGAGAGAGAGAGAGAGAGAGAGAGAGAGCTGGAATGAGCTGGAATGAGCATGATATGGCCTCTTTAAAATGAGGAGTTTTGGCTCTTGCTGTGTCAAAGATGTCTTCTATTCTCACTCAGCCTTTCTCACCTGCTGTCCAACTGAATGTGCTGAGGCCAGCCTCCGTCAAGGGCTCTGGGCTGTAAGGCCTTACCCGGTGGTTTAAGGAAAGCAAATCAGGCGGTATAAATGCTCATAGAAGTAGAACAGCTTAGGAAAATACAACTGCATTTACATGACGGGGAAAGTTATGGTTGGATTTTTTTGCTGAGTATTTTCGCAGAAAATAGTTCTCAGCGTCTGTCCGGTCTCATCAGAATAGAACGAAACCACGGCCAGCAGGTCCTTCACTTAGTCTGCTTCAGTGCTGATGTCCGGATACCTGTCTGAAAGTATTCCTAGCTCGAATGAGCCCTTCTGAATTGCTGTCCAAACATATATATATATATACGTATATGATAAAAAAAATCCCAGTGAGTTCAGAGCCAAAATGGTGCATAATTGAAAGGAAAACGTTGCCGTCGTTTGTGACCACATGTCATCCACACGTCTGTATTGTTATTTATCCCCACCCCCCACGTACCCTGACAGCAGCACTTTCTTGATCAAGTCGTTGCTGCCGGGCCCGTCTGCCAGTATCTCTGGCTTTAGGTGAACACGTGTGCGAGGCCCTTCTAAATAATGTTCAAAGTGCAGTGTGTTTTCTTAGAGATAATGAATAATTAGAATAATTATGTTGACGTTATAGAGGCCCCTTCAGTCTGTAATTAAGAAGTATCTCAAATTGCGTCTGTTATTAAGATATTTGAAGGCTGTTTTTTGCTGATTGATGACTGTATCCGACAGTCCGTGGCGTCTGGGTAGTGTGGCGGTCTATTCCGTTGCCTACCAACACGGGGATCACCGGTTCGAATCCCCGTGTTTCCTCCGGCTTGGTCGGGCGTCCCTACAGGCACAATTGGCCATGTCTGCGGGTGGGAAGCTGGATGTGGGTGTGTGTCCTGGTCACTGCACTAGCGCCTCTGGTTGGGCGGGGCGCCTGTTCAGGGTGGGGGTGGGGGAGGGGGAACTGGGGGGAATAGCGTGCTCCTCCCACACACTATGTCCCCCCTGGTGAAACTCCTCACTGTCAGGTGAAAAGAAGCAGCTGGCGACTCCACATGTATGGGAGGAGGCATGTGGTAGTCTGCAGCCCTCCCCGGATCAGCAGAGGGGGTGGAGCAGAGACCGGGACGGCTCGGAAGAGCGGGGTAATTGGCCGGATACAATTGGGGCGGGAGGAGTCAACAAACAAACAAACAAACAACAAAAGACAGTGTATCTGAAAGTCTTAATGTGGTCAAGCCTGTCAGAGGACGGGACTCGCCACCGTTGTCACTTTCTCCCATCGTGTCCAACAGAGAACAGAGACCTTCCTGAGGCGCTGTACCGCAAAACCAGGAGAAACCGCTACAGCTAGCATCAACGGTTGCTTTTCTTCAGAATGTGGTCACTTTGTGAGGTAGCAGAAGATGCACTAAATTGTTCAGCCTGTCAAAAACACTGACACAATCCAAACCTCATTCACTGGAAGCCCTATGAGGGGTTTCTGGGGAATAGATATTTAATATTAGATTAACAGCACTGACTTCAGAATGAATCCCATGTTGCACAGTGTTTCCAGCGCTCAACCAACACGCGCTAGTTTGTGATGCGCCTGGTAACTGACCTGACCTCACTTAACAGGTCAGACTTGTCTGAGACGATGAGACGATGAGACAATGAGATGAGAGGATGAGAGGGTGAGGTGAGAGGATGACGGGCGACAGTTTCGGTGGCGGCCGTCACCTTGCTCGCAGCAGCCTCTAGTAGTTTACAGAAAGCACCTTGCACAGAGAACTCGATGTGAAGCGCTGCCGGGTGGAGGAAGGACCCGTGAGGGCACTGAGAAAGGCCGCTGAAGGTTGACCTTCATGAATACTGACACACATCTGGCATTTTCACACTGCGTCTCCGAGCTGTCGGCCAGGGGGAGGCGCTTCTCCTCAGCACAGTTTGCAAGGAGAGACGGACACGAGCTCTTTATGAAGCGGTACTGCTCACAAGTCGCTGCAAACTCCCTTATACAAATATGCAAGTGTCATCTGTATATATGTGTATCTCGGATATATATGTATGTATATACACACACACACACACACGTATATATATATATATGTATATATATATGTGTGTGTGTGTCTCACGGTCTCATTCTAACTAACAAGACTAGAAGGATCCTGTTTCTTCATCTCTGGAAAAAAATCAATATATAATTAACTGATGGACTGTGTGTGTGTGTGTGTGTGTGTGTGTGTGTGTGTGTGTGTGTGTGTGTGTGTGTGTGTGTGTGTGTGTGTGTGTGTGTGCGCCATTGTTTATTCAGTCCTATGACGTATCACTGCGTCCCTAGCGTTGCCATCTCTCCGGTCGCTCCCAGCGGTTTGCCAAGTCAGAGTTGTGTACCTGTGCTGCAGCTCAGTGCGTTTCACCTGTGTCATGTGAAGCCAAAACAGACGAAGAAGAAGAAGAAGAAGAAGCAGCATGACGTAGGCCGGCCAGGTTTGACTCTTCGTGCGTGCATTCGTGTTACGTCAGTACGCTGTTGGGGTTGTTCTGTTGTCGCCGTGCGGCGCTGCAGACGTGACTAGTGTGGAGGACTTACGGAAACCCCAACCACCGACAGAGGACTCGGTCACCTGCCTGTCTGTCTGCCTGTCTGCCTGTCTGTCTGTACCTACGGAGCCTGCACGTCTACACGCAGCACAGGGACGTGCAGGGTACAGTAACGTGCACTGATTGGATTACAACCCTTTAAGACGTTAGTGGAGGGGTGGAGTACCACGCCACCACCTGCTGGGCGGGGCGTGGAGAGCCCGCGTGGGCGGGGCGTGAAGAGCCTGCGTGGGCGGGGCGTGGAGAGCCTGCGTGGGCGGGGCGTGAAGAACCTGTGTGGGGGGGCGTAAAGAACCTGCGTGGGCGGGGCGTGAAGAGCCTGCGTGGGCGGGGCGTGGAGAGCATGCGTGGGCGGGGCGTGAAGAACCTGTGTGGGCGGGGTGTGGAGAGACTGCGTGGGCGGGGCGTGAAGAGCCTGCGTGGGCGGGGCGTGTGTGCTTATGAACATGGTGAACATGTTTTCAGTTGCCAAGTCCTTTATTCACCATAAATGATCTTTTCTTCTCCCAAGGAGACGTGCGTGTGTGTGTGTGTGTGTGTGTGTGTGTGTGTGTGCATGCTGTTGCGTAACAGACTGGATCGTGGTAGCAGAAGCTCCTTGTCGTTCAACATGTGACCAAAGTAGCCATCACGTGATCTCGCCGTCCGTCCTTCCTGCCTGTTATTTCCCAGAGGCGCGTGGAATATTTCCTCTCAATGCCAAGAAGCTGAGGTTTATTTTTGTACTTCCATTGTTTCATGCAGATTTATATTTCCTTCTCCACCACTTAGAAAGATGCTGAAGTGCCCCGCGTCACGGTACGCCGGGGGTCCGATCCCCGCTGTGTTTCATGTTAAACGCATGTCCTGTATAACAGAGCATACCAGGTGTGGTGTCTTTGTACCAAGGTGGAGCAGATCTTTATGTTTTCTATGTTTTCATGTTAGCATGCAGACTGAGGTGTGTGTGTGTGGGTGTGGGTGTGGGGGGGGGGTGTTTAGTGAGGAGGTGTGTGTCCCTCCAGGACTAACCGAGCACTTTTGCTGTTTGTCAGCCAGAACTGGACTTACTCCCTCCAGCCCCGAGAGGCCGAGGCTGGGCGCCGAGTTGTTTGAAACGCTGCTATGACGAGTCCGGAGCAGAAAACCTGTATTTTTCATTCACTTGAAGCCGAGTAGCAATAAAAGTTTATACTGTGAAACCCGTTGTGCCCACCTTTCATTTGAGGACCAGCTCATGCAGATAAACATCCTCCAAAAACGGCCTTTTCCTCCACTATGTTCAAAGAGGTATTCCATCCATCCTTCATCCATCCATCCATCCTTCATCCATCTATCCTTCATCCATCCTTCATCCATCCATCCACCCATCCTTCATCCATCCATCCTTCATCCATCCACCCATTCATCCATCCTTCATCCATCCATCCATCCTTCATCCATCCATCCTTCATCCATCCATTCATCCATCCTTCATCCATCCATCCATCCATCCATTATCTGAACCGCTTATCCTGCTCACAGGGTCGTGGGGATGCTGGAGCCTAACCCAGCAGCCACTGGGCAGCAGGCGGGGAGACACCCTGGACAGGCCATCACACACACACACACACACACACACACACACACCTAGGGACAGTTTCATACGGCCGAGTCACCTGACCTCCATGTCTTTGGACTGTGGGAGGAAACCGGACCCCCGGAGGAAACCCAGCAGACACGGGGAGAACATGCAAGCTCCACACAGAGGACGACCCGGGACGACCCCCAAGGTTGGACTACCCCGGGGCTCGAACCCAAAACCTTCTTGCTGTGAGGCGACCGCGCTAACCACTGCGCCACCGTGCCGCCCTCAAAGATGTATTTTGATTTTTTTTTGTTTTCATCTTGAGCTAATAATGTTTAATCCCATGAAGATGAAGTGCTGCAGAAATCTGACCTGTCTGGTTCGCAGACTTATCCCAGACAGCATCCGGATGTGGGCCACTTCAGGCAGTGATGCGGCACTGCTGGTCTTCTTCTGGCCCTAACAAAACGGATGTGAGCCTGAAGTGGCCCACATGTATAACAACAAATATGGCCCAAATATGCCGAATCAAATGTGGCCTTTTCTGGCAAAGATGCGGCGCTCTGGGCAACATGTGGTCTGGATGTGACCCTGAAGTGGCCCGTGTGGTAAATGGTGAATATGGCCCAAATATCACACAACAAATATGGGCCACCTTTGGCAAGTATGTGGCACATGCAGCATTGCTATGGCTTGGTTCTGGCCCAGATCTGGCAAAAGGGGTGGTGCCCAAGTGCCATCATTCCACGCGGTATGTGGGCCGGATGGAAGTGTCGGGTGTGGGGCAGGTCCGGGCCACAGCAGTTTTGCTGTCAGTGCTGTGGTCCATACATATCGTTGCTTTCCTTCTCCTCTGCAATCGGCTCTGTGCATAACTGTAGTCCACTGACTTCCGGTTTCTACTGCAGCGGTCATACCAACTTCCTGTATGCTGGCGTGTGCTATCGACAATGGCATATTTGTCGCGATGCCTGCAAGACTTACCATGGATGAATGTCAACGTCATGCACACAACTGTCCACACACTTCCACCTGCACCTCCCAGCACACTTCCACCT
This sequence comes from Lampris incognitus, assembly GCF_029633865.1. Taxonomy (NCBI): domain Eukaryota; kingdom Metazoa; phylum Chordata; class Actinopteri; order Lampriformes; family Lampridae; genus Lampris; species Lampris incognitus. Next base: position 5,229,032 of record NC_079214.1, on the reverse strand, counting down.
GCACCTCCCAGCACACTTCCACCTCCCAGCACACTTCCACCTGCACCTCCCAGCACACTTCCACCTGCACCTCCCAGCACACTTCCATCTCCCAGCACACTTCCACCTGCACCTCCCAGCACACTTCCACCTGCACCTCCCAGCACACTTCCACCTCCCAGCACACTTCCACCTGCCAGCACACTTCCACCTGCACCTGCCAGCACACTTCCACCTGCACCTACCAGCACACTTCCACCTGCACCTCCCAGCACACTTCCACCTGCACCTCCCAGCACACTTCCACCTGCACCTCCCAGCACACTTCCACCTGCACCTACCAGCACACTTCCACCTGCACCTACCAGCACACTTCCACCTGCCAGCACACTTCCACCTGCAACTCCCAGCACACTTCCACCTGCACCTCCCAGCACACTTCCACCTGCCAGCACACTTCCACCTGCAACTCCCAGCACACTTCCACCTGCACCTCCCAGCACACTTCCACCTGCACCTACCAGCACACTTCCACCTGCACCTCCCAGCACACTTCCACCTGCACCTCCCAGCACACTTCCACCTGCACCTCCCAGCACACTTCCACCTGCACCTCCCAGCACACTTCCACCTGCACTGCACCTGCCAGCACACTTCCACCTGCACCTCCCAGCACACTTCCACCTGCACCTACCAGACAACCGGGTGAACAGTCTCAAGTTGTACCTATCAAGTGACGTCCACAGTTATGAGGATGAGAGGACGGAGGGAAGGAGGGACTTGTGGACATCACTTGATATGTACAACTTGAGACTTTTAACCTGTGTGCTGGGAGGTGCAGGTGGAAGTGTGCTGGCAGGTGCTGGTGGAAGGGTGCTGGGAGGTGCAGGTGGAAGTGTGCTGGGAGGTGCAGGTGAAAGTGCGCTGGGAGGTGCAGGTGGAAGCGTGCTGGGAGGTACAGGTGGAAGTGTGCTGGGAGGTGCAGGTGGAAGTGTGCTGGGAGGTGCAGGTGGAAGTGTGCTGGCAGGTGCAGGTGGAAGTGTGCTGGGAGGTGCAGGTGGAAGTGTGCTGGGAGGTGCAGGTGGAAGTGTGTGGACGGTGGTGTGCATGTGGTTGACATTTATCCATGGTAAATCTTGCAGGCATCGCGACAAATATGCCATCATCAACAGCACACGCCAACAAACAGGAAGCTGGTAGAAACCGGAAGTCGGTGGACTACCATCATGCACAGAGCCGACTCACTGAAGAGAACGAGTTTGCCGAGATGCTCTGCAACCGTGCAGTGATCTGTAGTCTTACTAAATACCAGACTGAGTCCTGGATGAAGTTTAATACTTCAGAAATGGTAGACACTTGTATATTTATACTTCATAATAAGTATATTTCTACTATAACAAGTATATTTCTACTATAACAAGTATATTTCTGCTTCATAATCAATCTAAGTATATTTCTACTATAATAAGTATATTTCTGCTATAATAAGTATATTTCTACTTCATAATCAATAGAAGTATATTTCTACTATAATAAGTATACTTCTACTTCATAATCAATCTAAGTATCTTTCTACTATAAGTACATTTCTACTATAATAAGTATATTTCTACTATAATACGTATATTTCTACTTCATAATCAATATAAGTATATTTCTACTATAAGTATATTTCTACTATAATAAGTATATTTCTACTTCATAATCAGTATAAGTATATTTCTACTATAATAAGTATATTTCTACTTCATAATCAATATAAGTATATTTCTACTCTAATAAGTATATTTCTACTTCATAATCAATATAAGTATATTTCTACTATAATATGTCTATTTCTACTTCATAATCAATATAGGTATATTTCTACTATAATACGTATATTTCTACTTCATAATCAATCCCGGAGAGGCATTGAAGCGCGTCACAAGAGGCCAGGTGTTCCAGCACTTTATTAATAAATGGAAAACAGTAACAAAGGAAGTAAAACAGCTAAAAAAGAGCAGGAATGCTGAACGGCACCGTTACAGCCGTACTGCCAACAGAACACCCGAACAGAGCCGACTGGGCAACACCGAGTCACGTTTTGTGTAACGACGTGTGACTCCTGTAAACACAGAAGACCACCCTGCCTGTGTGTGTGTGTGTGTGTGTGTGTGTGTGTGTGTGTGTGTGGAGCGCGGGACCTTCGCCGCTCCTCCTTTACGTTGTTTTGTTCGACTCTGCTGCAGCCTGAAGCGGCCCCTCACAGACGGCCCTCCTCTCTCCAGGGCCGCTTCTTTAACTCGCGCACTGACCTGAAAGCCCGCACGGCGAGCACGGCGCCGCAGACAAACGCCACAGCCCCCAGGACGCCGAAGAGACCCCCGGCGATGTCCGTCCCGTGGAACTGGCACTCGAAGCCGCGGTGACCTTTACTCTTGTAGAGGCGCTCTCGCTCCTGGCAAACGGCGTGGTCGTACGTCTCCTTTAGCTTGACGAAGTAGAACGCCACGGCCGGCACGTAGCCCGGGCCGATCAGGAGGTTCAGCGCGGCCTCTGCCAGCAGCACCGGGGGCCAGCGGTACGGGACCCTGAACACGCCCAGGGCGAGCGCCAGGCAGGCATAACCCAACAGAGCGCCGCCGCAGGCCATGGCGAAGACGTACGGCGGCCGCTTGAGCTGGTGGAAGAGCCGGTCCAGCTCCTTCACCCTGGCGGCGTCCGCCCCGGTGAAGGCGTTGGCGCCGCCGTAGTAGTAATGGTAGAGTCCCCCGAGGCTGGCCAGGTCCCGGTAGCCCCCCGCGTTGCTGTACGGCAAGCCAGCACAGATGACGATGAGCAGATTCACGAACACCTCCATCACCTGGCAGAGGCCTGAGACACAGGACGGACACAGGGTTAATCCTGCACTCGGAGAGAGAGAAAGAAGGGAAGAAAGAGAGAAAGGAAGGAAGAAAGAGAGAAAGAAAGGAAGAAAGAGAGAAAGAAAGGAAGAAAAAGAGAAAGAAAGGAAGAAAGAGAGAAAGAAAGGAAGAAAGAGAAAGAAAGAAAGAAAGGAAGAAAGAGAGAAAGAAAGGAAGAAAGAGAGAAAGAAAGACAGAAAGACGGGAAGAAAAGAAGCAAGAGAAAGAAAGGAAGAAAGAAAGGAAGAAAGGAAGGAAGAAAGAGAGAAAGAAAGGAAGAGAGAGAGAAAGAAAGGAAGAAAGAGAGAAAGAAAGGAAGAAAGAGAGAAAGAAAGGAAGAAAGAGAGAAAGAAAGGAAGAAAGGAAGAAAAAGAGAAAGAAAGGAAGAAAGAGAGAAAGAAAGGAAGAAAGAGAGAAAGAAAGGAAGAAAGAGAGAAAGAAAGGAAGAAAGACAGAAAGAAAGACAGAAAGAAGGGAAGAAAGGAAGCAAGAGAAAGAAAGGAAGAAAGAGAGAAAGAAAGGAAGAAAGGAAGAAAGAGAGAAAGAAAGGAAGAGAGAGAGAAAGAAAGGAAGAAAGAGAGAAAGAAAGGAAGAAAGGAAGACAGAAAGAAGGGAAGAAAGAGAGAAAGAAAGGAAGAAAGAGAGAAAGAAAGGAAGACAGAAAGAAGGGAAGAAAGAGAGAAAGAAAGGAAGAAAGAAGGGAAGAAAGAGAAATAAAGGAAGAAAGAGAGAAAGACAAAGAAGGGAAGAAAGGAAGAAAGACAGAAAGAAGGGAAGAAAGAGAGAAAGAAAGACAAAGAAGGGAAGAAAGAGAGAAAGAAAGGAAGAAAGACAAAGAAGGGAAGAAAGGAAGAAAGAGAAAGGAGCGAAGAAAGAAAGAGAGAAAGAAAGGAAGAAAGGAAGAAAGAGAGACAGAAAGGAAGAAAGACAAAAAGGGAAGAAAGGAAGAAAGAGAGAAAGGAGGGAAGAAAGAAAGAGAGAAAGAAAGGAAGAAAGAGAGAAAGAAAGAGAGAAAGAAAGAGAGAAAGAAAGGAAGAAAGGAAGAAAGACAAAGAAGGGAAGAAAGGAAGAAAGAGAGAAAGGAGGGAAGAAAGAAAGAAAGAAAGAAAGAAAGAAAGAGAGAAAGAAAGAGAGAAAGAAACGAAGAGAGAAAGAAAGGAAGAAAGGAAGAAAGAGAGAAAGAAGGGAAGAAAGAAAGGAAGAAAGGAAGAAAGAGAAAGGAAGAAAGACACTTTATTTTCTCATTGTATTGTTGCAGTGATCTGGTGACTCCACATGTATGGGAGGAGGCATGTGGTGGTCTGCAGGCCTCCCCGGATCGGCAGACGGGGTGGAGCAGAGACCGGGACGGCTCGGGACAGCGGGGTAATTGGCCGGCTACAACTGGGGAGAAAAAGGGGAGAAACCCCCTCCCCCCCCAAAAAAAGAAGAAAAATCAAAGTGTTTAATTCTCGGTTACGACCTCTGTGGCCCCGCAGGGTAACAAGCACACTTCACTTGCCTCTGGCGGTCAGGACGTATCGGAGGTTGTAGAGCGGCGCTGCTTTGTGTTGTGCGTCGTGTCGCCGCCGTTCGGGGGGAGACGCCGGACGCTCTCGGGCCCTAGGAGACACAACGGCAGCAGCGTTACACTTTGCTGGGACGGGACCGTGGCGTGTCAGCCGGCGCCCCTGACGCCACGGCAGGTGGCGTCAGGGGCGCCGGCTGGTGTGTTGGAAGTACGTGTTCTCTCACGTGCAGGAGGGCCCCGGACGGCCGCTGGTGGGAGCGGGTTGGTTCGGGTGGGAGGCAGGTGTCACGTCCCTCTGTCTGTCGGAGGGGGGTCTTTGTCTCCCCCGTCTGGCATTTCCAGAAGCCCTCTCCTGCCCCTTAACCCTCCTCTGGTCTCGGTCGTTCATGGACTCCTCCTCGTCAGACGAGGAGGGGTGTGTGTGATGTGGAGCGTCGGCCTCCCTGTGTCCCGTCGGTTCGGCGTCGGCGTCGGTGTTGTGGTGTCTCCCCGTCTCCGGCATGTCTGTTGACCTGTGGTGTCTCCCCGTCTCTGGCATGTCTGGTGACCTGTGGTGTCTCCCCGTCTCCGGCATGTCTGTTGACCTGTGGTGTCTCCCCGTCTCCGGCATGTCTGTTGACCTGTGGTGTCTCCCCGTCTCCGGCATGTCTGTTGACCTGTGGTGTCTCCCCGTCTCCGGCGTGTCTGTTGACCTGTGGTGTCTCCCCGTCTCCGGCATGTCTGTTGACCTGTGGTGTCTCCCCGTCTCCGGCGTGTCTGTTGACCTGTGGTGTCTCCCCGTCTCCGGCATGTCTGTTGACCTGTGGTGTCTCCCCGTCTCCGGCGTGTCTGTTGACCTGTGGTGTCTCCCCGTCTCCGGCATGTCTGTTGACCTGTGGTGTCTCCCCGTCTCCGGCGTGTCTGTTGACCTGTGGTGTCTCCCCGTCTCCGGCATGTCTGGTGACCTGTGGTGTCTCCCCGTCTCCGGCATGTCTGTTGACCTGTGGTGTCTCCCCGTCTCCGGCATGTCTGGTGACCTGTGGTGTCTCCCCGTCTCCGGCGTGTCTGTTGACCTGTGGTGTCTCCCCGTCTCCGGCATGTCTGGTGACCTGTGGTGTCTCCCCGTCTCCGGCATGTCTGTTGACCTGTGGTGTCTCCCCGTCTCCGGCATGTCTGGTGACCTGTGGTGTCTCCCCGTCTCCGGCGTGTCTGTTGACCTGTGGTGTCTCCCCGTCTCCGGCGTGTCTGTTGACCTGTGGTGTCTCCCCGTCTCCGGCGTGTCTGTTGACCTGTGGTGTCTCCCCGTCTCCGGCGTGTCTGTCGACCTGTGGTGTCTCCCCGTCTCCGGCGTGTCTGGTGACCTGTGGTGTCTCCCC